>NW_024429196.1:22071605-22504105 GCF_017639785.1 Mesocricetus auratus | reverse complement strand
GTGTTTGTGAGCCACCTGACATAGGTTTTAGCAACTGAACTTTGGTCCTGGACAACAGCAGCAAGCACTCTTAACCACAGAGCCATGACTCTAGCTGCATTAATGTCTTAATAGAAGCTTGACTTGCTGTTTCAAGTGGGTAGTTGACTTTGACTATGTGGGAATGACCAGAGAAGCCTGAGACTACCTGGGGCTTTATCTAGGGACAAGGAAAACCACACAAAAGTAACGGTGTGAGATAAAAGAGCTGCGTCCCTGTGGGTTTGATGTTCTTGTCATTCCACGAAAAGTCGGGAAAAACAAAGTCGGTCCAAAAGTTACTACTGGTTTGTGGTTCTTTTGGCATGAGTGGGGCTACTGAATGCTCCCCTGCAATGCTCTGGAATCCAACTATAGCATTTGGTTTTGATTTTCGTCTTCAAATTGCATCCAGGGTCAGTGGGGCTCCTAGAGTAGTGGGAATCTGTCTGCAGGATTCTTTAGAAGCTTCTCAGTCTCAAGGGCTCTGCTATGCTGTCTGGCTTGGTGTTTATTTGAATGTTATAAATACCCGACGTCCCGTTTGACCCCTACTGTCTACACCATCAATGTGGCTATTTATATGGCCTTTCTCAGTGTTGGTGCAGGCACTGTATAGGGCCAGAGAGGAAAAGATGTCTAGGAGACTAGACATTGGACTAGGAAGAGGATTAAGCCACACGCCTATCAGCTGGGGAATACTGCCCTGGCCATCTAATCAGATATGGCTTGGGTACTGGTTCATGAGGAGAACACTTAAAGATATACATGGAGTCTTTCTATCTAGAAATTGGTGTTCTCAATCTGGGGAGATAGCTCAGTTACTATAGTGCTTGCCTTGCAAACATGAGGACCTGGGTCTGATACCCAGAATCCATGTGGAAAAAAAAAGCAAGGTGTGATAGTGTAGTGTGCACTTATTTCAGCACTATGGAGGCAAAGCAGGCAGGCTTGTTGGCCAGTTTAGCTTAGGTTGGGAATTCTGGGTCAGTGAGGGACTCTGTCTCGAAGGAAAAAGGGTGAGTGCCTGAGGAATGACACCCGAGGCTATCCTCTGGCATGTGTGAACGCCCATGTGGGCTCACGTGCGCGTGCACACACACACACACACACACACACACACACACACACACAGACACACAGAGCCAGGTTTGGCAGAATAATACTGTAATCACAGCTACATGGGAGGGTGAGGCTGGATAATTTAGAGTTTGAGGCTAGCCTGGCTTACAGAGAGAGTTCAAATCCAGCCTGGGTATCTAGTGAGATGTCACCTCCAAACAAACAAGCAAACACAAAACAAAAATCATCCACCTGGGTAACACAATGCTGATTTTCCTGCTCAAAGACAAATGGACTTTTTCTCAGAGGTGACAGTCTGACGGGAACATGAGATCCCCAGAAAAGACTGGAATATGAGCTTGGAGTCTGGCATTCTCAGAATGGTCTCCCCAGGAACCTGTGGGAACAGAGGGACCCTGGGTTCCCAGACTCAATAACCGAGGAAGAAACCTCCTCTTAACAAAGGCGCATTGTCTGTGCTCCCTCCCGCCTCTCTCGTTCAGTATAAAAGAAACTGTAATGATATTTGCTAAGTCAAGGGCAGATGCTCTCTCGTCTTGACAGGGGGAAATTCTTGGAGGAGTGAACTTACTCAAAGTAGAGAAAACTAAGTTATATCCATTCTGTCTGTGTCTTTCAGTCTTCTTTTCACAGATAAAAAGAGATGCAGAGAGGTTAAATGTGTCACAGCTCCGTCCTTCCCATATCAGAAGTGAACAAACAGCATTCAAATTCCCACCATTTACTTCTAGCTCTGAGTAGATGCAAAGGCCACTGGTTTACAAAGCACTTTTGTGTGTGTGTGTGTGTGCGTGTGTGTGTCCGTGTGCGTGTGTGTGTCCAGACAAGCACACAACTGCTGAGCCACATTCTAACCCTTGATTGAGGCAGGGTCTTGCTTTGTCACCGCAGCTGGCCTAGAGCTCCAGGTTTCAATTCCCAAGTGCTGGGGTTACAGGCATGCTTGACCTGGGGAGTTAGTCATTTGGGTAACTTCTTATGCTCCTCCCCAACATCCATGCTGAGTACCTGGCCCCTAGTTTTAAGGCTAGCTCTCCTTGCTGACCTCCTCTGCAAGGAGCTGTCACCCACGGGCACTGAACCTTTGCAGGCCCACTCATTCCATGTTGTGATCTGAAGGAGTGCTAAGAGGTGGCTCCTTGATCCTGTACCGTGAAGGAGCAAGAGCTGCAAAATGCTAAGAATGCTAAACACATCAAGTAGCGTTTCCTCTGGCATGCACAGAGGGTGTGGTTTCTAAGGAGAACAGACAAGCTGGAAGAAGCAAGGCACCCAGCCAGGGCCAGGCAAGTCAGAGGGCTCTGCAGCCAGCAGACGGAGTCAAAGGTGCCCAACCAGAAGTTGGACCACGCCAGCAAGGAACAACATTCTTATAGCACTGAGTAATTGAGCAGGGCCATGCTGCTGGGAGTTAGCTCATAGTTAATGGAATATTTCCTGTTTTCCCTTCCTGTCTCATCATCTCATAGAATTAAAAAAAAGTCTTTATTCATCTGGGGGAGGTGACAGGAATGCATCAGACTCTGGAGCCATTGCCCCATCTCTGAAATACTCTCAGGAGTCAGAAAGCCACACTAGCTGCTCAGAGGCTGGCCAATTACTTTGTTCCTTTTCCTAATGCCTCAGAAGGGACCCTGAAGTGCTCCTAATTGTGCATCTAAGCATACTTAAGAGCCCCCCCTAAGTGCACATCAAATAAATAAGTAAATGCTGCCTACTGAATATGTAACAAGGCCTGACTCGACTGCCCTTCCCAGAGGATAGCTTTCATTCAATATAGACTAGTTTGGGAGTAGAATCTGCAGTGCCGATTTATGGATATTGAATACTACTTCTTTTGGGAGGTCTTGTGAGTCACATGTTTCAAGCATGGTCTAACTTTCTCAAAGGTCCATTAAGTAAGTATTTTTTGTTTTCTTCTTATCATGGCTTCTGATGACCAGAAGTGAGACTGGTCAGTTTGTCAGCAAATCTGAAGGTTTCAAAACAGAACTTCACACAGAATCTCAGTACTGGTAGTGGAGTCATGAAGTGTGGGACAGCCACCCACACTTCCATGACTGCGGTTAAAGAGAAGGGGCTGGTGATCAGAGAGATTAAAGCGGCTGTTATTTCCTTGGGCTTTGATCTAAGGACTGTGGGGAGCTACTCTATAGAGGGAGCCCATTGTGAGGTAGACCCATCTGTGCACCTCAAGACCTTGATTCTGTCAGGCTGCATTG
The DNA here is from genome assembly GCF_017639785.1 of Mesocricetus auratus. Classification (NCBI taxonomy): domain Eukaryota; kingdom Metazoa; phylum Chordata; class Mammalia; order Rodentia; family Cricetidae; genus Mesocricetus; species Mesocricetus auratus. The sequence goes on along the minus strand of NW_024429196.1, from coordinate 22,500,782 downwards.
ACAAGGCCTCTCCACTGTATGAAATTTACTCTACATTCAAATACTTCAGAAAAGAGACAAAATACTCTTGCTTGTACCAGCATAATTGTCAGAATGTGTAGGTCAGCCAATGTCACCACTGCCAGGAGGTTTTCAGACTTTGACATACTAAGTCTCAGTGACTGGCCACAAATGCAAACTAAGGGGTAATCTGAGATTGACCCCAAGGCCCCAAACATCCATTGGGTACTATTTCCTTAACCCCCAAGGTCAAGAGGACTCTAATTTAGGAAATGAGTGCCTAGGTAGTGAAGTATTTCTATACACATGTGCACACATGTTAAAGGTGGTTGGCAATGGGTGTGGTAACATATTAAAGGTAGTCTGGAATGAAACAATAATCTATGGAGAGGCAGAATTTTTCTTCCTTGGCCACCATGATCTTCCCATTCTTTATTCACTGCTAAACTAAGACAGAAGTGTGTGTGTGTGTGTGTGTGTGTGTGTGTGTGTGTGAGAGAGAGAGAGAGAGAGAGAGAGAAAGAGAGAGAGAGACATTCCCTCCTCTGATTCTACATTAAGATACATAAAAATTAGCAGACCTACTGCCTATTGGCAAGAAAAGAGTAACACTAGCCAAAGGGATCTTTCCAAGTGGCATGTGGTATATGAGTATTGACAGGAGCTGAGAATCTGGGAGGAAGGCTTAAGGTAAGAGGACAACTTCCCTGTGTGAAGGATGCAAGCAGTTATTTCCTGAGAGTCGATGGGTGTGTGTGTGTGTGTTGATAGAGGCTCGTACAACAAGTTATAATGTACTTAGAAACTTACCATGTATACAAGCAAGGAGCATTGCAGCGGGGGATGTACACCTATGATAGATTTCGTTCATTTAAAATTCTGGTTGTTGCTACTTTAGGGCATTCGGAGGACTAGTCTTCTGTGCTGGCATCTGTGCTGGTTAGGTTTTTTGTTTTTTGGGGTTTTTTTTTGCCACCTTAGTACAAGCTATGGTTACTTGGGAAGACGGAAGTTCAAATGAGAAAATGCCTCCCTCAGATTGTCCATTATAGAGCATCATCTTGATTGGTAGGCCCCAGCTCATGTTGGGCCATCTGTCCCTGGCAGGTTGTCCTGGGCTGTATAAGAAAGCAGGCTGAGCAAGCTATGGAGAGCAAGCCGGTACGCAGCTTTCACCCATGTCCTCCTCTTCAGTTCCTGCCTCCAGGTTGCAGCCCCTGGTTTTTTACATTTAAAACTTATGAATTCTTCTGAACACATTCAAAAGGCAAAACCCAAGTTTTTAAAAAAAGTCACCACATGTATTATTGTTTCTGACAAAATATGCTCTGGGGGCGGGGAGGGGGAGCAAGAAAAGAATCCTAAGTTTTCGTCTGCTTTAAATCTAATTTTTTTTCCCCAAGAGATAGGGTTTCTCTGTGTAATAGCCCTGGTTGTCATGGAACTTGCCCTGTAGACCAGGCTGCTGGCCTTGAACACAGAGAGATATACTTGCCTCTTCCTACAATTTAAATTTTGTATGCTTTCCATGGTTTTGTTTTGTTTTTTTGAGACAGGATCTTGCAATGTGAACTAGGACGACCTGTAACTAGAGTTCCCGGCCTCTTTATAACAGTTGGCTTTTTCAAAAGGGGTTTGAAATGAAGTTCATAGCTTGTATTGAGAGCTGTACTTAGGGAGGGAAGAATCTGCTTGTAGGTGAGACCCAGGTAGTCTACTGTGGGGTACTGTTAGCAAGAAGCATAGTTCTTCCTCCTACTCAAACCCAGAGGCGCCTGACTTGGCGTTCCACCTCCCCAAGGCCGTTCGGAGCAGGGCTCAGTGACATAGGGTCACTAGAATGCCAAGTTGCGTCTCACCCAGAGAACTAGGACCAAGCCACAGTCCTTCTGACATGAGATAGCCGTCCGCTCTGGACTCGTAGAGATTTGGGGAGACATTTTTGATGAGCGCTATGGGAACACTTGTGTGGATATTCACAGGTAGAATAACAGAAGACAACCCTTAGCCCTTCAAAGGAATGGGGAGAGCCCAGTCTTGCTGCTGCCTCAACTTGAAAGTTGGCTCCTAGTACTATGGTTCCATGTGGCAGAGCTGCGGCTGTAAGTGGGTCAGAATGTCAGTGAGGGCCTCTGCTCGCTGCTGGGTGGGAAGAGCTGCCCGGGCAGAAGAGGTAGTTGTTGCCACAGATGCCTCCAGGTACTTAGTTCTGGGCACCGATCATCTCCTGAGCATCCCTGGAGGCTTATGGGGATGATCCTGGCCCCAGTGCCAGGAGGGTGTGCTACCACCTGGAGGACATCCCTCACGTGCAGCTCACTCATCTTCTGTGCTTGGGAATACTCCAGCTCTCAGTACCCAGGGACAAGCCAGTCATGCCTCCTCTACCTGGCCAGCTTTTCCCAAGTCTCAGTGCAGGGAGCACAGATGGCCTTGAGTGATGGTACCTGTCTCCAGACCCACATGAGTATCCTTGTAACACTTCCTACATGCATAGCAGAGAGTCAGAGAGACAAGGTGGACCCAGGAAAGCAGCTGTGAATTCCACCACCTTCCTGGAGTTTCTGACACACAGTGGAGGTTAAGAACTTGCTTTGGAGATACCAAGGAGGGACTTGGAATGCTCTGTAAGCAAGCCTGCAGTTATAACTCTCTTCCAGGTGTGTGCACCTCCTTAACACAAGCATGTTCTGGTGCTCTGAGCTGCTCAGAGTCTCTCCTGTTTTCTACATGTAACAAAAAGGGGGTTGAGATGCTAATGATGTTGGGTACTGTGAAAAAGGACTCCTCCCCAAATCTTCCAGCAGCCTGGATTTCATAACTATGACTTTCATTCACTCTTCAGTTTTGCTCCCTTAACATCTTGGCAGACACACAGACCCCTCAAAGCTAATGAAGCAGAAGCATCACTTGGCCTGACTGGGGTTTGGAAGGACTGTTCCTAACTTTATATTCAGCTTGTGCACTCATTTTCCAAGGACCCCCAAACTGCACATGATCCCGTACAGGCAGCATCCCCCAGTCTCCCAGGGACTTCCATGACCAAGAACTGGAAATTTTCACCCATGAATGCTGGTGGCTTTTCTGGGGCTCCAACTGCTGTCCTTCCTTCTCTATTGATGCTATTTCCTCTTAAAAGAACTTTCTGTGAGTACTAGAAACCAAATTCAGTTCTGATAGTGATTAATTTATTGAGTCCATGTTATGCATCTCTCTTGCGTTTTACATATACCAAGTGCTATATTATCACTTTCATTAGAATTATGCTTAAGAGAAATTAAGAAAAATCAGCTACACAGGAATACAGTGGACAGAGGTTTCAATACTCTTGGTATGGCTTTCACAGACTGGCCTTGGGTCACTTATGCTTTGGAAATTCTTGACACCTAAAAGCTCCAACTGAATACCTAAGTGCCTACTCTCTACAGTTCCCTGGTGTCCATCCAGACCCACTCCTGTGAATGTCCTAAGCGGTGTTGTCCTCCCAGCTTTCCCCTTCCAAGGAGGGCAAGGCAGAGCTGCATACATTGCAACCAGGCCTTTGTGAAAGGCGCTGGAAATGTGTCATTTGCGAGTGGGAAAAACATCAGTTTGGCTGGATGGGAAGAAAGAAGTGGTGATGTAAAAGAGAAGGAGGAAGTGAAGAGGGAACTCAAACAAAGGACTAGAAAGGCCAGCTGGAGAAAAGTACAGGGGAAACAGAGAGACGCAGCAAGGGAGAGGTGTAGGTCCACAGCCCAGAAAGCTAAGAGCGCTGAGCAGGAACAGGGGGCACTGTTCACTTCTTATGTGTCCATGGAAAGCAGGTTTTGGAGCTTGCCACACAAAGCAACACACTCCGCAAAGAGGCAGGTTCTTGCTGCATTATTCCCAGTGAACAACTCCTCCATCATTTGTTCATGATCTTAACTTAGAAATGAAATGATTTACTGATCAATTGAGTGAAAATTCTTTCTACCACAGGGCCATTTTTCTACCACTAATTTAAGGAAGAAAGTGACTAAGAGGATAGTGTTTACTTCATAAAGTGGTCAGCCCAGGTGTGTGGTGTGACCAGACCAGGTGTACATAGAGTGTGATCAACCCAGATGTACATAAGAGTGTGTTTAATCCAGATGTGCATAGAGTGTGGACAGCTCAGGTATACATAGAGTGTGGCCAGCCCAGATGTACATAGGGTGTGGTTAGCTCAGATGTGCAAAGAGTGTGGACAGCCAAGGTATGTGCATAGAGTGTGGTCAGCTCAGGTGTACATAGAGTATCATCAGCCCAGATGTGCATAGATTGTGGTCAGCCCAGATGTACATAGAGTATCATCAGCCCAGACGTGCATAGATTGTGGTCAGCCCACGTGTACATAGAGTATCATCAGCCCAGAGGTACATAGAGTGTGGACAGCCCAGATGTACATAGAGTATCATCAGCCCAGATGTACATAGCGTGTGGTCAGCTCAGGTGTACATAGAATGTGGACAGCCCAGATGTGCATAGATTGTGGTCAGCTCAGATGTGCATAGAGTGTGACCAGCCCAGGTGTGCATAGAGTGTGGTCAGCCCAGGTGTACATAAATTGTGACCTACCCAGATGTATATAGAGTGTGTTTAGTCCAGATGTGCATAGAGTGTGAACAGCTCAGGTGTGCATAGAGTGTGGCCAGCCCAATTGTGCATGTGAGTTATCAGTCCAGATATGCATAGAGTATGGTCAACACACATGTATTTGGTGGGTTTCTATCCTAGTCATAGATACAACAGCTTGGGCAGCAGTCTGGGAGGGCATAATGGACCAACGGTTCACTCTCACACCAAAAACATTTTTCCATCTAAGTTTTCAATTTCTTCTTGTTTGGAAAACATTGTACAAGTGAAAACAAAATTCAAACACATTTGTGTTTCCAGTGACTTGACTCCCTTTCTCTGGGGTAGATGACTCTAATCTCTGTTCACTTCTATGATTCCATAAAGGCATTTGCCAGATTGCCAAGACTTTTTCTAACTCTTAATATTTCCATCTCTCCTTGACCTGTACACTCTCTTGACCTACTCCTAAAACCTACTCCAAAAACCGTCATGGAGAACTCAGATTCGCCTCAGGAGATAATGTTCCTTCATTTTGCCAAAACACGCATGATAGCTCCACAGAGCCCATTTGCCCATCTGCTCTTGGAAGATGGAGCCAAGCACCGAATCTTACTTAAGTAATTATAACACTTTGTTTCCTTAGAGACTGGGAGAGAAAATATTTACCCAGAGAACTCTGGCAGGATTGCCATAGAGTAATTTATATATACATACATTAGCATGGGATTGGTGAGTCCTCAGGCTGTGCAATGCTAACTCACTCTACCCCATTCCTCTCTCAAAAGAAAGCCCTGGAGCCCACAGAAGAGGGCACCCTTACCTTCCTTGGCTTCACTTTATCATGGTAGTCATACTGGAAGATGCCTTTGTAGCTTAGTCCCAGCCACCACGGTATCCCCTGCTTGTCCTAGGATATCGAAAGGAGTATAGGTCAACACAGGGCTGGAGAAGATAAACACAGACCAAGAGGTTTTCTGGCCCAGCTGATGACAAGGGAGAGGGTAGTGTCTCTGGAGTAGAAGGAACCTTTCTACTTTATCTTTAAGATGTGCCTATCGTGGACACATGCTCAGTTATGTGAACAGCACAGGGACCAAGCCCGAGCTGGGCAACTGATTCGGTTTCCAAACAGAACCACAGCCAGGACGCCTATCTTACTTATTTGGTGTAAGCATGCATACCTGTTCCTATGTGTACAGGTGTACACACATACATGGGCTTGCATGTGAAGACCAGAGACTGACATTGGTTGTTTCCCCACACCCCTACTCTCTCTCTACCTTATATATTTTTTGAGATAGTTTTTTTTTCTCGGAATCTAAAACTTTCTGAGTGACTAGCACTGGTTGCTCTGAGAGCCCTAGAGCTCCCCCTACTTCTGCCTCACTAGCACTGGACATTTCACTGAGTGCTGGAGATCTGAACTTTGGTCCTAATGCTTACATAGCACTTGACCTATTGAGCATCTTCCTACCCTTCCATCTTCACCTCTTAACCAGCAAGTGCAAGTACCGTGTCCCCTGCCCCTCAGAGCCAGGTGGAGCCTCTCACTCACCATACAGAAAAACATAGAATATGCTCAGCGTTTTACAGAAAATGAATGACTTTCTGATCACAGAAACTGACACTGACCGTCAGACCCAGAGAGAATCCAGGAGACCCTGGGAGGGGCTTCTTTCCTTCAAAGGGCAGAGGCATTGAAGCCGAGGGCTCAAACTTTAACGGAAATTAAACCTTCCCAGCCACACTGAGCCGATGGCAGCACAGGATAAGGGGTATCACCTTGCTATCCTGCTCACCCAAGAAGACAGCCGAATGAGGATGTTTAGGACTTGTAGCAAAGCTGAAACCAGAACATTATTAGGATTGGATTATAAACCCTGGGCCTCTCTGTTTATACATTTTATAAAGGTCCTTATCACCTGAGTGAGAACAGTTGCTCTTTTGAGGATAACTCTGAGTGGCTCTCAAATGCTTCCAAATGCTAGGTCTTTATGCCTGGCACAGAAAGCAGCCTTTCCCCAAGATTTATACTAATTTTCACATGTGTGAATGACTTAATTGATGTCTTCATCACAGGAGTCCTGGAAACTCAAAATGAGTATGACACTTTGCAATTATTTGCCAGAATAAGTTATTTGAAGTTAAGCAAAAAGATTAAAAACAAAAGAAATACATTTTGGGGAAAAATCATTCAAACCTCCAGGAATATATGGTTTCTTTACAATCTTTTCTTTTTGTGTGGGGATTGAACTCATGGCCTCACTCATGGACTTTACCACTGAACTACCCTACTCCATTTAAAAAAATAGTTATTTATTTATTTATTTATTTACAGCACAGAGGATTACACTCAGGGTCTTGTACATGCTAGGTAGATGAATAGATGGGTGGATAGATAGACAGATAGATAGGTAGATGGATGGACAGACAGACAGATGTGTAGTGTAAGATCATTATGTTGCTCCCTTGTTGCTGTCTCCGGGAGGTACCCATGAATGGCACTGATTCTACTGAATAAAACCAGAGAAAACTCAGTGACACCATGAAGTCAGAGTGATGAACCTCAGTACATGGGATTCAGAGCCCTTTTTCATGAACATTCTTACTTGGGGGTCAGTGGCCACATCCTCCTACACAACATTACTGGACTTTGGAGGGGATTCACCTTTCTCATGTGGAACAGTAGAAGTTCCCAGAGGCCAGGTCGCCCTGCCTGGCACTGTGACTTAGGCTTGAGAAAGGCGGGCACCTTTAGCTATCATATCAGAAAGAGATCTCAGTGTGGCTGGACCTAAATAGAATTTAGACTGAAGCTAATGTCACACTAGATTTGATAATGCCAAATTCAACAGCACAGTCTCAGGCTCTTTCTATGGTCCAGTTCTCCTTGGAAAGCTGGCTGTGTGGGGCAGACCCCCAGGAGAAACACAGCATCTGCCACAGGCTTTTGGCCTCTCTGGTTCCTCATATTTAATGGAGTCTTTCTGGTAAGAGGCCCTGAAGCCCTGACTTCCCAGGATTCCTCTGAGACTGAAAGGAAGTCGAGATCTCTTACATTACTTCACAGAAGAAAAAAAGAGTTTTGGAGAGCTACTCTATCAAGAGTTAGTACCCCAGGGATAAAGTTCAGTTGCTCAATTTCCCCTGGCAAGTAGTCTTTCTGATCAAGCCAACCTCCATCAACTCTATTCCCCTCAGAAACTGCAGATGAAAAAAGAAGAGAATTGTCTGCTTGCTTGCTTGCTTTTTCAGGACAGTGTGTGCAGACTTCAGCAAATGAGTTCACTTACCTTCACTGCATAATAGTGGACACCGTAGGTTGGGAGAGACTCCACGATACTCATGTAGCTGTGAAGACAGCACACACAGCAATGTACAATGGTTATTAGGCAGAAGTGGTGTTGTGTCACATCATATGTATGTCCTTCTGCTGGGTGTTATAGAGGTCTGGAGTGGTTATTAACTTGGAAATCAGTAGAAACACCCCTCTCCCTAAATATCTTTTCAAGGAGAAATCAACAACCTTGATGTGTGGCCTACTAACACACAGTCTTTGTGTATGTGTGAGTGTGTGTGTGTTGTGTATATGTGTGTACGTGCTCATGTGTGTATGCATCTGCAAATATAATTGCGGGTATGTGTAAGTTGCTGTTGACTGTCTTCCTCTATTACTCTCCGCATTATTTTTTGAAACTCGGTCTCAGTGGCATGGAGCTCATTGATCAGCTAGGCGGGTGGGCTAGTGAAGCCTCGGGATCTGCTTGCCGACTTCGCGGTGCTGCCCTTATGCACATTGCCATGCCTGTTGTTTTGTTTTGTGGTGTTTTTTTTTGTTTTGGTTGTTGTTTGTTTGTTTTTGCTTTTATGTGGGTTCCGGGATCTGAATTGGGGTCCCTCTGCTTACAGGGCAAGCACTTTATTGACTGAGCTGTCTCTCTAGCTCCCAATCACAATCTTAGCGTGCACTCGGTGGGACCACTTACTTCACGATTGCTTGACCCCTCGTCTGGCCATTCAGCTTCTTGTAGTACTCAATGACTCTGTCCTCACTAGAATCAGAAGGAAAGGATTCTGGCATTAGAGGATGAGCATCCTGCCCCCCGGGGCACTAAGACTTCACCCTCCATCCTCCTGAGAACCTCTGAGGAAGCTGCAGCTGGAAAACAACCGTGTCCTGAAATGACATGTCCCAATGCTGCTCAAAGTGAAGTCTCTTAGAAGTGGTAGGGACAGAAAAGCCTGCTTTCTCCTCAGAGGACTTACTTTATCCTTACCTCTGACTGCTAGTCAGTTGGATAAGATTAGTATGCAGGTTGGGGCGGGGCGGGGAGGAAGCTGTCATGGAATAGGAAAACATGAAGAAGCAGTTGGCACCAGTCACAGAGGATGCTATGATTAAACTTGCTCAGTTTTCCCTTCTGGTCCAGTCCACACAGAATCTGGGGCAGTGGGGTAGTGTTGCTCCTACCCAGTGCTCTGGGCCAAACTGTTCTGAGTAGTTAAGACCCAGAACTTCCAAGGCAGAGAGAAAATTATGGAATTTGGACCTGGTAAATAAAAGTCCCAGGGCCACACTGGGAAAACAACATACTAGCTAACAGAATGAGATTACAGTCCATTTATCTTTTGAGGTTTTACTTCTAAAATTAACAGAGGATTAAATGGCTCCTTGGTGACAATGACTAGCCACAATTTTCTTTGACAGAATGGAGTGTGGTGGGGTAATATACAGACTTCCTGGGGAGTGACTGGTGCCAAGAAAGGTGGGAACAATGGAGCCCCCATTACAGTCTCAGGGTCACAGAGTCAGCCCACAGAAAAATGGGGGACAGTTGTTGGCAAAAGGTCTGTGTACCACCTACTAAGGACAATCTTAAATGCTTTATCCTTCATACCCTGAGCTATAGCTTTGACTTTGATTCCCACAGATTCACTTGCCATTTCTTCAACAAGGGGCCTCCTTTAGCTTTGTATTAGAGCATCATGATTGGGAGACTTCATTCACTGATTTTGGGTGCCCATATTAATTCATCACCCCAGAATTTATGTGGAACCTTCTCTACCTCCCCCGCTTCTAGTGAGGGCCTCTATTTTATAAGTTCATGACCTATAATGGCACAGTCTCTACCACATAACTGTGATTTGATGAGGTCAGCTTCTAGATCTGTGGTCAAGCTAACCAATGGAGACGCTAGCCCATTTCTTTTCTAGCTCTGGGCGAGAGCATCCCTGAGGTGTGGGGGTGGGGACTGAAACTCAATATGATGCTCTGCATTTAAGCAAGGCTTAAGAAACGTCAACAACACAAAGTCCCAAACACCGACAGGCAGCTGTTCTACTGGCCTGCCGACAAGGTCTCATGGGACCGACAGCTGCCACCTCCACCCTTGTCCAGCTGCCTGCTATCCAAAGCCATCTGGTAAGCCACAGTGGTGACCTCTCGCCTCCACTTTTCCCACTTCTTTCTTCCCATTAAGTCAACAGGGACCCGTCACGTGATGACACACTCAGTGCCAGCCTGTCCAAGTCCACTCCATCCTGTTCCCACCTGTCTCCGGAACCTATGGGAAGGTTAGGTGTTCCTAGCTCTGCAGACTGTGTCCCTAATACCCCAGATCCATTTAAAGACCACACACAATAACAGTGAGAAACTCACAGGCTACAGAAAGTTGTACTCTCTTTGCTTCTTGCAAATATGTGAATAGGCTGAGCACAAAGCAGCTGTGAGGACACAGTGAAAGGACCATGGACTCATTTAGCACCAGGACGGTCCTTGCTATTGGTTTGTTCACACACAGATGGGTGTGATGCTGAAGGCACCTGGCTTCCCTATCCAGTTGGCTGAGCACTCGGGGTCTGGGTGAGGCCTTAGGAGAGCGCTGGCCTGGTCACATGCCTAAAGCATATACTGTTCAGATGGCTGTGGGTAAGCTGCTCATGCAGAGAGATATTCACGCTGATAAAAGGCAGAGAGCAGAGCCAGAAGGAAGGCTGTCTATATTACACGGACACAGAGGAGTGGGTAGAGACAATGCAAGAGTGATCCAGAATGGGGGGGGAAGGGGGAGCTCTGCAACTGGCATTGGGGTTGGTTTAACAGTGTTAGACAATAAATAAAGACGTGATTGAGGGATGAATTAGGTCAAAGGCAATTCTGACTCCAGACTGTCTACCAACATTACAGTTCTCAAATGTAATTCATCTCTGCATGTGAGAACCATTGGCTTCTGGAGCTATTATCATCGATCTTTTTTAATGAGACAATGTCTCACTTGATAGCCCAGGCTGGCCTTCAACTCACAAATATCATCCAGACAGGTTTTGAATTTGGAGTCCTTCGCATAAGCCTGCTCTTTTTTATTGATACATTTCCAAAGGAAGAATGATAAACAGATCAGGCCTGAGGTACTCTGAGGGATGGAAGTCTACTGATAGAAGATCACAGTTTTGAGAGCTTCTCTGAGAAAAGTGATTTCTGCATATGGGTTTCATCATTATGAGCCGACCTACCCAATCTGAAGGCATCCTTAAGTCTACTTGAATAACTGAATATTTAGTTTATTTACTGCTGCAAGTTAGGTTAAGGTGGAATACTAGTTCAAAAAATTCAGATTGGCAAGCTATGTGTTGGGGTTTACTAGGGTCAACTTGTTCAGTGCTTTCTGTCTCCTTCCCTCTCCTTTCCTCTCCTCTCCTTTCTCCTCCCTCCCCTCTTCCTCCCCTCTCCCCTCCCCTCCTCCTCCTCTCCTCCCCTCTTCCCTCTCTTCCCCTACCCTCCTCCTTTCCTCTCCCCTCCTCTCCTCTCCTTTCTCCTCCTTCCCCTTTTCCTCCCCTCTCCCCTCCTCTCCTCCTCCTCTCCTCCCTTTTTCCCTCTCTTCCCCTCCCCTTCTCCTCCTTTCCTCTCCCCTCCTCTCCTCTCCTTTCCCCTCCCCTTCTCTCTCCTCTCTCCTTCCCCACCCTTCCCTTCCCTTCCCTTCCCATCTCTTATCCCCTCTCAGCTCCCCTTTTCCTCTCCTTCCCTTCCCTTCTCCTCCCCTCCCCTCTCCTCTTCTTTCTTGTACTGAGGGTCTCATACATGCTAAGCAAATATCATACCACTAAATTATATTCCAACCCTTAAATTTTTTTTGTGACAAGGTCTCACTAAGCTGTGGGCTTTGAGTTCATTCTGTAGCTCAGGGAGGCCTTCAATTTGCAATCCTCCTGCCTCAGCCCTCTGAGAAGCTGGGTTGCAGGCCTATGCCACTAAAACTATGTCTTACAAAAGGGTCAGAAGGAATACCAGGGACACAGGGCAGAGGTCAGTGTATAAGTACCCAGCAGGGTTCCAACACATTCCCCAGGAATTCAAGCCCTGCTCCACCATAGCTCTACCACAAATGCCTAAATCACGTGGAATTGGGTAATTTAGGGCTCAGCAAATGAACTATGGCATAATGTTACAAAGGGCTAAAATGGGATATAGGAAACACCAAGGAGAAAGAAAACAACCTGCTTCTTCTGTTGCCAAGGAAACAACCCGCTTTTCCCACCCTTCCAGACCTCCCGCATCCTGCCATCCATTGACAGCATTCCAACATGAAATTGGATTGTGGTGGGAAACACTTAAGGAGGTGCCATTTCAAAAGTGAAATCACAAAAATTTTATTATTAAGGGAGAGACCTAACATATTTGCTATGTAAATAAAAGCAGATAATAATTTCTGGTCTTTTCTTTCTTTTTTCTTTTTTTTTTTTTTTTTTTTTGAGACAGGGTTTTACTCTAGCCCAGGCTATGCTGGAATGTACTGTATAGCCTATGGGGCCTTGAATTTGGAATCTTTCTGTCTCGGGCTCCCCAAATTCTGGTATTATAGGCACAAACCACTACTGCTGACTCTGAAAACAGTTCTGAACATCTAAGTTCCCTGACACAGTGGGGAGGGGAGGAGGCATGTGGGGCTAATAGTTGGGCTTAGTGGTCTGAAGCTCGTGCCCTCCTTGAAGCCGGGAGACTTGTCTATGAGAAGGTTCTGGGACAGGGGTCTTACCAGTAGGCCAGGGAGGGGTGCTCCTTCAGGGCTTGGGTAGGAAGGGCTGGCAACTTTTTCAGGTCACTCCTCACCACCTCATTGCTGAAAGAGAAAGTCAAGAAACATCACATCACCTTCTGAGGAAATAACCACGCTGTTTCATATGACTTGCCTGGCTGAGAGCCCCATACCTGCTCACTCATAACAGCGAGTGACAGGAGGGGGGCAGGGGTGGGGGTTGTCTTTGTTTATGTGACACAGAGGGGAAACATCACAGAACCCACGGAACTGAGGGCTCTCCTTTTCCAGTGCAGGGCCAAGGATGCAGACATGGACAGCCTCCCAACCTCTGCCCTCATAGAAGCATCGACTGTGTGTCAGGTTCTGAGCAGCACTGGGTATGGCTGTGGGAAGGAAAATACCCCAGTGGAGTGGCTTCCAGAGCTCTGCAGTAGGGTATACAGATTTCAAGAAGGGCAGACTCTCTGCTCATCCTGGAAGCACTTTTTGCCTTCTTAGACTCACTTCCTGCTGGAAACTGTTTCGTCAGTGTGATACATAACCTGCCTTTCCTTTGGACAAGCTTGGAGACTACTTTGCAAGTGTGAGGCAGATTATCTGGGACTATCAGGAGGATTGGTGCAAACTGGTCCTGGAGTCGGAGTGTCATCTCCCATAAACTCACACACACTTGTGGTTAAACTCCCCTGGTTCAATCAACCTTCTCCAGGTGCCCACAGTCCCAGAATGATCAACCTTTGGTATGTGGAACGATGACTTTATCATCCACAAAGTTCACACTCCATCTGTACAGAGTTACAGAAATAAAGTCCTAACACATCTCTTAATATTCTAAATAAGTTTACTCTTTTGTATTAGGCTATTCTTATGGCTATGTGACCTCCTACCCCAAAGGTTATACACACCTGTGTCTAGTCACTTAGCAGTTCTGCACCCCCTTATGTTAGAGGTCCCTGGTGTCTAGAGCCATTAACAGTATATATACACGTTGACATGGTTCTGTTATCTAAATAGTGTTTCCTAAAACTGGCCCATCCTCAAACCTCAAGTTTATCAGCTGGGCTTGCCAGGGTTCGTCTTATGGAGACTTGCATTGGGTCCATAGCACTAACCTGGGATATTGGCAGCTTTCTGTGTTGTTCATATAAAGCTAGGTAAACACTGGCCACCAGGAGCTTGGACTTTACCACTCAAAAGCAATGGCCAGGAAATCAATACATAAATAGGAAAGAATGGAAAATTAGGAGGCAGCAAGGGGAAATGGGAAGCTGCAGAATCAGGTGGAAATATCCTGGGGTGATTGGAAAGCAATTATCCTTAAAACTATGCTGTCAACTTAAGGATCTAGAGTCCTTTATATCCCAAGTGGAAAACCACATCGACAGCAATGGCACCAGCAGCTCCACCCCAAAATACAATTGGGGAAAACTGTGCCAGTAATCCAAGTTCATTTCAGTGGTGTCTGGGAATCATCTGAATGTTTAGTAACATTACAATTTAGGGCATTTTCCAAATTTATTAAAAATAAGAACAGGAATGTTTGTGTATTCATCTTTAAGCAGCCAATCCAAAAAAAAAAAAAAAGCTTGTCATCTACTGGCCAGTAAGCTAGAGCCCTCAGTGTTATAAAGAAATTACTGGGGGAGACACAAATGAGGTAGGACACAATCCGTACTGAAAATGTGTTCACAGGGAGCTGAGAAAATGAGAGCTGTTAGTGCAAAGATAACTGGCAGTGTGGGTATAGGAATAAAGTTTGATCATGCTAACTTACACAAGCAATACAAGAGTTCCAAGGAAATGAAGGCCTTTTTCGGGTCTGGTGTAAAAATGGGCTGGCTCTGGGGATGACTCAAAAAGGGGTCATCCTTTGTGAAAAATGGTACAGAGCTCATATTTACTGTCAAGGCAGCTGTGTAACTTGATTGGAAGAGATCATTTGTAAAGGACAATGTGGCTGAAAATATAGTTTGGGAACAGAATTTTGAGGACCTTCAGTGATAACTTAGGAAGGTCCACGGTGCTCCAGTAGATAGTGGCAAAGCTGCTGGAGATTTTCAAAGAGGGAACTTCTGGTGCTCAGGAGATTATTAATGATGGCTTAGAATTACATGCCAAGGAAGCACAGTTTAAGCCAACATAGGTTAAACCTTTGAGATTCCACAGTGGTGAACAGTGGCTCTTTTTTGCCCACTTAACTATGAACACTTGAACAGGGAAATGTGCCTCAATGACTCATCCATGCCAAGGGTGATTCCTTAAGTATCAGAAGGCACTTTTGTGGGGTAAGGTTTTATTTGTTGGAACTGTGAGAAGCAATGGGCAGTGTCTTTTGGAGCTGAAACCTGAGTTCAGACTCCTTCCTTTCATCACATCTAAAATATATTTGGGGAAGGAACTGAAGGAGGAAGAGATCCTTTTACCTACCAACCATGGGTTTGTTGGCAAATAAACATTCCCGATGACAGTCACAGGCTTCACATCCTTGCAGAGGCTTGCCATGGATTCTGTTGTGCTCCTCCAGGGCAAGTTTACACAGAAAAGTTACCAGGGCATGAAGCCTGTCCAAATCCATTACACTCTGGAAGGGATCCACAATTCCCAGGCCTCCCTAGAGGGTGAGTCTGTAGACATGCCATTTGCCTTTTTGCTGTTTATAAACACCTGCAGTCACTGGGAGGTGTCCAGCCCTGCCAGTCTGGCCAACATGTGCAGCTGGAAATAAGCAAGTCCCTCTAATGTTCAGCAGTCGGCTGTGCCTCTGTCCTTAGGAGCCAAGAAGGACGGGCCTGATTAGTACTTGGGTGGGAGAAAGTCACCCCAGTGGGAGAGGTGGCTGAACCACACTGGGACTCTGCAAGGCTGCAGCTAACAAGTGTGCTAGAAATCCCAGCCTTCTTGTCTAGGGACTGTCACACTGTTGCTATCCCAGAGTTCAGTGTGACTGATGAACACTAGCTTAAAAACATACTGTAGAACACATGGCCGTACTATATTTTTAGGAAGAAATTTAAAAAATCTCTTAGACAACAGTTGTTTAAAAAATCCCAGTCTGATTTTTAATATCAACTAGGTGTTATTTTTAAAAGTTTCTGTAGTTTTATTGTTGCCAGTATAGAAATGGTGTTTCAGTGCTGTGCTGTTTGTTTAGGCTGAGAGGATGTGCTTGTGTTTGGCTACCTAAAACTTGGGAAGTGAGAGCGATCTACAGGAGAAAGAAAACATTTCTAGCAATATGACAAATAGAGAACTTACCACATCAAAGAACAACATATTTAGCCAAGACATGATAAAACGAACAAGGACAAAGTTAAGCACCAGAAAAAGGTTGGTAAAGTCTACCATGTGTTTTCCTTTAAAAAAAAAGTTTAGGAGGGGCTGGGGGTTAAGAGCTAAGAGCCTTTGCAGACGACCAGAGTTTGGTTCCCAGCACCCGCATCAGCAGCTCATACCACCTGGAACTCCAGCTCCGGGGAACCTGATGCCCTTTTCTGGCCTTCATGGGTACTGCACTCATGTGCAATCACATAAACAAAAACAAAATATTTCTTAAAGATCTGGGAAATAACATTTTCAGGAAAGTTCACTTGGGTCAAATGAGATGTTCCATGCATTGGGGGAGAAGCCTGGGGTCTCCGGGGTATGCTTAGGGTGGAAGAACCCATCCTGAAACCATTCTTTCAAAAACAAAGCTAGTGTATCGCAAAAGGCTAATCAGAAACTCAGAACTGCTGAGATGGGAATGCTATGCGAGCACCAGCTAAACCCTCCCTAATCGATGGGCATATCACGAAGCTATGGTTCTTCAGGGAGAGAATGTTCTTGAGTAAAGTAGGAGTATACAATCCCTTGCACACATTGCCCAACCCCACAAAGCTCCAGGAGACAAACTTTTCTTAACCTATTTGGTAGCAACTCAAGGGTATGTTTTATTACTTATCGTCCTTTTTCTTTCTCCTCCCCTTCCTCCCCATTCTCCTCCCTTTCCTTCTTCCTCCTCTCCCTTCTTCATTCTTCTCTATCCCGCCACACCCCCAACAGGGCCCAGTCTCATCTAGCTGAGGTTGGCCTCCAACTCCCTATGCTGCCAAGGTTGATCATGAATTAAGATAAATTGCCTTTATTTTATATGCATAGAGGCTTTGCCTGGACAGATGTATGTCTGTCTTATTTTATATGTGTGTAGAAGTGTGTCTGTACATGTGCCTGGTGCCCAGGGAGGACAAAGAAGGTACTGGATCTCCTAGAACTATCTGTAACTGCCTTGTGGGTCCTGGAAATCTAATCTAGGTCCTCTGCAAGAGCAACTGTTGTTAACTGCCGAGCCATCTCTCCAGTCCCTGACCCTGAATTCTTGATCTTCTTCCCATCCTCCCCACCTGCTGGCATTACAGGCACACACTACCGCTTGTGGCAGCATCTGTGTTTTTGTTCAGGGACGGTGATCTCTTTGATGCCAGCTCTGCCTGGCCAGGGTGTCAGTTCCCACCGGAGCCCGCACTCATTTGTATGAAATCTGAGAAATCCTGAATTGAGAGATTCTGAATCAGAAAGCACTGGGACCCTCAAGTCTTACATATGCTCTGCCAGTCCGCATTCATTTATCCATTACTACAAAGAACCTAGAAAGCTCCATGCTGTGTGAGAAGTGAAATTACAGAATTATTTTCTACTGATCTTCAAGAAGTGTGCAACTCTTGATCTTCATTTCTTTCTTCTTCTTCCTTTCTCCAATCCTTTTGTTTTCTGATGGTGAGCCAAGACAACACCGAGATTATAATAAATGAAAGAAAAAAGAGGATGACAACACATAATCTTTTCCTTCCCATCGGATGCTTTGCCCAGGTGTGAAGGCTCAGGGGAGCTCTTGGTTTGGAAGATGTCACAGAGATCGTTCACTTCTGGCCTCCTGTATATGTGAACTCTTTGTCATTGCATTTGACATCTGCAGACCAAGGAAAACATCTGGGGACTCAGAGGTTATTTCCCTCCATGGGATTCTGGGTTTTGGCTGTGTACCATGGGCTAACACCAACACTATCTTAATATGTGCTTGGGTTATTTATCCTTCATTTCTGATGCTAATCACTCAGTTGTATGCGTATCTGCTTCTTACTGAGTCTAATTTTCCTAGGCTTCAAGGAAATCCTTGGGAACTTTTCATTTAGTTATAAATGCGTAAGATGCAAAATGAGCTAAGATTTCTTCCCTCAGCCTGTGATTTCAGGCAAACAATTCTCCCGAAACAGCAAGAGAAAACAACTGATCACTTCCTACAATGCCATTCTTTAACTTGGGAATCTCAGCTCTGAAAATTTGACAGTGTCATGACCATGAACCTCTGTGCTCTTCAGAGTTCACTCAAAATGTGATACCAAGATTAAATCCATACTTAACAAAAGCTTCACAACACAAAGTTCCATCCTTACTTTATAACGGAACAATTTCCACAGGATTTGAATGGTATCAACTTGCAAAAAAAAATTTTTGTGCTTTGAAATTAAATCACACACCCAAAAGCTCAAACGGACTTCCCCCACACAAAACAAAGCTTTCTGTAAATGTTCATAATGTTTCTGTGTGAACATTTCACTCCAGACTCTCAGATTCTGTTCCCCTTGAAAGCTGTCGCTGGTGTGACAGAGTCCTGCTGCTTCTCCATTACTTATGGCTCTCCAGGTCATTTCCAAATCATGGGAAAACTCTACACACACCCTCTCTCTTTTTAAAACAAGCAGATATATGAGAATCATATCAATTTCAATTCGTTGAGATGAGAAGTATAATTCAAGTTTAACACATGTCAATTTTTTTCCTTGGGAAACTGCACTAAGGGAATTGACATGTTTAAGTATAACAGAACTGATTAGATTATGAAAGCTAGAGGCTCCATTACTAATATAAATGTGTGTGTTCTTGTTTTTGTTTTCACTTCTTACCTAAAAAATATCTCAGTAAATCCATCTCTCTCAGAGGGTGGTAACTATTTTCTCTTTAATGGCAATTCAGAAATTGTAGGAGGAAGGTATAAATAATAGTGCCTGTTTGTAATACTAGCTTAGCACTCAGGAGGCTGAGGCAAGGGAATCCTGAATCCCAGGCCAGCCTGGGCTACAGAGTGAGACCCCTTAACAACTTCCCCCATCCCTCCTCCAAATATCCATTTGTACGAAAATAGACACCAGATGATCAAAAGGTCTAATAATGACTTATAATAACTAAACTTGCTGAGTTAGATGAGAATCTTTTATGTAAATGAAGAGCTATGGCTCTAGTAATCTACAAAGTTTGATTTGTAGTTGTGGTGGTTTAAATGAGAAATGTTGTGGTGATCAAAATGCAAAGCTAGCCATAGCCATAGAGCCAGGCAGTAGTGATACACACCTTTAATTCCAGCAGCCAAAGTAGCTAGCCACTGAAGCAGGCACGCATCTTTAATCCCAGGACTCAGGAGACAAAGGCAGATGGATCTCTGTGGGTCTAAGACCACCCTGGGCTACATGAGCGTGAATCAGAGCTCACACAATTAATCCCAGGATTTGAGAGATATAAAAAGAAGAAGCAAAGGGTCTCATGGGAGATTTAGTTTCCAGACAGGGAAGGGTTTGCAATCTGAGGACTGGTGGAGAGCAGTGTAGTCTGGGTTGCACTCTCAGGATTCGTGGAGACAGGATCACCCACTTCTGTCTGAGGTAGAGGTAAAAGCTAGCAGCCAGTTGCATTGCTTTTCTGATCTTCAGCTTGCTTTATTAGATCATAAACAATAAATATATCACCACAAAATGTCTCCCATTGGCTCAGGTTGTTGTATAATTGGTCCCCAGTTGATGGCACTTTTTGGGGGAGGTACAGCCTTGCTGGAAGAAATATATCCTTGGGGATGGGCTTGGGTTCTAGCCTTGACCCACTCCCTGCTCTCTTTCCCTGCTTCCTGTGTGTAGATGAAAGTGTGAACAGTCAGCTTCCTGACCTGTCACCATGACATGCCTTCCTACCATGATAGACTCTATCTCTCTAGAACCATAAGGCAAAATAAACTACTCTTTCTTAAGTTAATTTTAGTCATGGTCTTTTATCATAGCAATGAACGAGCCAGCAATATATAGTATTGTTTTAAATCTACCAGCACTCAAACTTGTAAGCTGGACAAGTTCTTATCTTTTGAAATATAGTCACTGATATGGATGCACATATCATGTTTTTTAAGATTTATTTATTTATTTATTTATAATGCAGTATTCTGCCTGCATGCCAGAAGAGGGCACCGGATCTCATTATAGATGGTTGTGAGCCACCATGTGGTTGCTGAGAGTTGAACTCAGGACCTCTGGAAAAGCAGCCAGTGCTCTTAACCTCTGAGCCATCTCTCCAGTCCCCACATATCATGTTTTAAAGATGTGTACAAGGAAATGAGATCTTTCTCGTCTTTTCCAGGAACTTCTAAAACTCTTGCTCAAGTCCATGACTTGCATTCACTGACTTGACTAGAAAGACTTCAAAGCCTAGAATTTTTAGAGACAAGCCCATCTTAGTTTACGTTAACTACTAATATACTCTCAAAGGGGGGCAGACCTGATTTCAAAAGTAGAAAGAAAAAAATCAAGAGAACACTGTTTTTTTTGTTCAACAAGGTTTCTTTCTTTCTAGAGTAGTGACCATACAGTTCCATGGTTTATAGAAGATAAAATATTAAAAGGTCATTATACTCTTTGCTTTTAATTGCTCTCTCAGGGACCTAAGAACATGTGGCTCTTGGAAGTTAATGGGGATGTTTGAGCATAAATAAACACCACAACTCCTCATTTGAAAATCAGTCTCTTGTGTTAATGAGGGCTGCTATGTGCCTCTATCAATTAAGCAATACATTGCTCTATTTCCAAAATCAGGATTTTCTTTTTGAAAAGAAATACAAGTAGAACTCTACAGTAAGGACACAGTACGATTTCTTCCCAACCCCTAACCCTGCCCCCATAAGCTCAGACTCTCTCACACAGACCAGCATTTGATTGTGTACAGATGTTATTACGGCTTGAATTTGAAATTTCCCCCAACAGGCTCATGTTTTGAATGCTTGATCTCTAGTTGGGGTGGGGTGCTATTTTGGATGTCTGGAAACTTTGGGAAGTGGGGGTGTGGCTGAAGGAAGTAGGTTGTCTACGGGGGGGGGGGGCTCTAGGAGTTAATTACCCAGTCTACTTCCTGTCTAGTGTTCTGCTTCCTTTAAGCCATGTTGTGGATACTTCATCCCACCACACATACCCACTACCATGATGCTTTGCATCAGTAGTACATGAGGCCAAACAACCATGAATGGAATGAGTCCTTACACACATTGATTGTTTCTGCCAAGTATGTTGGTCACAGCAGCACAAAAGCTAATAACAATGTCATATACACTAATTCCCAGATAGTCAATCAAAACCTTGCTTCTTTTCCTTGTTGGACTGTGTTTTCCTGGACTGCTGAGTCTGTTGGTGTTTCCTATCTTTCTCCACCTCTGCAGTATGTGGAGGAACTTGCTAAATGGGGAGTCCACCAGATAGACATAGTGTGACTCATGGACCTTTATATGGAATTTCTTTACTGAGTCTTTTTCAGTTGGCTTATGGGTCCTGACACAGCTTGTGTTACAGGAGCCTGTTTAGTGATTAACATCAGTGTTGGGGAAGTTAAATATTAAATAAAAACATCCCTGGAGGGGCTTGGAAGTGATTAAGCCACTTACTGTACAAGGATGAGATCTGAGTTCAGATCCCCACCATCCAAGTAAAGAGAGTCAGACAGGGTGGTATGTGTCTGTGATCCTCGCTGGGAGGAGGAGGAAGGAGGATTGCAGGGATTCAGGGGCTAGTCACTCTAGCTAATCAGTGAGAGACTATCTCAAAAGCTAAGATGCAGAGCGTAGAAGAAGGCATCTATATACACATGTACACATGTGCCTATGCACATGTATACATCCACCTGGTTCACAAAAGGGTCAAGCATGAAGAAACTGGTACATTGCAATGAATAAAGATTGTCCACGTAACAGGCAATATCTGCGAGTTGTCTAATGATGATCCATGAAGATTACACGAGGACTTTTCGGTTTTATTCTGTATTGGGCCCACTCCACCTAACATGAGTTCCTATGGCTGCCTTGATTGATAGCTCGGAGGCTATTCAATTGTTTCCAGAGAGAAATGCCAACTCTGCTCACTTCCTGAATGGTGACACATGCGATTTGTTTTTAAACATGAACACACATCAGGAAATGAAACAAGATTATTTGTGCTGTGCTGCGGAAAATAATACAAGTGGGAAAACATTATTTTTAGATAAGACTATTTCCTAACCCTTTAATGATAGCATACAAATTTGTCTACCTTGTGTCAGAATATCAACAGGCATGGTGCATACTTTTCACTCTCACGGGCACTATTCACTTAACTGTCTGTATCTCAGCCATTGGCTTTCAGCATTGCTAGCCCAATATATCATTATCACATTTAGAATGCCGGTTGTGTAGCATATACCTTTAGTTCCAGCATCTGGGAGGCAGAGGCAAGCCCATCTTTGTGAGTTCAAGGCCAGCCTGGTCTACAGATCTAGTTTCAGAGTTTTAGGACAGCCAGAGATATATACAGAGAAACTGTGTCTTGAAAAACCAAAGAAAGAAAGAAATGATGTGTCTTATTCCCAGTTCAAACATATATTATTTTCTTGAGATGATTTTTAATATTTTATTATTTATTTTTTATGTATGTAGTTCATTGATGTGTTCCCATGGGTGTGAATGCATGTGCATGCAGGTTTATGGGAACCAGAGGTTGGCATCAGGGGTCTTCCCTGATTGCTCTATACCTTGTTTTCATGAGACAGTCTCTTCCTGAGCCTGTAGTTCAGTTCTGCCTGGCTAGCTGGCCAATGAGCACTGGAGAATCCTGCCGTGTCTGTCCCCATACTGACACACAGTGCTGCGGTCACATGTGGGCAATGCTGCTTTCAGCTTTTTATACAATGAGCTACAGACCTCATGTTTGCACAGTGGGCTCTGAGAGTTCTGAAGTTCTTGATCTTGAGCCTGCTTTAGAAAATGGTGTGCTATCAGGGGCTTGCGTGCCCCTGCTCACCTCTACATTCTGTGGGGTGCATTTTACAGGATGAGAAAAACTGACCTTGCATGAACTGTCTGGCCTTCCCTTCTCCTGACAGCTACTTCTCTCTGTAGACAGCTGCACTACAAACAAGCCACTAGACAGCTCTGACCAATGAAACGGCCTTTGCATATCTGCTTTCGGCTAACACACTGGCATACTGGAGCTGACAACGGGGCCATGAAGGATGGCGGGGCCAAACCTTTTTTTCTGCCTTCCTGGTACTTAACCTATGTGGCTGCATTCCCAGGACCCTTGGGACAGAGGAGGTTGTTTCCAGCACACACACACACACACACACACACACACACAAACACACACACAAACACACACACACACACACACTGGTAAGGGTGCTCTAAAAAAGAAATACTATTTATGGATTCTGAACTGGTCAATGGAAAAGTTTCTTCAGAGTAAGAACACCAGACTGGATATGTGACCTTTCAAGCAGTTTCCCCAGACTTGCAGAATTTATACTTGTTGACCCTCAATTCTAATCCCAAAATCAGGTCATAAGAAAGGAGTAAAGAACAGATTACAAGATATAGTGTCTACAAACCAAGCAAGCTTCATTCAACAAATGAACTTCATTCAACAAATAAGTGAGGACTAACCATATGCCAAGTTCAAGGTCCCCAGCTAAGGGCTCTCATACCTGCTGCATAGTGAAAATCTGACTCTATTCCCTGCCAAATAGTAGGGAAACCTAAATAAAAAAGGCATAGAGCTCTCTTTACAGAAAACAGTTAAACTGCAATAAAGACCAATAAGGAGTCAGGTAACTATAGCTCACAGGCCCAAATTATACATCCACTCTTGCTTTTGTATGGCCCAAGAATGAATAATAGTTCTTAATTTTTTAAATAGAGAAGATGAGGAAGAGAGGAAAGGAGGAACAAGAGAAAAGGAGGGAGAGAAAGAAAAATTCATGATACATAAGGATTTATGTAATAGTCAAACCTCTATTCCCTAAATAAAGTTTTATTGAAACACAACCGTGTTCCTTAGTTCTCCTACCAGGTGAGGCTCCTTTGACACTTAGAAAAGGTGCAGTTCCTGCTGTGGAGACCATGTGCCCTGGGGAAGCCAGATATTTGGCCTTTACAGAAGAAGCTTGCCAGCTATCATTTTAGGTTTTAAATGATTTCTTTCCATTTAACTGAGACAGCTGACTCTGAGCATACACCTCAGGTTTGGTTAGGGTACATTTTTAGATAAAAAACCTCCAAAGATAGCGATAGGCATGCACTGTTGATGGGGAAGAAATATGATTTGTGTTTGTACAGGAACACCCTCCTGCGTGGGTGAGTGTAGGGACCAGAAGCTGACTCAGGTCTCTTCTTTACCCACTTCCCTTACTTCTTTTTTCATTTTGTTGTTGTTTTGTTTTGTTTTTGAGACAGGGTTTCTCTGCAGCTTCGGGAGGCTGTCCTGGAACTTTCCCAGTAGACCAGGCTGGCCTTGAAGTCACAGAGATCTCCTATGCTGGGATTAAAGGTGTGCCCCTTACTTCTTTTGGAGACAAGGTCTCTCACTGAACTGGAGGTCACCAGATTGGCTGACTGGCTGACAGGCAAGTCCTAGGGATGTTCCCGTCTCTGCCTCTTCCTGGCCCAGCAGTGGAGGTACAGACGCACAGTTGGTACTGTGCTTTTTTAATGGATGCTGGGGCTTTGTACTCAAGCCCTCATGCTTGCACAGTAAACACTATCCCCTGCACCATTTCCCCAGATCTGATGTCTATTTCTTGTTGATATGCATTTTCTACCTTTATCCTGTTAGGCTAGAACACTGTGCCTTTTTCTTTTCTTGTTTCTTTTTCCACTGCACTAGGGGTGGGGGGTGGGGTAGGGTGGGAATGTGGAAGTGTGGGGATTTGGGGAGATGTGGGGGATTGTAACTGGCCTCCTATGCATGAGGTACATTTCTCACCACTGATCTATAAGCTCCAGCTCTTGGAACCACATGACTTGACATTTTGCTTTCTTGGCCATACAATCATGTCTTTTACAGACAAATCTTGATCCTAATGACTAGGCAGGCTATCCTGAGCTTTTCCCAGTAGATGTTGTTAAGACAGAATCCTGGGACATGTCTGCCTGAACAGTTAGTTCTGCAGAGGGTTAGCTACAATCCTCTGTGCTGTGAGGACTCCATGCAGATCATGAGAGACTGGGGACAATGTCATCCCTGCTGCCCTGTGACAGTGCTTAACATGCAAGCGAATGACAGGTTTCAAGCTGCCAGCTCCACAGGATTACTCAAGCTGTCCTCAGCAGTTAAGTCTGTTTTTTCCTCAACATAGCATCTTTCTGTGGAAGGCTGACAGAAGTGGTGTTTCTATGTTATGAGTACTTCCCTGAAACATATTTCCCTGTATGACAGAGATTTCCCCCCTTGAAAGTCAGCACCTTAATATAGAGGAGAAAAGATGCGTGTCTATCTACTCTTTGGAACTCTCTGGTTGTACGTAACAAAGTTCACATCCCAGGCATGATTCCCGGCTTCCCAGAGACACACACAACAATGGCCATTGGAGACACTGGGCTCTGAGCTCAGCTTTCAGTAACCCCAGCAGGTTCATTGAGTAAGAGTACTGTCCTCACTACCACTGAGCGTGCCCCACCAGACTGCCTGTTCAGTTGACAGTACACTGCTGGATCTCACTAATTAATACACCATCCTCCTGCAAGGTACATGCAAGGTAGTTTCTTTAAATAAAAAAGCAACAAATATATTTTTAAGCCAATAAGAGAACAACTTCTGGGGACTCACCTGGAGAAATCGCCTTTTGCTTCCTGTGGAAGAAAAAAAACGAAGTGAAACAGATCCATTGTTAAGAGTGAAAACTTACGTCCGAAATCACGGCTACTCCCCTGCTGACTAAGATAAGACCGGCTTTCTACCGTTGCCACCCCTCTCTCTGGAGTTGGATGATGAGGGATGCTAAGCTGGTGTGGAGAGCATTCCCATAACTGTAATTCCCAGCACTTGGGATGCTCGGGCAGGACTCTGATTTGAAACTAGCCTGGTTACATAGTGAGACACTATCTGATGGGTCAGAGTCAGGGAGAAGATATACATGCATCACCTGAATAAGAGACACGATGTAAGCTTTACAAAGTTATATGTAAGTTTATATTTCAAGGCCCTGGTCTGACTAAATTAAGCTCTAAACGTCTAAACTGAGCACATACCTGGATAAAATTCTCTCCCTCCTTCCTCCCCTCCCTCCCTCTCTCTCTCCCTCTTTCTCCTTCTCTCCTTTTCTCATACATACACAATCATCTCTCTTTCCTCACTCCTCCCCCACTCTCTTTCACCCCTCCCCGCCTTCAATTCCCAGTCCTTAAAACTTCCCCTTTTTCTTCCCCTTCTCTTCCAGTCCCTTCCTCCCTCCCTTGCTTTTCCGTAAGACAGCTGCAGTCTGCTCTCGTGGCCCAACCTCCAAAGCAGTTGGGATTACAGGCACATGCCACCTAGCCATGCTACAACAGTCTACTTCTGTCACTTTTGGAATTGGGATCTCCTTCCTAATTATACCAAAGAATTGGAAGCCAGAGACCATGTGAACATCAGTGAGCGTGGTAGACGATCTTGGACACTGCAGCACACAATGAACACTGTTAGAAGGATTAACTTCATGATAGTGCTTCAACTCATCCTGCCAACTTTACAGATGCTACTCTGTCTGCCCAAACTAAAGATTATTACTTTGTCTTTTGGGGGGGGGTGGGAAGAGGTGATCCTTTCTAGGTATTCATTTCATTTTTCTCAGGGCAAAAGAAGGCACCAGACTTACAGAAAGTGGGGGTTGGAGAATCAAACAATCGCAGATTAGACCCATAACTTTCCCTCAAGGTCATATGATATACTGTCTTGAAATTTTGGAATTGTACAAACCTCTAGTTATGGCCATGGCATCAGCGTTCCTAATACATCCTTAATCTCTGGCTAGAAAATGCTAGAAAGTCTAACCGTGGATGCGGCTGCTGTGTGGGCATGGCAGCCACATTTCCCTTTGTGTGTATGTAAATCAACTTACCTGCAAAATATAGGAAGCCAGTTCAAACACCACCTCACTGTCCACATCAATAAGCTCCTGAAAGGAGAAAAATCAAGGTGAGTCTTTTATTTTTTCTACTCAGTTTTGAATAATTAACTAATTAAAAACTTTAAAAATGCAGATCTTGCAATGTAGTCTAGGCTGGACCAAACTCACAACCTTGCTGTCCCTGCCTCCTAATTGTGGAGCTTCTAGGCACGTGTCACTGAACTCCTTGTAATTTGGCACTAAACAGCTTCCGTATAGCAGCTCCCATGAAAGAGACCTTGTCTTTCTTGGGAGTTCCCCAGAATCTCAAATGCTTTTAGAGTGTCTTTCGTTCTTTAGACAATTTCTCTGAATGCCTCCATCCTGAACACTCCCCAGGTTCTTTTCAATGAAGCCTACGAGCTATCTTCAAATCTGAATGAGGCAGTAGGAATGGACCGTGTCCAGATTTGCATACACATGCTCATCTTTATCTTACTTTTATTTCATATACATGGGTGTTTTACCTGCATGTATGTCTGTGTACCACATGTATGCAGAAGGAGGGTGTGTGTGTGTGTGTGTGTGTGTGTGTGTGTGTGTGTGTGTGTGTGTGTAAGGGAAAGAGAGGCGGAGTGGGGAGAGAGGGAGGGGAGGGAGAGAGAAAGAGGGGAGGACAGTGGGAGAAAAGGAAGAAAGGAAGAAGGGAGGGAGGGGTAGAGAGAGACTCTGTACAAACATATATCCAAGGCCAGAGAAGGGTGCTGGAACCCTTGAACTAGAGTTATAGACAGTCATAAGTTATCCTATGAGTGCTGAGAATTAAACCTAGGTCCTTTGAGAGAGTGGCCAGTACTCCTAATTATTGGGCAATCTCTCCAGCCCCAAACCTGCTCATCTTATTAGTCACAGGAATACAGCTGCTCAATAACCAAAGTTACACTCTTTATTTATTTTTTTCTGAGATAGGGTCTCATGTGCAGCCCTGGATGGCCCAGAACGCACACTTGCCTCTACCTCCCAATTACTGTGACTGAAGGGTTCACAACCACATCCAGGCCCCTTTACAACCTCTTTTTAATTTCTGCCTTAGCACTGGTAATGGGGCTTCATTGAAAGAAATGTTACAATGGGATCATGACTTTGATTGGAATTAAACAAAGCAAGACCGAGAGTGCAGGTCTTCAGTGGTACCCAGCATGGTTGTCTTATGTTCTCCCAGGTCAGTATGGCTAGCACTATCAGCTCAATATAGATCCGTAATGCTTCTCTCTCGATGAAGGTTTTATTGGGCATTGCTAGTCCAGTGTCTAATTTAAATATTCTTCTGTTCTTTTAGGTCTTCACCAAATAGTTGTAATCTAGGAGCAAGGTCTCAAAAGAATAAAAACTTCTTGGTTTATGAAAAAAATCCAATGTATGTTTTTGTCAAAACACAGACATAATTAGACTCTAAGTAGGGACATTCACATCACTGCCTGCATGTGTTTACTCCAGTGGTCCAAGATGATGTCACCTAGTGATGTCACGGCCATCATAGTTTGTATAAATGTACTCGATGCCTGCGCAACAATAAAACCACTTACCATATCTATCAGAATACTCCCTGCCATGAAGTTCCTATGTTTGTAAAAACAGCACCACTAAGGCACTAATTAAAACATTTGCAAAAGTCTGTGTGTTTATCATATACAACTTGATGGCTTTGGAGGCAGGCCTGCACATTTGAGATTCCATCAGCACAATAAATCTGCCCATTAGTCCCCAAAGTATCTGTTTTTGTGATAAATACTTGACATGACCCACCCTTTTAATGAACTTTCAAGAGAATGATGCCATATTATATGTAGTCCATAGTGTTAGACAAACTCAGGTCCGTTAGCATGAAACAAGAAGTTAATTGATGCCATTTTTCTATTGTCAAGATGGAGGAGAAATTTGTCTTTATCTTTCCTCTCTCCCCACTTCCTTCTCTTGTTCTTATTTCAAATAGGGTCTCACTCTATAGCTCTCGCTGTTTTTAAACTGATGGTCATCCTCCTGCCCCAGCCTTTCAAGTGCTGTGTTTAAGGAATGAGTCACCAAGCTCAGAATATCTTCATTTCTTATTCATTTTTATCACTAGATCTGATAGTGTGTGGCTGGACAAGAGGAGAAGCTAGGAGAGAGTGGAGACCAGTTAGCTTGACATTACTGAGGCTGGAAATCCAAAAGTATGATGTGGCTTGCCTCAAGTCACAAGGGCCATAATGGCAGCTATTGTGCTGGGAACCACAACTTCTCTAATATATGACCTCACTTAGGACTTGCCCCCTCCCAAGTTAATAAGGTCTCAGTCACAGCCAGCACACTCTCAGAACCATATTTATAACTGAAGTTAGCACAAAAGAGTGATTTAAATTAAGAGTTATTTGAACTACCAGCCAAACTCTGATATATGGATGGTTTTTTAAAATTAGTTGTGGAGTGTCCAAAATTGTCTGCCATAATTCATGACAACATATTCCAACAGTTTTGCATATTTTGAAAAAGGGATATCCTCATGGTTTCTCAGGTCAAGGAATTCCAAAAATAGATAAAGACATTTGCTACTGAGTCACTTCCGAAGTGGAGCTCAAGAGCACCAAGAACCATCTAACCACCATATGGAAGACTGGGACAGCCATTCTTTATGCTTCACCAGCCATGGGAGCTTAACAGCCTCTATAATTCATCTACCCTGTCAGAGCTGGATGTGGGAGAATGTCTGCAATGGCAGTTGTGGGATTACCAGCTCCCATCAAAATGTAAGTCATGCAACAGTGTGCAGACGCTTCCACAGAAACTCTGTCCCGAGTTTCCACAGCAGATCATTTATACTCTTGCTTTAGTCATTTCTTTTCCCACTGGTCAGCTTGCTAAAGAGTGCACAGTACTTGAGAGCATATTAGTGTGTGTGTGTGTGTGTGTGTTTGTGTGTGTGTGCGCACGCTTGTGTGCGTGCACGTACGCGAGCTCATGTGTCAGCTCTTCTGTTAAACATTTGTTAAACATTTACACCTATGATACAGCGAATGGTCAACAGTGGGCTAATGGTTAACACCATCTGGGAGGCTTATCTTGTGTGTAACTCAAAATCAACCACTGGCAGACAGCCCTGTGCAGGAGCATGTGGTGTGACCGATAATTTGATTCATTTGCTAAATGTAGCTGTCTGTGTGGGGAAGGAGAGGTGGGGGAAAGGAAGGAAGGCCTTTTCTTTTGCACAACCTATTATATAGTCCCAGGAGGTCCTGTGGGTGAATATTAACCACAGTACTCTACCAGCTATAGTGGAGCCGCCAGCAACAGTCTTTAATGTCTGGCCTGGTTTAGGCACATTCCCTCCCACTGTAGCTATCCTTAGGGTACGTGGAAAAGAATGCCTTTGACTAGGGTGAATTCTCCTTTTCCCTCCAGGTGAAGAGACTATGAAACAGAGTCAGAGTGTGTCCAGCATTAGAGGAAGGGGGGTAGGAGGAGATGCCTCAGACCCTGCACACACTCCAAAGCTGATGGAGATGGCTGTGCTGTTACGTCTTCGTATTCCTAGCTAATATTTATTGAATCTAACAATCACTGGATGTCCCCAGAGGACTCAATCTAGACATCATATACAAGAACCAAACTTAGACCTCTAAGAAGAAAGTTCTTGACTGTTGAGAAAAGGTTTGCCAGTTCTTCAAGTCTTAGGTCCTCTCCTCACAGCACTTTTCCTATCTTTTGTTTAGATATCTTTGTTATTTCTTTATTACAACTAACAATCAGAATCCCTTTGTTGGTCTCCCCAAGGGCTTCCCTAATTATCCTTACTCAGTCACCACCTTTATTACTACCCACAACACACATGGTAAGATCATGTCTGCTGGTCTTCCTAAAGTTCACCACTACTGTCACTTGAAAGTGAGCTCTGGTCTTATCCCTTACTCCCAACAGCCAGCCCCAAAACACCCAACATCACTGTTCTTTTTGTGTTTCAATTACTTCATCACCAAACATGAAGAACAAGTTTTCTGATTATTTTGCCAAATTTAGTGATACATAAACGTAGAGGCCACACAGAAACTGTAAACATACTGGAAATGCTATCTTGCTATTATTTATTTCTTCTCACTGGTATCTGTAGACAGTCCGAATCACACAGTTTTGCTTTGTTCTTTGGTGTATTTTAGCATTGATGGTAGTTAGAGAACTTTTGAAAGAGCATTACTGTGTCTGTTGGTCATCATGCAGACGATGGTTATAACATGAACGTTTACCTCTTATTTGGATTTATCTCAGTGTCCAGCTTAAATAGTATTTACAGACACGTCTTAAAGGGTGTTTTCAGGTGACAGTAGTGAATCACTGGACTTAGCCTTCCTGAAAGACTGTGGCTACAACCCAATTCCTTAAGGGTCTGAAGAGAATAAAAGGCAGAGAAAAGCAAGTTTCCTGTTGTTTTTCCCTCCTACACTTTTGGAGAGGAATGCCGAGATAGGGTCTTGATGAGGCTGGCCTAGCGTTTACCATGTATCTCAGAGCAGCTTTGAACTCATGATTCTTCTGCCTCAGCCTCTCATGTCCTGAGCCTGAAGGCATGTGCCACCACACCCAGATTCATTATTCGCTTTATGAGTCAGCATATTCCCTCTCACTTTCTCCTGCCTGTGGGATGAGACTTATGATACTGGCCTTCATGGTTCTCAGGCCTCCAGACTGAGTCCCAAACACAACGTTTCTGGGCTCTAGCTTGCAGGAGGCATATCACAGATTTCTCAGCCTTCGGTCCCACGGGCCAGCCCCACATAGTAAGTGTCCTATGTGTCTCTGTGGAGAGCCCTGACTAATATGGTGCATAGGATCAAACAGGGGTATGAGGTCGTCTGTAGGTGACCTCCCTGGCTACCTTCTTGTGGTTGTATGGTTGCCATGTCTCATTGCACAACTCATAATGACTATATGGAGTTGTGTCTGGGCATGGATAAGACCTGCAAACTTGGCTAGTCCCTCTTTGTCAGCCGTTTGCCAGGTCTTCAGCAGTCAAGTCATGTCATGTCAGTCTCATGATCCACAGCAGTGCATTGCCATTCACGCTGCACGCTCCCTGTAGCCTCCCACCACTGGGGTTTCTCGTGCTATGCACTGTCAACACTGTACACCAAGGGCCTAAGGAACTGTTCCTTTCAAAGTCTGCCAAGATGTCAAGTCTACGCGCGATTCCGAAAGGTTGGAAAAGACAGTTCTCCCTTGTCCCTATTTTTCTGCTCTTGGTCATGCAAACACATGCACTACGTCTTCATCAGCCAAAATGAGAGATAAGGATGGGATCCCGTGAGTCGGAGGCTAATATTTATGTTGGTTTCTCATCTCGTGGGACTAGATTCTGGGCTTTGTTTCTCCCACCCACAGGTGAAATGACATCACAGGTTCACTACCAAAGCTCTTTGAAGTTCTTCGATATAGACCATTCTTTTCAGGATTAACAAGAGTGACAGCATTTGGACCTTAAGGGGCCAATGAAGTCCAAGAATAACTACTTAAACTACGCATATGTGAAGCACCAGGATCAAGGCAGACGTCTCAGACAAAAGGCTAGATGACACCTTTTAACGCACATGGAACTGAGTGTTCTGTTTCAATTTCCTTCCTGTCTTCTTCAGCTTTTGAAATAAGATCTTATGGAGTCCATATTGGCCTCAACTTGCTACTTAGCTGAGGATGACCTCGAGGAGTCCATATTGGCCTCCATCTGCAAGTTCTGAGACTACAGGAGCACACCACCACACCTGGATCCTGCTCTGTCTTTTTCTGTTACCATCTTGTCTGGCTGCACACACACAAACACACATCTGTCATGTGTCTATTCAGTCACAGCTAATGGAAGGTAATCACAAAAATCCACTACAAAAACTGGATATGCCACTTTCCCCTTGCCCAAGGAAACATGGTTCACTCCATCTGTAGATGGAGACCTTGGGTCTTGGGGCTCAGATGAGATTGGATGTGATAAGCACGGAGACTAAGTACAATTTAATTGTGGGAATAGAAAGGGTGGAGAGTTACATGGGTTGATTACGAGATTTACAACACCACACCAGCTATTCTGAGTAGCAAAACTTAGGTTATCCCACCCACAGCAAATGAATACCAACGACTCTTCCCAGTGATGGAACAGACATTCTTTGGATTTAGGAGACAATTTGCTTACCTCTTCCCAGTTTTGTGTGTGAAGCTCATTAAGAGTAAAGTTAAATAAAAAAAAAACTTTCTAACTTCCTTTTTACCTTTAGGAGCCATAAATTTGTGGGAATCATTCTTTCCAAATGTTGAAATTTAAAATAACATTAAACATACTAGATAAATACAGCATTGAATACTTAAATTAAAAATAAAAATTAAAAAAGACATCAATTTATAATCTAACTTTTGCAGGGAGGTTAATGTGATGACTATTTTTTAATTATTTATTTTACCAGTCAGTGGTGGTGCACAACTTGCTTCCCAGCATTCAAGAGGCAGAGGCAGGTGGATCTCTATGAATTTGAGACCAACCTGCTCTACAGAGCTAGATCCAGAACAGCCAAGGCTCAGGCTACACAAAGAAACGTGTCTCAGAAATTATTTATTGTGTGCATGTGCTGCCTACATGTGCTGCCTGAATGTGCACCACATGTGCTCAGGAGCTTGAGGAGGTCAGCAAAGAGCAATGGATCACCAGGAACTGGAGTTACAGGAAGTTGTCATGGGTGCTGGGAACCAAAACCAGGTCCTCTGTAAGAGCAGCTGTTGGGGAAGTCCTGTGTATATGTTAATAAATTACTGCTGGCCAATAGGAATCTAGATAGGTGGGGCTAGGAGTCCAGGAGGATTCTGGGAAGGAGAAACACAAGAGAGTTCGAGATGTAACGCCATTGGGGTAGGAAGCCCGGAAACCTCTCCGGTAAGAGACATACTTAGATTAACAATTATGGGGTAATTACTTAAGTCAGAGCTAGCCAGTAAGAAACAAGCAAGGCCAACAGCTTCATAATTAATATAGCCTCCTGTGTGTTTATTTGGGACTGATGCGGATCTGGAACCAGGCGGGCGGGAAGGCTCCTCTCAAGGAAAAGGTTTCCCATAACAAGCAGCAAGTGCTCTTACTGCCCAACATCTCTCCACGACTACTTTTAAACTCCCCTCCCATCCCTACCCCACCCCTGGTCTCAAATTTGCTAAGTAATGGAGGGTGATCCTGAGCTACTGATCCTCCTGTTTCTACCTCCTGAATACTGAAATTACAGTGTATACCACTGCATTGGTCTATGTGGTACTGAGTTTTATGGACCCTTGGGTTTTGTTCATGCTAGGTCAGCACTATATCCTAGTTGTCTGCATTCTTTTCAGATAGATTATCTCTATGTAGTCTAGAAGATCCTCCTGCCTCAGCCTCCCCAGTCCTGGGATTCTAAGCATGAACCACTACATCAGTTGCTGTGCAAACCAAAAAAAAATTTTTTTGAGATAGGGTTTCTCTGTGTAACAGCCCTGGCTGTCCTGGAACTCACTTTGTAGACTAGGCTGGCCTTGAACTCACAGATATCCACTTGCTTCAGCCTTCTGAGTGCTGAGATTGAAGGCGTGTGCCACCATGCCTGGCTGGTTCAAATTAATTTTTGACAGTGATTTTAGTTGCCAGTGCAGAGCTCAGAGGAAGGTAGGATTCACCTCAGCCTGATCTTGGAAAAAGAACCCTAAGAGTCCATGTTTGCCAACCGTCTCCTGCCCTGTGTGACAGGTGGACTGCCTCCTACAGGGTGACTGCTTGACCTCTCCAGCTGTCATAAGAAGTCACATTCAAAGAGGGAGGAGACCCGAGGGGAAAGGTTTGGCAGGACAATTCTGCTGGCTCACAAGTCTTCACTCAGAGAACACAGCATCTCATTGGAATTTTCCATGGAATTGGATACACAATACTAAGTTTGTTCATCTCCTGAACATAAAATTTTTTTCCTCCATGGTCCACCTGTCTGTCACCTTAGGCAGTTAAAACATCGTAAGTGTTGGTGAACCACATGGGGGGTCAGCAAGTCTGTACCGCAGTCCTCCCTGTCTCACTGAAAGTGTGTAGCTATAGCCCTGCTCTCACAAAGGGTAACCTTCTGGAAGTTGAGGAAATTATGACTGTCCCCTGACAATTTTCTTGTAAAAATTATGAGAGTGTAAAGGAAGAAAAAGTGAGAGAGAAATTTACTGTAGTTGTGCTTTCTCACTCCTGGTGAAGGAAAGAAGGAAGGGATGGAGGAAGGGAGGGAGGGAGAGAGAGGGAAGGAAAACACTATTTGTAGCTTGAGAAAAGTAATAAAAGCAACAGAATGAGAGAAAACCACCTTCTCCGTCTTTCTGTTGAAGGAGAGCTGGGAAGCTGCTTCTCTGGATGGATGGTAGTTTCAGCAAAAGAAGTTTACATTCCAGATGAGGCCACTTTTCTCCTAAGCCCTGGAAAATGGCAAGTCCAAGGAGGAAGTGGGAGTGCATGTCCCTCACCCAAAGGTTGATATTCAGGTCCCCATGGAAATAGCAGCTTGCACTTGCACCCTTCCTCAGTGCCACTGAGACACTAACTTGTCCCATGTGTTCAGAGCATCTCATTAGCTGTTCCAGTCTCCCTTGTAATCAGGAGTGGACAGACTGTAAAGATATTCTTAGAAGCAATGTGTGTGTGTGTGTGTGTGTGTGAACAAGTGTGTTAAGGCTAAAATTCAGAATAAGTAGTGAAAGACAATGCTTACAGAAAATTCCCAGGAAGTAGAATAAGAAGTCAGAACTGGAAAATGGGACACAAACCTGCCTTAGCTTCCAGTTCCCAGCGCTTCCATGAAAAGATGATGGGGATAAGAGAGAAGGTAACAGAAATAATTCAGGAAGAAACTGAATTCTCAGAATGAAAGTGTCCGACCAGCAGAATGTATCCACAAAGACCAGCACTACTGACATGTTAGGTCAAGAGGAATGCAGAGGAAAAGCCCCACAGATCCAGCTGTTGGGAGACAGCCCGGGTGGCACAAACAATGGGCAGGACAGTGGGCATTTCTAGAACAATACCTGATAAAGAAGCCATTTTGTTTTTCTGTATCTAATCAAACTTCTAAGTAGATATGAAGGGGGAAATAAAGACATTTGCAGACACACAAGGACCCAAACATTTTACATGGAGGTGCCCATTCTCTGGATTTACTTGGGGATGCTGTCCTGGAAAAAAAACAGTGGTGTAAATCAAACCAAGCAAACAAACCAGGACCCAGAAGACAGATGACCCAATACAGATTGGGGGCTGGGGAAAGACCCAGACAGGAGATTGGCCTCCCAGGAAGAGAGCAGAAAAGCTGGTCAAATTCGTGGAACGGGAGGGCAGAGGGTTCCAAGAGGGAAGTCTCAGGAAAATGATTAGCAGCAGCAGCAGCCGCAAACTCAAACCAGAGGGAGCTGAGGAATTGCCATCACATTGGAACTGAATGCTAGGATATGTCTGGCAATCTGTAGGAGCTGTGAGCAAAAGGCCAAGGAAACTAAACAAGTGAAAACAAGGTAGTGAATCCCTTTAGGTAAAACAACTCATTGTCTAAAAAAGAGGAATCACAGCCATGGGGCAATGCTTGGATTAGTCTTGTCATGCTGACTGTTCTTATGGCTTCCACCCAGAGTACTATATTACCTTGGGCGTAGGCAGTGTGTGGGTGTTTCAGGACACCCCGATCCTGTCTACCTTATGGAGAGTAGTGTAATAAATCGAGAGGTGTCAAGTCAAGGAAGAACTGAGCCATTTATTTAGAATTAAAGAGGCAAATAGTACAAAGAACAGCAAAGTGTAGGACTTAGTGGGAGAGGTGGGTGCCTTTGCATAATACCCCTTGAGAAGCATTTGACGTCAATTGTTTTATTACAGTGTATGCATGTGTGTGTGAACAGGTGTGAATGTCAGAGGACAACTCCTGGGAGTTGGTTTTTTGTTTCCACTGTGTATACTGGGGGTCAAACCCGGGTCACCAGTTTTGGCCACAAGCACCTTGACCTGCAGCGCCCTCTCTCTGCCCCACCTGCCACATTTTCCTTTTAAGCTGTCTCCTGTTACTATGATAGCAATAATAACCGCTCCCTCCTTTGTGTTGTGTTGGGGACTGGACCCAGGGCCTCTCACAGCCTAGCTAGACGCTCCTGGCCGAGTTACATTCTGATTAAATCCAGTTCCTGATTTTTTTACATTCATTTAAAACTGTTTTTAATTTGTTTTTGTTTTGTTTGCGTGGGTGTTTTGCCTGCATGTATGTATGTATGTATGTATGTATGTATGTATGTATGCATGCATGCATGTATGTATGTATGTATGTATGTGTATCATGTATCATGTGGGTACTTGTTGGTCAGGGTGGTCAGAAGAGGTCAAGAGATCTCCTGAAACTGGAGTTACAGACAGTTGTGAGCCACTATGTGGGTGCTGGGAATTAAACTTGGGTCCTCCGTAAGAATATCAAGTGTTCTTATTTGCTGAACCATCTCTCTAGCTACCCTGCTCCCTGTTAAAAAAATCTTAATATTTTAAAATATGAATGGAAATAGTTCTGCGAAAAAAGAAGAGGTAAGTAGCTTACTTCACCTGAACATCTTAGCTCTAAAACATGGTAGGAGTTGAGTGTGGTAGTGCAAGCCTGTAATTCCAGCTATCTGGGGGCCCAAGGCAGGAGAATTTAAGTTCAAGCATAGCTTGGGCTATACAGTGTGTTTAAAGCTATCCCAGGTGGGACTGGAGAGATGACTCAGTGGTTAAGAGCACCGACTGCTCTTCTAGAGGTCCTAAGTTCGATTCCCAGCAACCAGATGGTGGCTCACAACCATCTATTGCAGGATCTGATACCATCTTCCACCTTAAAAGGCTCACATGCACATAGAGCACTCATATACATAAAAAATAAAACCTTTTAGAGCCCTGATATAGCCCCATGGTGGGGTGCTTACCTATCATATGTAAGGCCCTATGCTCAACCTGGAGTCTACAAAATTCAAGCAAGTGGAAAGAAAACACTATTAAGAGTCAGCTTCCCAGAAATAGCAAGGGGCCTGATACCAAACTGCTGAGCAAATCCACATTTGGGGCAACATCAGTGTGGCAAGTTATTAGTCACCCTGCCTTTGGGGCTAATGTCTCAGCATACACCTGGGTGGTATAGAAAATTATAGCCAAGAAAAATGTGTCAGAATCCAAGTGACTTGATCAAGTGCATGGCACAGTCCTAAGTGCTTTCCGTGCTTTGTTTTAGGAATGTCTCCTAGAAGATGTGGGTCGGATATTGTAGGATCTTTGTTCAGTCAAAAAGGAAAAGGAAGCTTGGAGACATTTTGTGGAAAGCTCATTCTCATATTTAGCTGGTGTAGGAACCCAAATCTACCTCAGCAAAACCCAAATATCTACAACCGTGTGGACTTCTATTACTGTTACGCATTGTGGAACGTGGCTCATAGGGCACACTTCAGTCTCGTCACTCCCAGTTCTTGTGAACGCCAGCCTCCTCCTTGGCAAAGTTTCAGCGTCTTCAGAAGTTCCCACACTCAAAGCGAATGCACACAAGCAAATGGAAACGCTTAGATGACGGAGCTAAACTGGTGCTCTCTTGAGATCCGTCTACACAGCTTTGGAGGACTCATCCTTGGTCATTTGTGGTCACTTTAGTGACCATGTTCCAGAATGAATTTTAGGATGCAAGAGCCAGGGCTCTGAAACATTTTTTCACGTTCCATTTGGCAAGCAAGCTGATGATGGGGTCACCTGGACTTTAAATGCGGGAAATTTGTAATATTTACTTCCGAGGACTTGATCTCCTTGATCACCACAAGCTCAGCACGTATGACCAAATGGAACGGAACAACTCCAGAAACAGCTTCTTCCCCTTTGTGCATGCGTGCACCAAGCACTAATTTAATTGGTTAGAATGCCCTTTCAAAAGGCTCAGTGATAGCCCTTTATTTTAGCTCAAGTCTGCCACCTTGTGGACAGTGCTGTTTTTATTACTTCTTAACTTTCTAAAAATGTAGTTTGCATTTTACATACTAACCCCAGTTCCCTCTCCCTCCCCTTCTCCCGCCCCTCCCCTTCCTACTCCCATTCACTCCTCAGAGGGGGTAAGGCCTTCCTTGGGGAGCCAACAAAGTCTGGCATAGTTGAGACAGGACCAAGTCCACATCCTCTGTACCAAGGCTGAGCAAGGTATCCTACCATAGGGAATGGGTTCCAAAAGTCAAGTTCATGCACCTGGGATAGGTCTTGGTGCTACTGCCATGGCCCCCACAACAGATCAAACCACATAACTGTCACCATAGTCAGAGGGCTTGCCTATTCATTTAAAAAACCATCAGATTCCCCTATGGTTTATAAGGTATCTGGAGAGTATTATTCTTTCCACTCTATAATGAGAAGATTAGGGATTAGAAGGAGAAAGGAATTTGAAAGCACCTGGAACTATAATTAATGTCTTTCCCCATCAGTCAGCAAAAACTTAAAGTGCTCTCATCGGCCTGAGGGTTTCAGCCCAGTCAATGTCTTGGTTCACCAGCTACGCCAAGTGAGGTCTTTCTGCAGAATTGAATGGCGGAATTATCCCGTGCTATTCAGGTAAAGAACTCCCCCAAGGGAAGCAGCAGCCACTTCCCAATTTCCCCCGTTTTCAAGTTTGGTAAGTTACTCCAATGCTCCAAACACAGAGGTCAGTGAAATATAAAGTCACATGCCATGAGTTCTCCTTGGAATTTTCCAAACATCTAGTGGCTGCTTTATCAGGGACATGATCACA
Organism: Mesocricetus auratus; assembly: GCF_017639785.1. NCBI lineage: Eukaryota > Metazoa > Chordata > Mammalia > Rodentia > Cricetidae > Mesocricetus > Mesocricetus auratus. The sequence continues at coordinate 22,461,172 of NW_024429196.1, read as the reverse complement.
TTTGATGTTCTCTGGGTACCCTGTGCAAAAAGAGTGTGCCCTCCATGAACACAGCATGGCCATGGCTGAACTCTGTGAGTGGAACTAGCTTTCTCTGAATCAAGAGAGTGACTCTGCTGTTCGTTGGATTTGTAAGTCTCTTCATGACTCATCTTCCTCATGGAAGATTCCTCATGGAAGAGAGATGGGGCATCCAGGTAATTCACATTAAGCTCTGAGCTTCCTTTATGTGAGCTTCAGAGGATGAGCGTGTGATGTTTGGCTTTCATTGTCAACTTGACACACCCAGAGTCACCTGGGAAGAGTCTCAGAGAGGAAATGTCTAGGTTAGGTTGGTCTGTAGATGACTGTCCTACTAAAGTTAATTGACATGGGAAGGCTCAGCCCACTGTTGGTAGCATCATTCCCTAGGCAGGGAGTCCTGAACTATATTACAGTGTAGAAACAGAATCAAGTATAAGCAAGGAAGTGCACATGCACACATTCCTTCTTCCCTGCTCTACACCGAGGCTATGGTGTGATTAGTTTATTGATTTTCTGTGGCTTTGACAATGAGGAACACTTCTGTAAAGCCAGGACAGTGATGAGATTGGGGTGTTGGAAGAAGTCATGCTGTTTAGCTGGTGGTTTTCATTACATGCAGTTTCTCATTTATTTATAGCAATTAATATATAAATGACTTTTGCTAATCAATAAAACTGTCTTATGGGCAACAACATTTTGGTATTTTTGTTTTGTTAGGAAACTGAATGGGAAGAGCACATTCCTACCTTATAGATGCAGGACTTTGCATTCAGGAAGAAGAGCTCGATGGTGGCGTTGTCCTTCAGGTAGGAGATGCTTTCTATATAGAATCTGCAAGAGAAAAACCGTATGTGAGGCACAGGGGGAGTGGAAATCAGCCGCCGTACTGAGCTGCCTGGTTTCAGAAGAGAATTGCAGTTTCCGTGCTGAATGAAGAGAAGACCAAGGAGCCATCCGGTTTTTCTCTGCTGCCTTCTTTGAGGGAACACCATGTTTTATACCAATGTGCACAGACATTTTTCTCAACATACGCTCAAAGCCAATAAGCATGTGAGAACACATTCCAGGTATCACTAAGCACTTGGAAAATGCAAATCAAAAGCTGAATGAGATATTGACATACACAGCTCTAAGATTCTAAGATTCCTGTTTTTTATGCAGTGAAGTCATCTTTATTATATTAAACATATAGAGTTGGGATTGGAGAGATAGCTTACCAGTTAAGAGTGTTTACTCTTCTTGCTAGAGGTCCTGGGTTCAGTTCCCAGCACCCATATTGAATGGCTCACAACTGCCTCCAACTCCATTTCCAGAGAGGTCAATGCCTTTTGGCCTCTGTGGGCACCTGAGTATATGTGGTGCACATAAACTCATGGAGGTGCACACACATACACACAGATAAATCTGAAAATGTATAGTCCTGTAACACATATAGGAGCTTGTGTAACAGTCTTACCTCTAAGTACAAAACAGTTCTAACTATTAAGCTATTATGATAATAAGATACAGAGAATAATTAAATTTACAAGTTACAATGCCTGGTGTGTGTGTCTCTTTGTGTGTGTGTTCCTACATATATATGCAGTGTACATGTAAACATGTGTCTATATGCATATGGAGGTGAAAGGTCAATTGAGTGTAGTTTCTTAGGAACCGTCCACATTTAAAACAAACAAACATGGTCTCTCGCTGGCCTGGAGCTCACCAAATAGGCTACAGTGGTTAGACAGTGTGCCCCAAGGATCTCTCTCTGCCCCTCCAATTCCAGTGATGGGCTTATAAGCATGTGCAACCATGCCTGGCTTTATGTGGGTCCCAGGGATTAAACTTGGGTTTTCATGCTTGTAGAGGTAGAGAGCACTTCACTGAGTGAACGGTTTCACCAGTTCTCAGCATTGATTTAAAATCCAAAAAATCTTAAAAATACACACCCAGGATCAAAGTGTGTGTGTGTGTGTGTGTGTGTGTGTGTGTGTGTGTGTGAGTATGAGTGTAAACTTAACAAGTACTATACATTTTGGGTTTCCATGTATTTTGTTTTTTCCAGCAATGGCACACGGAATACCTGCACGGAGTTTTCACGGAAAAACCCAGACTTGAAGCAGCAACCTAGAATTACTCGTAGTCGTATGAAAATGAGGATGAATCAAAACACGGCCTCAGAGCTTGGCCAGACCAGATTGCTCCAGCAAAGGAAAACATACCCAGAGGGACCCCGGGTCCTGCCAGCCCACTCTTCTCTCCAAGCTCTCTCGAGCCAGGTCTCCACAGACACCGTGAGCGTGGGTATCGCAGACCTGGATTAACTACGATTCTCACACTCTTAGCCGACCATCTGCCTTCTTTTCCCTTACCCAATTTCCAATTCTTCATTCTGCTACTTTTTCATTCATCCTAATCATTGTTAAGCCAGACTTTTAAAAGAGAACTTGTTCTGTTCAATGGAGCAGCAGGCGGTGGTCACACGGCTCTTATGAGCACTTCTTATGTGCTTCCCCGAGGGTGAGGGAGTGTGACCGCATTTCAGAACATCCCTAGGCTGGGATAAGTGCTCTTAAGGCGGTGACATTCATGCGCATTAAGCCAAATGAGAATTGAATTCCTAGTAGAGGGAGCGTATAGATTTTTCTCAAGATGAAACATGCTGACATTATTTAAGTTTACATTAAACATGCCTTTACACATCAGTTCAGAGTTTATTACATTCTTTAATCAGATAATATGCCCATTCAGTCTAAGGACCAGTGCACGGAGGGTAGAGCAATTTTGGATGAGGAAATGACTGAACTGCAGGGTAGTGGAGTAAAATCCAGCCTAGACAGACTAGCAAGGCACTGGCTATGTGGATTTTAGGAAATAACAGACAGGAGGGTGTACAGGGTGAAGTGGGCAAAAGAAGCAGGAGCTCTGTGGCCACTTAGGCACCAAGACACACGCTGATGACAAATACTCTGGGGAGGAAGTCAAGGACCAGGGATCTAGTCTCCGCTCTGTATGACGCAGGACATGTCCCATAACTGTACTGAGATTCTCTTTTTCCAAAAGGTGGAGGGGCAGAGAGGAGTGGAAGGAGGGAAGGAAAACTGTGGTTGGGATGTAATATATGAGAGAAGGATAAATTAAAAGAAGAAGAGGAAGGAGGAGGAGGACAAGGAGGAAGAGAAGGGGGGAGGGGAGCAGAGTGGGACTCAGTGGATCTCCACGTGAGAAGTCTTTTTATGCTTGGATACTGGGAATGAATTTAAACTAAAACACCTACCACATGCTGCCCCCGCCTCCTCCACTGCAGTGTAGCAGCAGCAGGAACAGGCCCAAACTAGATTTGGTGTACACACCTGTAATCCTAGCTGTGGGCAATCCAAGCAGAAGGAATTGGGAGTTCACAGCCATCCCTAGCTACATAGCAAGAGTTTGAGGCCAGTCTGGGCTACACGAAACCTTGCCCCAAGAAACAAGACAGCAGAAGACTCTCCTCAAAGCCTACAAACCCAGGTTAGGCAGGCCAGGCTCACAGCCCTCTTGTCCATACACTAAGTGAATGATGTCCTCTACCATTTTCCGAATGTGTGAGGAGGCTGCGGTGGTGACCACGGTGCAGATTCACGTAGTGCATGTGCTAGAGAACTGGGTATCACTCGGAGATGAGCAGGTGCCTCCATCAAATTCACGTAGTGCATGTGCTAGAGAACTGGGTATCACTCGGAGATGAGCAGGTGCCTCCATCAATAGACAATAGCCGTTTGTCACAAAGTCAGAGTTACGCAATTCCAAAAGATTAAAAAATGCAGAGCCTGTGAGAGGGGACTGGTTGATCTCTAGCTGCGCTGTCCCCAAGGCACCTGCCTGCTGCTCTGGGAGCAGCTGTTTTAGATCATGGGGCCTCCGTGTAGCAGGTTGTGCAATGGTCTTGGGAGAAAGTTGAAGCTACACAATTTTCAGTACTTGAGTATTAGAAACCTGAAACGCAGTGGCAGATCTTATAACTTGAAGGAAAGTATGTTAAATGATTTAATTTTAAAGCCCAGGTATTCATCCTTAAGCGTGAGTGAGTGTGTGTGTGTGTGTGAGAGAGAGAGAGAGAGAGAGAGAGAGAGAGAGAGAGAGAGAGAGAGAGAGAGAGAGAGAGAGAGAGAGAGAGCGCACGCTCACAGGCATGCATGCAGAATTCAGAGCACTTACATGGTAGATTTTTCTCCTGCTTTGTAGGTTCTGGGGATTAAACTCAGGTTATCATGTTTGGTAGCAGATGGCCCACCGAGCCATCTCTTCAAGATTATTATTTTTTAATTAAAAGTGATGTCTGATGTGTATGTGTGTTTATGCATGCACACCTGACATGGTGCGTATTTGGAAATCAGAGGACAACCTGTGGGAGGTGTTTCCCTAATCTCCATCATTTACAAAGAGTCTTTGGCAAGGGCAGTCAGAATAACAGTACGTGGGAAGAAGTGAAGCAGGAAAACTGGAGGAAATGGGGAAGAATACACATGATAAAGCTTTGAAAATTAAGCTATTTCAGATGCTACACTTTTAGGCTCAAAATTATTACATAGTGCAAAGATTACTGTTAGCCTCAGGGGGTTCTGTTGTTTTTCTGGTACTTAGAGTCCAAACTAGACAGCGACTTTAACTGTTTACTGTTTTAACAGTGAGGCATGGTGACAATGGGGTAACGACTAGCTTTGTGGATGGATATGAGACTCCACTCCCGGAAGTTTATGATAGCTGAGAAATCACTTGGCAAAGTGGACATGTGGCCTTTTACATCAACCCGCTTCCGTGACTCTGTTCAAGCCATTCCACAGAGAGCCACTGCCATTTCCCAAAAGACCCCTCTCCCTTAACCCCTCAGCTTGAAAGTACCCTCTGGAGATCATTTCCATAGCCAACCCCCTCCCTCAAAGTGCCTAACCTGGGGCAGGGCTTAGCATACCTCACCACAGCCGGGCAGGCCATTTCTGACTAGGCTCCTCACTAGGCTGCCACCTCCTGGAGGGCTGGGGCATATCATTATCTTTTTGCCTCATGAACAAGTACAGAGCCTTAACTTTGATGCTCAACTTTTCTCCACTCTATCCCCTTTGAGTTCTGAGTGGGTTGCTGTTGTATTAGAGTTCCCAGGGGTAGTTGTATCCTCGTCATTGTGAAGGAATGCCTCACAGAAACAACTCAGAGGGAAGTGCTCATTTGGAGTCAATGTCTGAGACACTGGTCCAGCATGGCAGGCAAGGCATAGCAGCTGAGGAGGGCTTCAGAATAATTTGTTCATATTTTGCTGGCTGGACTAGGAAGCAGAGAGCTCACGCTGGAACCGGGGGTGAATATACCCTTCAGAGTTTACCTCCAGCAGCCTGCTTTTGCTAGATAAGAGCCATGTCCCAAAGGTTCCACAACATCCCCACACAGCAGCACCAGCTGAGCTCCATGTTCAAACACACGATTCAGTGTGTCCGTGTGTTGGGGAGGGTTGGGGATTTAAGCCACGCAGACAGTGAAAGAGTAAGGACCAAGAGATAACAAATGACATCCAAAGTGCCATACAATTTTAGGTGTGGGGCCTCACACTCCACAAGTGCCGTACAATTTTAGGTGTGGGGTCTCACACAGCCCGCCGTCATGCTACTTCCCCATCTCTTACTGTTCACATAGAAAGTGGCTAAAGCCAGGCTGCTGATTAGTTTGTATCTTAATGCCAAAAAAACTCCCAGTGACCTTCCAGGTCTGACAGAGCTTACCGCCACAGCAATTTTGAGCGTAAATCTGAAATACCTTAATTTTCTAAGTCCCCTGTCTATCCCATTTGCCCCACTCCTCGACTAGAGGGTGAAGATGCTCTGCACGCCCACCCTCAGCCCCGACTTCCTCCAGAAGACTATTTTGTGAAACTCCAACACTCTGCTTCTACCTGCAGAGCTGAAAAAATGGAGAAATGAATGCGGCGGCATCGTTGCTGTCTCTGGTATCACATCCATCTTTACAGCTCTCTACTATCTGGCAGGAGAGTCAGTGGAGGTTGCAGAGTAGCAATATTCTGGGATGGAGGGGGGGGAGAAAATCCTCCTCTTGACAGAAATTGGAAGGCAGTTTCCTGTTAACCTTTATCACCAAGACAACAGTCAGGAAAAACCTTGGAAGCTCTGGGCCTGTCACGTTTTTGTTCATAACCTTGGGCATTCAATTCATCCTGGACTTTCTATCTGTGCAAGGAAATGCCTAAAGTGAAATGCTTGCATAAAAACAGACTTGAGACATCTCCATTCATACCCTGGGCAGGCAACAGGTCAAAGAGATTTCTGGAGAAATAAGGACAGTTGATGGTTCTCATGGAAAGTTGAGATTATCTTTGTTCCCCCCACTCAAGAAATCAGTTTGGTTTCCTGCTTTTATGAGCATCTGGTTTGTGGTCAGTAGGTGGCACTGTTGCTTCTCCTTAACCACCCTTGGTAAGTAAGGGACCGCTTCCCCTAAGGGAAGGACTTGCTGGTTTCTTAAGGGATCCCAGGGAAATGAAAGATGGATTCTCCATTGCAAGGGTCTGTGAGGCAAACCCAAGTCTGTTCTGTGTTAACCGCATCTTTACAAAGCATGAATGTCTGGGCACTGCTGGCTCCAGCATTAGTCAACTCATAGTAAGTTAACAGCTAGTAAGCGATTCTTGGCAATCAACTCTAATACTCATATGTGGCTAACAGGCCCAAAGCCATGCGTCCACCACCATCTCTATTGGCTCTCACACGCTGCCACCATCCCTCCCCTCATGCTCCCCTACTCTTCTGCCCAGAGACATATTCAAGATGACGTGGGAAAGTCCCTAGGACTCAGAATCAGAATCATTCAAATTAGCCAATCCCAAGCCTGCTTACCCACCTCATCAGTTGCAGTCTCTAGAAACCATAATAGAGGATATTGCCTATATTTTTCCTTCCCCCTTGTCCTCTGACCCTCCCAGGTGCCCCTGCCTACATAGCTCCAATTGGCATCATCCCTTCTCTTGGGGATGGGCACAAGCTATTTTTCAACATTTGATCTGTTGGCTTTATCATACTTAAATAACAAAATAAGCACTAGTGTGCAAATGCACATGTGTGCTACATGTGTGTGTGTGGAGGTCAGAGGAAAACTTGATGGGGCTTTTTCTCTCCTTCTAGCATGTGGGTTCCAGGGATACAACTCACATCTTCAGGCCTGACAGCTGTCAGGTCCAAAGGAAACTCCATTTCCCCAAACTCTAGTGGTCAGACAAAAGCCAGCATTCCTCAGGAACTTGTGAGGCTGGTTCCCCTCTACCAAAGTAACCTTTCCATTATCACTGGCTCTACAAGGGACCAGTGGCTATCTGTGGTACCCTTTAGTGCATGCTGGCTTCCAGGCTCCTCAGTATCACAAGGACCTGTTACATCAGAATCTGTGCTGCCATCCTGGCTTTTATGAGCTCCCTCTACCCATTCCCCCCAACAAAAAACAAACAAACAAACAACAACAAAACCGCACCAAAAGAATAAAAAATCAACACACACACACACACACACACACACACACGCATGCACGCAAGCACGCACGCATGCACGCACACCTCTTACAGCTACTTATACTCCTGCTATTTCAGCTTCTCTCTCTCTCTCTCTCTCTCTCTCTCTCTCTCTCTCTCTCTCTCTCTCTCTCTCTCTCTCTCTCTGCCTCTCTGCCTCTCTCTCCCCATCCTCTGTTTTACTCTCTCGGCTTCTTTTTCTCTTTATCTCTCACTCTTCCCCCATCCCCTCTGGTCAAGTCCAGTCTGATGGCCATGTTCTGTCTACTTCTTTCTGTCTCTGCTCTGGACTGTCCCAGAAGCCTCTGACTGTTTTCTCCCTCATACCTACAATAAAAACCTTCCCCTCAACCATACTTTGGAATCGTCACGTCCTCAGTTTATACAGCAGCCTTACCCCTGAGCCACCTCTTCAGCCCACTAAATATATATCTTAAAATAAGTTACCTCCCACATTTAACTGGAATAAAACTTGGTGCTTCTTTCTTAGTGGAAAGGAACAGCTTTCAAGGCTGAGGTCAAAGCCGACCAAGATGTCTTTACACTTTATGAGCATGTGACACCCACAGCAGCTCCAAGGACCTGCTACTTAGAGTGTTTTATCCAGTCTGAAGTGGGGGTATGAGCTCCATGCTCATTAACTGGGTGATTGTGCATCAGACCTGCAGCCTTGGGGAGTCACACCCCTTCTTTAGCTCACGGAGCTTCTGAAAGTGACACATTGTCTAGTCAGATGATATCAGCCAGGCCTCTGCCCCTCTGCCTCCCTCTCACAGCCATCTCTTGGCGCTTGGGAATCACCCAATATTTACAGCAAGTGTTAATTAAACGGGCCAGTGGTTTCATTTTGTAATGAACACAAATGTCACATTTGGAACAGTGACTTTTAGTGGCAAAACGGGGGCGATAATAATGAGAATAATATGCTGTGGATTTCTACAGCCAAGTACCTCTGCTGTTTAGAATTTCAGAGGCTTTAAGTCTTAACTGGGGACCCAGCTGAATTAAGGCAAGTTCTGGTTAGCTAGGCACCTCATTTAAGATCCAAGCCATCATTGTTCTTGTGAGGGACAGGAAACAGCAACCGTTGTCTCAATCATGGAAAGAGACATCCTCAGGGCCAAAGGATCATCTTCTAGATAATAGCTTCCTGCTTTCCTTTGTTGTCCTTTTTCTATTGTTCATTTCAGATTGTTGTTTCTGAAGAGATAAATTTTATCTATTTATTCTCTTACAAACACAGTGGCTAACTGGGGTCATTTAACTGAATATACAATTCAAGGAACTGCCCTGTAGGAATTATTCCAAGTACAAACTTGGGCCAACAAAATGCATAGATTTCCTTGGGTACACGACTATATGTTCCTATCATTTTTTCTTGACCCATTTTTTTTTCTTTTTTTCCAAGACAGGGTTTCTCTGTATTGTTTTGGAGGCTGTCCTGGAACTCACTCTGTAGACCAGGCTGGCCTCGAACTCACAGAGATCTGCCTGCCTCTGCCTCCCAAGTGCTGGGATTAAAGGCGTGCGTCACCAACACCCGGTTTCTTGATCCATTTCTTAGGCTCAGTCTCAAGCTGCTAGAACTTGCCTTACAGCAGTCAACAAAGGCTAGAGGGGCTCTTGGTCACATAGTGGTTAGTATGCAATCAGAGGGGAGCAGGCAGAAGTGAGGTCGAACAGACAGGTAGAGGTAGACAGACTATAAGGAGCACACTACTGATCATGGGGACCATTAGCATTGAGCATCAGAAAGGAGCTTAATGGCAACATATAGGGAGGAGGACCAAGATCAGAAGTAGAGCTTAACCGAGAGATTGGAGGTCTGGGAGGGGTTTACAGAGGCCTGAATTCCAGCCAATGGTGGTGCTTGGTAAGTGAGGAGTAAATCTGAGCTGCAGAAAAAAGTAGAAGTATCAAGGAGAAAGACAGACACAGCTGGCAAAGAGGAGGTGCTGTTGGTTGACTCGGGAATCTGACTTGCGGAGGGTGGGGAGGTACAGGAGCATTAGTTACAGAAGTAACGGGTTGTCATTGAACATGTGTGTTAGGGGCAGAAGTCGATGACCTCAATGGGGTTCAGGCTGCATTTGGGTGCATATCTGTAGTAACAGAAGGGACCTGGAAATACCCAGTTCAGGACTGGTGAGATTGGAGCTGTCAGTGAAGTGAGGGTTTTGGCAGCCAGGGGTGAGCATGGGCACACATGCTGGAAGAGTCGGGGGAGAAGACAAGAGAGGCAAGACCTAACATCATAGTGTGAGAGTAGGTCATGCACAGAGGGAAAAGACCTGAACCGGAGCCTCACAGCACCAAGGGCGTGGTCAGCGGCAGCCAGAGCCTCAGAGTGCCACGTCAGAGGGCCACCAAAGAGACAGCGACTGTGGAATCTGTAGGTAGAGTCCTCCAGGGTGTGCTGGAAGAAGGGCTGAATGGCTACAAGCTGAGCTTCTAGCAAACTCGGGGGAGGGAGCAAGCAGAGACCCATCTTGCTGAGCCTCTATATGAACACAGAAGAGAGGGCAAAGGTGGGGTCAGCACAGGAGGGGAATTCCTCCAGGTACTGAGGGAACATGCGGTTGTGAAGAGGAGAAAGCCAGGATGAAGTAGCGGAGAGCTCTAAGGTGGGGGAGGGCTGGGACCTACGTGGCTACTGTAGTACTGAATGATGCCTAAGAGTCACTCTTCTGAGCGATGTGTGTATATGTGTGTACCTGTGTGTATGCATGTTTCTGCACATACACGTATGTGTATGTATATACACGTGTATGTGTGTATATATATTGAGTGTCTGTGGATATGTATGTGTGTATGTGGGTGTATGCATCTATCTCTGTGTGTTCAACTGTGTGTGTCTCTTACACATGTGTATGTTTGTGTTTATGTGTATGCATTGTACATGTGCATGTGTGTGTGTGTAATGTATGTGTTTACAGCAGAGGAATCTACAAAGTTGAAGCTGATGTAATCAAGTCTGTAGGAGAAGAATCAGGCTAATGGAGTGCACTCAGGTTGGCTTTTGTTTTCCCTGACAAATCCTAAGTGACAGCATCTTCTTCCGGCGGAGGGGACATTGTTAGAAAGGCACTGAAGTACAAATGAGTTCTTACTTGGAGCTCACCTCGGGGGAAGCTCTGCCTTTTCTCTCACAGAAAATAAATGGCTGGATTTGTTAGGGTGCTGTGTGGGCAAGCTGAATAGTGGGAACTCAGATCACAGCGTGTGCTAGACTCCTATGGCCAGTACCAAGTGACAGCCACCTGGAGACCCAGATGCAAGAGTTGATACGGCAGCAAATAAGGGCCTGAGTTCATGGAGGACAGAGGAGAGGAATGGTGTCAAGAGGCTTTGCAATAGGGAATGCAGGAAGAGGAGGAGGGGCAGCTCAGGTCTTACAGTCCATGCTAGAGGATGAATAATGGCATCACGGGTTCCATGGAACCACAGGAGATTGGGGAGAAAAGAGGAGGAGTCGGCCAGTTATATATTCTTTGGATCCCATGAGTTCGAAACATTCAGATGAGGCTGTCTAGGAGGAAACTAAACATTAGAAACATGCTACTTTCCAGAAAGATCCACTGGATAGGAGCCAGAAAGAAAGATTCTGCCATCTGGCCTGTATACAGGAATAGCAGAGAAGAACTCAGTGTAGAGACAGAGACAGAGACAGAGATAGAGACAGAGAGAGTAGAGAAGAGTTGATCCCAAGTGGAACTTGGAGGTGAAAATAATTATTTGCATGTGGGTTCATACGTGCACATGTGTGCTTACCCACAAGTGCACACCCATGAGTGTGAGCTCTCCTACAGGCCAACACTCACTGCCAAGTATTTTCCTCAGTCACTTCCTCTACTGAGTCTCTCACTGAGCCTGATACTTGCCATTTCAGCAGAGTCCCCAGGAGCCACACGTCTGCCCCTCTCCCCAGAGCTCAGTCATACGGGGCTTTTACATGGTTCTGGGGTCTGAACTCAGGTCTCCGTGCTTGTTCAGCGAGCTGTTCATCCACTGACATATCCCCACCAGCCTGAGTTATTTTTCTGAGACACAGTCTCACGCTGCAGTTCAGGATGGCCTTCATCTCAAAGCAATCCTCCTGCCTTAGCTTCCCCAGTGCTATGATGACAGGTGTGAACCACCAGACTCATGCTGGGGATTTTCGTCTCCTGAATATTCCCTGAGAGTCTTGCTAAGGCCAACTGAAAGTACCGTTGGCAGCAGTGCCATTTCCGGTGCAGGTCAGAAGTGGACACAGTACAGCCCTTGGCCAGTCTGCCTTCCAGTTCTTTCTACTGCTAGCACCTACTGATATTTCCAGCTCCCTTGTCACTGGGTTTAGGTAGAGAAACAGTCTGGGGGTGACCTGAGAAAGTTGTATATCCTAAGGGACCTCAAAGCTTTGCTTTGCTACTAGGGTCACCAAACCTACAGACAACTGGGGTCTGTTCAGATGCTTGGAAAATGTCCTTGCCATGCAGCCAAGCCCAATTTGTTTTCCTCTTTAATAATGTCGACAAAAAGAGCCAGGAAAAGAAACAGTGCTTAAAGAACTCACCCAAGTTTAAAGTGTAAGTGACTTGGTGTGTATGTACGTTAGAATGTTCATGTGTGCGGGTGCACACGCATGTGTGTGTGTGGGGGGCAGTGATCACCTTCCAGTGTCATTGCTCAGGAGCTGCCCATGTTGGGTTGTGAAACCAGTCTGGAAATCAAGTAGGCTGGCTAGCTGGCTGGGATTCTCCTGAGTCTTCCTCTGCAGTGTAGGTTTACAGGTACTTGATACCATGCCCAAGAATTCTGGGGATCTAACTCAGGTCCCATAAGCTTTATTGAATGAGCCATCTCCTCAACCATACACATTTTCCCCTTTGAGACAGATTGTACTGTGTAACCTTGGCTAGTCTAGAACCTTGTGTAGAGCAGGCTGGCCTTGACCCACAGAGTTTTACTTGCCTCTGCCTCCCCAGTGCTGGGATTAAATGAATGCACCTTCATGCCCCATCATAAATAATGTTTTTAGAAATGAAAAAAATTATTAATTATTGGTACAATAAAAATAATGCTATATTGGGGTAAGTTTATCAATCTAGGGTGGGGGCCAGTTTCATAGCTTACAGTTTAAAGCATATTAAATGGCAGTTTGGAGTCCAGGTTGTGCATCCAATAGATTTGAACACTTTAAATCTTATTCTACATTGTTCTGTGATTGTTGCCATGTCAGAGCTGTGAAGCTTCTATAAATAACTATGGCTCTCCATATGCCAGTTAGGGTTTTTAATAATCTTGTTAAGGTACTTGAAAGACTGACAATTTGGACACATATCTGAGTGGCATTAAACTGCAAGTTGGTCAGACTTACACTTAGCTCATCAATGTCTGAAGACCTTTGTACTAGAAGAGCCACTTTGGGGGAATTTCCATCTAGATTGGAAGCTGGAAAGTTTCTGGAACAGTTATTTCAAAATGAATCGCAATACACAGGTTTCCAGTACATATGTTAGCAATCGTACACAGATTGGGCTGGCGAGATGGCTTGATGAGGAAGGTGTTTGCTATGCCAAACAAATATGACAGCCTGAGATTGATCCTTAGAATTCATGTAGATGTGGAAGGAGAGAATTGACTCTGCAAAGTTGTCCTCTGCCCTCTGACCATATATGCAGTAACATGCAAACACACACACACACACACACACACACACACACACACACTGATAATAACAATAATAATAACCTGTGCATGCACTGCGGTGTTTTTGTACCAACTCTCAGCAAAACAATAAAATCTCAATTATGGAAAAAAAAAAGCCGTAGCAAGGAGGGAGCGCCTAACATGTGGCCAAGTATATGCCTCCACCTACTATTATAGGTTAATGAACCAGCTCTTGCCTAATCTCACCTCCTCCCTCACTGAAATTGTTAGTCTTTGTTTTATAAGGTTATTTCCCATTCATCTGAGACCCCATTAGGGAGAATATGGCACTGAAATCATTCCCATCCGTAATGGAAATAGCTGAGATTAGCTCTGATATCCCTGCAGCTGTTAAGCAAATCAAAAAGGCATTAACCGCAAGTTGAAATTTACTCCAACAGCTGAGGCAAAGACACACTCCAGCCTGTTAAATGGACCCTTTAGCTCTTTGCTTGAGACTTGCCGAAGGCTGTTCGTGGAGTCAGGACTGTCAAGTCTAGAACCGCAGCCCTGAACCTGCTCTTCAGGGAAAAATGAGCTGCAAGCCCTTGCCATCCCACTCCTGATTTCTGTGAGCATGTTTAAGATGGGCAGGGCCCGTAGACTTTGCAAAGTGGACATTTTCTTTTGAAAGCTGAAGATGTTGTTAGCAAGCTCGAGGTCCAGGGTCCTGTACCAGAAGAAACAATTAAAGCAAACTTAGCCCTTCCTACCTCTGCAGTACTGTTGATGGTTTTAGAAAGAGTGCCCCCAGTGGCTCCACTGCTCAGTGTTGCTGTGTCTGGGGGGGGCTCTAGCTCCTGGTTTTGCTGATCTGGCCTCCTATAGCCATTTGCAAACAGATGCGATCAGCCCTGGGGTCTTTAGAAGACAGGGCAAATGTTACCCTTCAAAGCTCTTTATCAGGGGCGGGGGAGAAGGCTCAGACTGTTAAGAGCCCTGGTTAAGCTTAAGGACTAAAGTTTGGTCCCTGGAAACTACGCAAATGTGGAAGAAGCGAATCGGTTCCAAAAAGTTGTCCTCTACCTTCCACATGCATGCAGTGGCATGTGTGTGTCCACACAGACACACCAAATACAACAATAACAAAGTCAAAAACAAAAAGTGTCTCACATGGGGCTGGGGAGCTGACTCAGTCAGTAAAGCGCTTGTTTTACAAACACGAAGACCTAAGTTTGAACTCAGAACAGGCATGGTGGCACATTTTTGTAATTCAACACTGGGAGCAGAGACAGGTGGCTCCCTGGGGCTTGCTGGCTAGTCAGCCTGGCCTACTTTGCAAATCCAAGCCCACTGAGAGACTGCATCTTAAGTAAAAGCTGAAGAGTGCCCAAGGAATAATGCATGAGGTTGTTTTCTGGGTTCAACATGCACATGCATACATGTAAACACACACACACACACACACACACACAAACACGCATGCTGGGGATTTGAACTCTGGTCCTCAGGCTTGAGCTGCTTCTTCCACTGAGCCATCTCTCAACCCTCTGACTTGCCAACGGGCATTTCAATCAGCTCTATTTGAGATAAATCCGTATAGTTCAAGGGACTCCAGTGGACTTAGGACAGAGACTTTTTATGGAGCTTCAAGTAGCACCAAAGCAAATCCCAGAACTTGTGACACAGTATAAGACTCAGTTTACTGTGAGATATATGACTCTCTGCTTCTACTTCCCCTAAAATAAGTTTTTTCTTCTTTCCACACATGTATTCTCACACAAGCGTGCAAGCCTGTGGCCAGAGCACACACCGATGGGTCCAGAACAGCCATACCTGAGTGTCCATCTTCTTGGAATGCAGTTGTGCCTTTATCCCTAACTGCCGACCAAGAGACCTCCCTTTTCCTTTGAGTCTCTCCATCCTTCCAGACTTTTCTGATAAAGAATAGAGAAGCCAAGGCAGGACTTCCAGGAGCACCTACCTGACACAGAAGTACAGAACCACGGGCCCAGACTTTTTGGGGAAGTCATGCTCCAGTACTCTTCGATCTAGTTGAAGCCAGTTCAAGTGTCCCCTGGAGGAAGGAGAGGCAGTGGGTTAGTTTGTTGGTTAGGTGTTTGGAGTTGAGGGTCTCCACTGGGTTGCAGGCACGCAGGGGATCTTGGAGCTTTCCTGGTATTTTGGAATTGTAGGAACACTGAGGAATTATCTGGGGGAAAGAGCTCTTGAGAGAACTGCTGTGTGGCGGGGACAGGACATGACCATGAAGTCACGAAGAGAGCACTGTCTGCTTACTATAACCACAGCTCTCTCTCTTGGCCTCAGTTCCCTTTCAACTGCTCCGGGGCATGTGCTTTTCCTACAGGACCCAGAACACGCTTCAATAACATGCTAACAATCCTTACATTATCCTACTGGAAGCAATTGAGATGTCACACGAACCACACTTTCTTAAACGTCATTCTACATAGGATCAAGCCATTATTCTATTTCTAGGCATTCACCTTTCCTCCCCACAAAAGGATGCATTTGTCTACACAAGGTCTCTTACATACAGTTCACAGATACTGTATTTCAAAAGAAACTAGAGTGGCCCAAACTTAAAACAATCCCAGGGTTTACCAGCAGAAAAATGAGTGAACGAATGGATAGCACAGTCCCAAAGTGGAATAGTATACAGCAACGAAGAGAGTGCAATTGCTGTAGGCAGTAATATGGATGAACCTAAAAATAATGAAGTTGGATGAAAGAAGTTTTAAATGAGAGGTTAAAAAAAGTATATAAATGGAACGATCCCATTTATGTAAAACTCTGGAAAACACAAACCAGTCTTCTGCTCCTGAAAACAGACTGAGGAGGTGGGGTGAGGGGGGAGGTGGAGGTGGTAAAGGATGTTGCAGGAAATGGATTCATGAGGATGTGTTTTAGAAGTGGCAGCTATGTTGTTGGTCGAATATTGACTTGATTAAAAAAATATGAGGGTCTCACCCAGGCTGGACTCACACTCACTACACAGTCCAGAATGACCTTGAATTCCTGATTGTCCTGCCTCCACCTCCCAAATGCTGGGATTAAAAGCATATTCCACAATGCCCTGCTCTCGTTTGATATTTATCTAGCAATGAACCGACTGGAAACCTATGTGTAGAAATGGCTAGAAGCAAAGAGCCAGGAGGTGGGAATAGTCCTAAGCCCTGATTCTGCTTCTGAGGGAAATGACATCTCTCTGTCTACTTTAGCCTTCAACCATCAGGCTGGGCCAATGGTGAGCCAGCCTGGGGCGGGGGCGCTGCTTCTGCCTCCACTGTGCTGGGATCCCACCACGCCTGCTGTTAAACTTCATAGAGTGACCCATTCCCGGAGCCTGAAATTATTATTGATGTGGCTGGGTAGGGGGTGGGGCTGGGGCCCTTCAAGTGGGAGAATGTGCAGCCATTTCATATCTTGGATTCCTAAGTAAACAAGTTTCCACGGATGGTTCATGAATATTGGCTTATCTAGAAATCCCTATGCACCAGAGAAAGAGTTAAAGCAGGGTGTGTACCAGGGAAATTACATTACAAACCAAGGGCTGACAATTCAAGTGGAATCTGGCTTTGCTTTTTTATTAATACAAAACTGTTTGCTCCAATATGCTGTTGTAAGGCTCTTCTAAAATCTCTCTTTTTGCATTTGTATACATGAGTGTGTACTGCAGGGGTACACACATGTGTGGTACAAATGCATGTTTGTGTGTGGATATGGGTGTGTGGGCCTGAGGCTGATGTCAGGTGTCTTCCCTGAGGCCTCCCCCCTTTTGTATTACAACAGGGTCTCTCACTTGAACCCAGAGCTCAGTAGTTTGTCTAGTTTAGCTAGTCAGCTTGCTTCAAGGATCCTGTCTCCAACTCGAGACCTGGGATTATTGGTAGTTTTGGTGACTGCCCAGCATTTACATGCATTCTGGGGATGTGAACTCTGGCCTTGGTGTTTGCACTCCCATGAGCCCCCTCTCCAGTCTCTTAGATTTGGTTTATAACATCTCCTATATTGTATGTTGTTAACTATTTCCTAATACAGGTGACAGACTGACAGGAGTCAAAACCAGTTATTTCTGCATCTTCCATTGCTAACAGTAGATGTTAAACATTTTTTTTGCTGTTGTTAAGAAAACAAACACAGGACTGGAGAGATGGCTCAGAGGTTAAGAACACTAGCCACTCTTCCAGACATCCTGAGTTCAATTTCCAGCAACCACATGGTGACTCACAATCATCTAGAATGAAATCTGGTGCCCTCTTGTGGCATACAGGCAGAGCACTATATACATAATAAATACATCTTAAAAAAGGCAAATGCATCAATTTTACAATATGCCCAGAGATCAATAGTCTCTCTGTTTATGTGTTCCCATGAACGTATGTGAGCTCACATGTGTATGGGTACGCACTCATGTGTGTGCATGTGCACACCCCAGGTTGATGTTGGATGTCTTCCTTCAAGGCCTTCCACTTTACTGAGACAGGATCACCATCTGAACTCAGAGCTTGCTGATTCCAGCTAGTCTAGTTAGCTACCTTGCCCACGGTTCTCCTGTCTCTGCCTCCCAAGTGCTGGGCACAAAGACAGTCTCCTTGCTTGCCCAGTTTTTACTTGGGTTCTGGGGGATTTCAATTTTGGTCCTCACACTTGTGGAATAAGTACTTTATCCCCTAGCCATCTCCCCAGCCCTGAAATCCATTTTTGTAGAGATTCAGTGACTGTTACCCCGTACAGCCAATGCTCCTGCCCCAAGTATGAGGAATTCATCTGTTCGCCTAGCCTAAGACCCAGGCTCTTCAGTATCATTTGCTCTGCGGTGGGCAGGAGGGCATGGATGACTGATGCCTAGCCCCTTCTGGAATGGTACCATTCTTTTTTATTTATCTTAGCTACACACATATAAAGTCATGCTCCAATACTTCTCTGGTCACTTTAAATAAGGTGCTGCTGTTTGCTGTGATGTTGACAGTGGCGTGCTCATCTCAGAAGCTGTCATGAGCACTAAATGTCAAGTTCCCAGAAGCAACTATGACAGCCCAGGCACGGTAGACTGGAGCCACTGACTTTTGCTGTCCTGCCTTCTAGGAGTTAATGAGTGGAAACCCAAGCCCAGTTCTAAGTAAATTATGCTCCCAGAGCTGCTGCTGCTGGTTCTTTTTCCCAAGATAAGAAACTGCTTTTGAACTTTGTTTTGTTTTATTTTTTCGAGACAGGGTTTCTCTGTATTGTTTTGGAGGCTGTCCTGGAACTTGCTCTGTAGACCAGGCTAGCCTTGAACTCACAGAGATCTGCCTGCCTCTGCCTCCCGAGTGCTGGGATTAAAGGCATGCGCCACCAATGCCCGGCTTTAAACTTTGTTTTTAAGTGGTAGATATACTTGTGATTTCTGTTAGATTCTTTATGGATGCCTCAGCCAATGCCATGTGCAGACTAAGGCACACTTTATGGCCCAGCATGCCTGGCAATGGGTCACAGGTGTGCTGCTAATAAGACATTCATTATTGAGCTAAATCTGACTCCTGGATGGACCTGTATCAATCAAGTAAGCATTTCAAACAGTTGTGACCCAGGCATTAGGACAAGTCTTAGTAGATAAAATGCTTGCCACACAAACATAAGGACCAAGTTTGATCCATAGCACCCACATAGGAAGGCAGGTGTGATGGGGTGCTCTTGTTACCCCAGCTTTGGGGAGGCTGAGATAGCAGGGTCCCTGAGGATTGTTGGATATCCATTTTTGTCTAATCGTGACCTCTGTGACAATGACACTTGCC
The DNA here is from genome assembly GCF_017639785.1 of Mesocricetus auratus. Classification (NCBI taxonomy): domain Eukaryota; kingdom Metazoa; phylum Chordata; class Mammalia; order Rodentia; family Cricetidae; genus Mesocricetus; species Mesocricetus auratus. The sequence continues at coordinate 22,442,191 of NW_024429196.1, read as the reverse complement.
TCAAAGCAAGTAGATAGCATTCCTGAGATCACCTCCTGGCTTACACAGACACACATACAAATATATATGTGCATGCACACTTGTACACACATATAGAAAAAACTATGATACAGGAAGCTGAAAGTACTAACCTTTATTGACTAGGACTGTGGCCTCATGGTGCCCATGACCCCTCTAAACTCAAGCAAAACTTTTCCATGCAAACATTTGTGGAAGAAAAGGAATTTAAGTCCTTAACAAATTTCCAAGGGGTCTGCGATGAAATGATCGGGTAAGAGCCCTCATTTTCTTAACTGCCATGTGAAAGTACATTCTAACTGTTCTTGCACAATAATGGCTAACCCGTGTTCTCCCTCAAACGTCTAAACACTTCTTAAAAGCTTTTCTTTTCTTTAAGACATGGGTATTCAATTATACCATCTGATGAGCAATTCACAAGATTGGGGATAGGAGACAAGAGACAGGAACTTAATTGCAGTGACAATCATTACTTCAATTTGAGGTATGTTTGTTCATTTTGGCTGAAGCTATTTCATGTTTGGCTTTTGAGAGAGGATGCTTTGTCTTCTCTCAGCCATTGACTTAAAATATTAAAAATTGGGAATTAAAATAGTAATGCAAGTATTTAAAAATAAAATGTAAAAAAAAGATTCTTTCTAAACAGATGCCATGTTGGATAAATGAAAATCTTAGTTATGCTGTTTGTCTGTTTAGTTTTTTTCTTTGTGGTACTGTATAGGCCCACAGCCTTCAGCAGCTAGGAAAACACTTGAGCTAAACCACTGACCTTCGTGCCCTCATTCCTCAGTTTACCGTCTCTATACATATGGGGATACTAAATCTGAACTCAGGAGTTGATTCTCAAACTGTTAGAAATGGTGCCTGGAAGGTAGCCTCTCTCAGATATGTCAGTTGGTATTGGGCCCTGATAGTCTAAGATCAAGTGGAATTGGTCATTGTTGGATCTGGGTCAAGGGGACAGGAAGAAATTGGCTCCAGCATTTGAGGTCCTTGAGCAGGACTTTTAAACTTGGCTGTATATCAGAACAAACTGGGGTCTTTGAAGAAAAAAACAGCAAAAACAACTGGATTTAAGATGTCCCCAGTTCTTCCAATATATCTCCAATGTGGAAAGGAACCCTGGCTCCAGCCACATGCCAATAGGTATTCCAAGGGGCTGGAGAGATGGCTAAATGGTTAAGAGCACGTGCTGCTCTTTCAAAGGTCCAGGTTTGGTTTTCAGCACCCACATGGTGGTTCATAACTGTGTCTAACTCCAGCTCTTTTAGGGGACCTGATGCTCTTTCTCTTCTGACTTCTGTGGAAATTGCATACATGTGGCAGACATATGCAAATGCAGGCAAACACTCATAAACACAAATATTTTAAAAATGCATCTAATTTTTAAAGCATGATTTAAAGATCAAATTCTTCCCAGGGCCATTGCTTCAGAATGTCTCAAAGCTGTCCAAACTGCCCTCACTTGCCCAGGTCATCACGACTGGGAACACTGCAAGATGAACACCAGAGAGTTAGTGCAAATCAAAAGTTACTGACTGCAATTGAATTCCAGAGCAGGTAAAACATTCATGGGCAACATGGTGCTATTTGAGGAGAACCTATGGCTTAGTTCATCTAGCAGTGGGTGTTGCGTCATATTTTGCTGTGTACCACAGGGTTTGTAAGATATTGACATGGAAGGAAGCAAACGGGGTCTGTGCTGTCTTCGTAACTCTTCTATAATTGTTTCCAAATAAAAAGCTTCAAAATAAAATAACAACAGAGGAGGAAGAGCTCACATCAATGCTGTAAAAACCGGTTGCCACAGCATTCAGTATTCTTGGGTGTAGAGTTTTACACTGTTGTCTCTGATACTTTATCAATAAATATCAATTATGGGGGGACAGAAGACAAGGGAAACTTCCAATTTCCTGTCTGCATTAATTAATTAATTAATTAATTAATTATTCTCAGGGTTCCATCTGGATCGCACAAAATATCATCACCAGAATTTACACTGAAGAGTGACAAACAACTTAAGAACCATGCAGTCTACAAGACACACCTGCTGCTCCAGGGAAGGCCAATGCTGCCCTTGAACTTGTGCCTGAGGGTGTGATCTGCTCTGGGTTGGTGATTCCTGTGTTCAGAAGCACTAAGGTAGCTTTTCCCCTGCCTCTCCATGCCAAGTGACACCTAACACAGAGTGACTTCCAGCTTGTAGTCACTTTGCAGGTCTGAATCTCGCTTGATTTGAATAGAGTAATAGGCAGATTCATGTATTTTACCACGAGCTGCCACAGACCAATGGCAACACTACTGTTGCTGTGTGTGTGTGTATAAAAGAGCACATTATGGGCACACTCACACACTCACACATATACAAACACCTTGGGGGTACATATGTCCAATTTGAACAGTTATTACAATGTTTCATGTTGAGATGAGGCTGTAGCTCAGCTGTTCTTATACTTGTCCAGCACACACAAGGTCCCGAGTTTGATTTTCAGTAACACAACACACACACACACACACACACACACATGCAACACAACTTGTTAGTGTTACTTGGCACATAGATGCAGAGGAAAAACATGCTCTTGAACATAGGAATCACCAGTTCCTCCAAGCACAAGTCCAAAGGACAACCTTTGTTCTTCACTTTCTCAGAAGGAGAAGAAGCATTCTAATTACCAAAGAAGCCCAGAGATGTATGTAGGTTCAGGTATTACTAGACCATAAAGGTCTGTTCCCTAAGTCTCCCTTGTCCTTGTCTAGCTGGTCAGTTTCCTGTGCTATCCTCTCAGAGACTTGACTTTCCCTGGGACTGACACCTGCCCTTTCTCCCCCAGGCATACCCGCCACTTCTCATTCAGGAACCAACAGGTGCCCAGTTCTATTTCATGGGTTCTTGCTGGTGTCTTGCCACTGGCACTGTGGCTGGGGACACCCTCCCACTCAGATCTGGGAGGAGGTGTTGGTAGGTCTGTGCATTCTCCAGACCAACCAGATGGTGACTAAGAGACCTGCTATGGGGAGTGTGACGCTTCTCTCAAGAGTGGCCTCTACACACATCATATATGAATGAGTGAACACACCCAGGTAGGTTATCAGGCCAGCAGAGAATCAGGAGAGCTCAGCTCCCAACTACATAGCTCTATAGACTCAAGGCCGTGCACCTTCCGCCTGTGATGTGGCTCCTGTGTCCTCCTCTGCCCTTGGGGGAAGACTGACTGACGGACTTTCTACCTTTTCATCTTTCCAGTCACTGCTCTTGACTAGGGCTATCAGGGCTGTGGTCTCTAAACCTCGCTCAGCACACAGACTTCTTCCTCTCTGGCCTAAGATAACATGCTCATTCTTTGACTCTTGTTGACTCTGAAGGCAAGTCTAATTGGGACCATCCAGAGTTCATGGACTCCTTAAATTGAGTAAACTTACTTGGGAAATGGGAACAATGAGGCTATGATTAATTGAGGCTTGCGGTTTCCTTCCAATCAGTGGGGACAGCATGGGGAGTAATTAGGGGCCTTGCTTATGGGGATTCTCAACAGAGAGGATAGAGAATGTCTGTGTGTGTGTGTGTGTGTGTGTGTGTGTGTGTGTGTGTGTGTGTGTGTGTGTGTTTGGTTTTTTGAGACAGGGTTTCTCTGTATTGTTTTGGAGGCTGTCCTGGAACTCACTCTGTAGACCACATTGGCCCCGAACTCACAGAGATCCACCTACTTCTGCTTCCCGAGTGCTGGGCTTAAAGGCTAACGGTGTCCACCACCAATGCCCGGCTAAGAATGTCTGTGTTTGTGAAAGTCGGTTTGTCTAGATGGGCAGTTGTTTGAAGGGTTTCTTCTTTATTATCTGCCAGATGCTTTCCTGCCTGCACTTCTCCTGACCTGCAGGTGGAGGGCCTTCTAGACCAGAGAAAGGCAGCCCTCCTGCCTTGCACCTCAGCGCCCTGTGTGCTCCAGCCCCAGAGCTGACCTCACCGTTTGTGAGGAAGAGGATGCTTTGTCCTTTCCACGGCTTCTGCTCGTCCACTGCCCCAGACTTCACTTGTGTGTGGACTGCAGGTGTGAGATCAGAGGACAACCTTGGGTTTGTCAGTTACTGTTCACTTTTTCATCTCTTTTGGGAAATTTATTGATTTATTACTTTTATGTGTATACGTGTGTAGGTATCCGTATAAGGCCAGAACATTGTAGGCAGGAGACTGGGAACCAAGTTTAGGTCCTCTGTAGGAACAGCAGGAACTCTTGACTGCTGAGCTTTTTCTCCAGTCTCCCACCATATTTCTTGAGACAGTATCTCTCAGGGCAGAGTAGGGTAGGTAGGCTGGCAGGACAGTGTGCCTAAGAGGTCAATTTGCCTCTGAAGAGATGATACGAATATATACTTTGTGTGCTTGAATATACAGCTAACAAAACCAAATTGTTACTTTATTTTATGATAGCCTAATAGAAGCCTTTGCCTAAAAATTATAGAACTGTGCAGAAGTAAAATGAGTTAAAATTTTATTTATGTATGTCAGTTTCTGCCAACTTGTATGCATTCTTTATCCTAGGAAAGTAACTATCTGCGTACCTTACTGCGTAATTGGCACAGTTATCTGGTCAAAGGCTACATTGTAGCTCCTGTTTGCTAAGAAAGGATGTTGGTAGTTTTGTTTGTTTGCTTGTTTTGCTAGACAGGATCTTTCTAGGTAGCACTGGATCTGCCTGCCTCTGCCTCACGAGTGCTGGGATTAAAGGCATGCACCGTTATACCTAGCAAGAAAGTGTATTTTTTATTGCCATTTCAGATGTTTGTGTGCTTTTATTGCTAACTAAAAAATGCCTACCTGTAAAATGTCCATGCCTGCAGTCTATTGGTGTAAGCAAGCCTAGCTGTGACAGAAATTCCTTTTGGCGGGTATGAGAAACCAAGACTGCTCTCTGTGGCTACACTCTTCTCTGACCTATAAAAATTGTAAGGAATTGTGTAGGACTGACTGGGGATTGAAGTAGGTCCTCATGCCTGTGTGTGGGTACCTTGTCATCTCACGGATCCCCAAGGCCAACCACAGCCATGTACACAGATGCCACTCTCCCACTGATGACACAGAAGGTGCCTATTCTTGTTTCAGAACCCAGCCTACCTCAATGGTCCCACCTCCCTCCTGGGGTCTGGGTTGGACTCTGCTGTCCTACCCAGCCACTGATCTCACCCTGACTATGAGCATTTTAGGAAACCATGTCTATAATTCTAAAGACGTGGAGGGTGTGTGGACATGAATATACACACATAGGAGACTTCTTAGGGAACATTTATTTAAAGCAGGTTATTGTTTTGTTTTGTTTCCTGGTGAAGGGGGTGGGGAAGCAGAGTTTGAGGAACAAGGGCAGATAGGGAAAGTGAGGGCAGGCTGTTTGACTTCTCATTCCCAGGAAACATTTAGAGGAGAAACTGTGGGAAGATATGGGGGTGGATATCTAGATACATCCCATAGGGGGAAAGGGAGGGACCAGGAGTCCTACAAAATAGCTGGGCCAGCATCTGTTTACCGGACTCCCAGCCTTGGGCTTCTCCCATCATGAATGTGTGCAGCTGGTACTTTCCCTTTCTCTGTGGCTTGGGGTCTTCTGTCTTTCCTGGTCCTACACAATCCGACTCTTTGTGCTGAGAGACTATTGGCATCCCTTAGAGAATTACAGCCACCCGTTACAATAGAACCAAGGGCTGCACACGTCTAGGAAAGTGCTTCACCACTCAGTCACATCTCCAGTCTTTAGCTTATTCTTATCCAAGAATTCGGGCTGATCTTCACCAAACTCTTTTGGTAACAATCTACCAAGAAAAAAAAATAATTCCACGAACCCACCCTTCCTTTATTATAAAACAGAGCCCGAACTGGAAGGCTGCTGAAAGCAAACACACTTTTACATCAGATGGGTGACATGCACTTTGATTTTGCATCCTCTGTTTCGGCTTAGAATACGAAACTGCCCAGCTATCATCTTTCACCCTGAATTTATCATCAACTCTACTTCCTGTTATTGTTTCTCCAATACTGGAGAGAAACATTTACTTTCCAGAAGTTTTCATTTAACCTTAATGAAAACCAAACCCACACAGATCTACTTAAAAAAAATAAACATTTCAGTCTGAACACGAATCTGCTTGATTATAAGAACATTGACCTAATAATTTCATAATATTAGCATCTGTCTAATTATATGCTTTGGCTGCTCCAGGCACGATCACCGGTTTTTGAAATTCAGATGGTGAACTTGGACTGACCTCCCCCATCCCCCACCGGTCCCATGTAGACTGCAGCTGATTTTGCTGTGCACAGCTGAGGGAGGGCAATTTCCCATCCTGTTCTTTTGTTTGGGGTCTGTCGGCTTAGGACAGTACTTACGTCTCGTCTGTGAATGCGATTCCAAAGTATTCCTTTTCCTTCAGGTTAAAATGAGAGGCCACGAGGTCAAGAAGCTCCTTGGCCAGAAGCTTGGGCTGGAAGAAGAACACAAAGGGAAAAGATTGAGTCCGCAGAGTCTTTCACTAAATCATGCTATCATCTTGGGTTTCTAGCACGTTCTCAGTATAATATCTGAAAACTCAGGCACACTACATAAGCACAAATGACTTTTCTAAAATCCAAAGAGGGGCTTGGTGGTGGTTCAGTTGGTAGAGTTCTTGCCTTGAATGCACAAAGTCTCATGTTTGATTCTTAGGGCAGGATAAAATTGGTTGTAATGGGAGCATGGCTGTATTTCCACAGGAAGTGGAGGCAGAAGGATCAGGAGTTTAAGGCTGTCTTCAACTACATAGCAAGTTTGAGACTAGCCTGGACTACATCACACACACACACACACACACACACACACACACACACACGCACGCACGCACGCACGCACGCACGCACACACACACACACACACACACACATACACGGGAGAGAGACGGAGGGAGGGAGGGAGGACAAGAACAATAGGGAAAGAGAAAGACTGAGAGACACACTAGGATACTGCTATACAAAACAGCCAGGGCAAAGGTCCCAGGTAACAGACAGAGGCGCTGTAAGATTGGCTCTGTTAGCTAACAGCACTTGGTTTTTAGTGGGGCTGACCAGCCTGGTGACGTTCCTTCCCCACCTTATGCTGTACTGACAGGGAGATGTCTTTTTAAAATTGATCTGTTTAGGAAACAAAGGCAGACCCTCCTATTCTTAGGATGAAGTTACTTTCGGATAAGCAATCTTAAGATGCTATTAGGTCCAAATGCATTTATTATGAGTACCAGAGCTTAGCAACACAGTGCTACAGGTGTGAGCCCAAGACAAAACAGTAAACTTAACACCATTCTGATTTATTTTGTAACTAAGTTGCAAGTTTCTAAGCATGGGCTTGGTGGATGACAACTTTGCCTTGCTGCATCAAAGGTTGTACCCACCTGTCATGGTGTGGCTGTTCCTGCCTGGAGATCACTTAGATAAATGGGGGAGGGGCTCTGGCTTTTAGTATCATTAGAGGTGATTGTAGCACATAGCCTGATACAGGGAGAAGATCCAGATACAAAAGTCAAAGCCCAGTTTTTACTGAACGCATATCATTTTTTGTATCATTGTTGAGTTCAACATCCCTACACTGAACCATGAACTGTGTCTATTTGCTGTGTGGTAGGCACTGTTCTAAGTACTTCTTACACACTTTTACCCTCATACTCCTATAAGGTTGTCTATCATACAGGGCAGAAATGGGCCCAGAGATCAGGCCACTGTTTCTGGCTCCTCCTGTTTCTGTGACCATCAGCCCTGCAGTGAAAACTGCATAGATCCACATGGGTTTGAACTGGTGGTAGCACTTCCTTCCCTGCTAATTAAAGACCAATGGAAAACCCTACCTTGATGAACCAATGGCATCTAATGATCTTCATTTCCATTCCCATCATACTACAATCTGAGTCTAAGCCAGCAGGATGAAGTCTACAAAGGGCATGCAGAGGGATGCGCTTGGTATGTCTCAGAATTTGCTGCAAGACTGAGTTCTGAAGCTTGAGCACATGCTGTGGGATGCTGCAGGCCCCACTGCCCATGCTACTGTTCTTCCCAGAAGATGCTGGGCAGCACGGAATTTATGGGTTGTAATGAGGCAGCAGGCTGACTGCTTTTAAAATGTAGCAGATCATAATTTGTCCATCAGAATGACTGCCATCTCTTTCAAGGTGGCCACAGTTCATCCTTGATGCTTGCTGTTTCTGGAAGTATTTTGAGCTGGCACTGTAGTTCACACCTATAACTCCAACACTTAGAAGGCTAAGGTAGGAGGATAGGGATTCAAGGCTAGCCTGTGCTACACAAAAAGATCATATGTCATTTTTTTCCTACTTAGGATTATATTTTTACTTGTCCTGGGAGCATGTTTTAGACTTAGCATCCTTGCCAGCAAGAACTCTTCCAGCACTCAGAATGGATTTGGATTTTTTTTTGTAAATGTCTAAAGTCACTTGAGGTCAAGTCTGGTAGGTGGGAGTTGAAGGTCACTTGAGGTCAAGTCTGCTGGGTGGAGAGAGGCGAGGAGTGGGTCTCACTGGATCAATCTGGTATTAGAAAACGAGGTGTGACTAAAAAGTCCTTACTGGGGGTTCTTGTGAGCTATGGTGAAGTAACTAACCCATTCTTGGAGAGGACATTCCTGAGATTCCTCTCTCTTTGGGAATGACGTTTCAAAGACATTTGAACACCCTTGCTGGGTGTGGTGAACTGAGTGAGAAATGTCCCGCATGGACTGATGTATCTCAACACTTGGTCCATAGGTGGCAGTGTTGGTGGGAAGGTTATGGAACTTACAGAAAACGGAGCCTTGCTAGAGGCACAATCACTGGAGGTAGGCTTTAAGGTTTTATAACCACTTTCTGTTCTCTGTCTTTGCTTCCTGCGTGTGCATGCGTGCGTGCGTGCGTGCGTGCGTGCGTGCGTGCGTGTGTGTGTGTGTGTGTGTAAAATGTGATCTCTGCTTCATGACTGCCAGGCCAGCTTCATGCTCCTACTGCCATGCCTTTTCCACCAAGATGGACTGCACCTCCTGTAAGCCCAATCAACTCTTTCTTCTCTAATTTTTTTGGGGGGGGGCTGAGTATTATTATTATTATTATTGGTTTTCTGAGACAGGGTTTCTCTGTATTGATTTGGAGCCTGTCCTGGCACTCACTCCATAGATCAGGTAGGCCTAGAACTCACAGAGATCCAACTGCCTCTGCCTCCCGAGTGCTGGGATTAAAGGTGTACACCACCAACACCCGGCTTTTGGTCTCAGTATTTTATCACAGCAACGAAAAGGAGCAAATACAGTTGGAGATGTATACATTTATACAGGAGGAGGAAGGTACTCATTAGCTACAGAAATGGTTGGGAGAAATTGCAAGGTGTGGTGTAGGGAGGAAGCTGAGGGAGGTGTGGAGGGCAGGGGACATGGTTAACAGGTGTCGAATACTTGTGTTCTTCACCCAGTTCAGCCTTTGAAATGGCATAAAGGAACACACGGAACAGCTTCAGCCGACCATGTAACATTCACGTACGTCTGCCTTGCAATGCCACGCCTTACAAAGGACTGTCTGAGGCATTGCTACTCTATCCCAGACACAGTTCCGAGAGCTTCCATACACTGTCGTTATATAAATGACAGAGGACTATCCCCCCGCCAGTCAAGACTTAGAGTCAGCAGACGGGCTGTTCTGAGACTCGGCAAAGCCGGAATTGGAAACAGGGTCTGGATACACACAATGGAATATTACTCAGCCTTAAAGAGGAAACAATTCAGATATATGTTACACCAGTGAACACTGAAGACATGCTAACTGAAAGAGGCTATAAAAAAGATGAGTGTTACTGTCATCTCACTTGTGTAAGTAACTAAGACCATGTGATTTCACAGGGGTTACCAGGGGTTGGAGAGGATGAGGGGTTACTGCTGAATGGTCACAGAATTTCTGCTTCAAATCCTGACAAAAGTTTGGAAACAGTGGTGAGTCTTTGATAATAATGTGCATGTAGTTAGTGCCCCTGAATTATATAATATATATATATACATATACATGTATATAAAATACATGGTAAATTTTATTTTGTGTATATTTATTCCAGTTTAAAAAATAAGAAACAAAATATAAGCCCTAGCTTGTCTCAAAATGGTGACTACTTCTGGGTAAGAGGTCAAGCACCATTTGTCTTGAAGGACCTGTCTAGGGCTATAATGCTGAGCCAATACACTGACATTACAGATTTATAAATCATCAGAGTGCACTTAGCTAGCGTGAGTCTTCCTCTGAATTTCAAGCCTCAGACACACTGAACAATGGTTGCTCTGTGAGAGACTTGTAGGTACTGACTTTTGGCCCCTCTAAGTTGACATGTCCCTCTGATTTCACCTGCCTCCCCAAACCCTTATTATACTGGAAATCTTACACTGAATAACTAAACAGCTCAGGCAGCCACAGCTCGGGGGCAGTGGGACAAACCTGACCCTCTCTGGTGAACTCTGGTCATACTCTTGTGGTCAAAATACTTGCTGAAACATGGAGAAACCCCCACTGCTTTTCATGAACAGTATGACAGGTCAAGGGGAAGAAAAGCCCACCTCAGGGCACTCAGGATTTAAAGACAGAGGAACCAGGACTGGTGGGGATGCAGTGCCTGTAATGTACTTCTCCCATGCCATGAAGCTCACTGAGTTCAGTTTCCAGAGGCAAGTTAAGAAGTGTGTGGGGGCCGGGCGGTGGTGGCGCACACCTTCAATCCCAGCCTCCAAAACAATACAGAGAAACCCTGTCTCGTAAAAAAAAAAAAAAAGTGTGTAGGAGAGTGACCAGAATGCATTATATACATGTATGAAACTGTCAGATAAATAATAATAATGATGATAATAATAATAATGATAATAATAATAATAATAACAATAGTAGAGTCACACTAACCAATGGGGGTTCAGCAAGGAAAACAGACCCTGACACCCTGACATGTCCATTATATGTAATGAACTAATTTATCTCCTGTTACAGTAGAAGACAGTAGAGACGAGAGAATGGAGGGGGAAAGTAGGGTTGGTGGTGCATGCTTGCGATCCAGGCCTGGGGAGGCAAAGACAGGCAGATCTTTGGGGCTCCAGGACAGACTACTTGGTCAGCTCCAAGTCCCTGTGAGATATCATGTGTCACAAACAAACAAAAGAGTGGAAGGACACAGGAGGTTGATCTCCAGGCTCCACACTCACACATGCCTACACACACACACACACACACACACACACACACACGCAAGAACACACATATATACACACATAACACACATATATACACACATACACACATATACACACGCATGCATCTATACACACACACACGCAAGAACACACACATATACACACATACACACATATACACACATACACACACGCATGCATCTATACACACACACATGCAAGAACACACACATATACACACATACACACATACACACATACACACACATACATACATATACACACGTATACATCTATACACACACAGACACACATACACACATCTATACACGCATGCATGTGTATCTATACACATAAACTCACACAAAATACGATAAAAAATAAAAACAGAGGAATCGAGTCAGTGGTGGGGAAGGTGACAGAAGATTCTAGAAGGCATGGAGGTTGCAACTCTATTTTAAATCCTCACAGAGCCCCATACAGGTCTTTCAAGGTGACCAGCAACAGCCCAGCTTCTGACTGCTTTCATCTCTAAGAGTCAGAGCAGTACCAGCAGCTGAAGTCCAGTACCCCTCAGTGTCTGTACTGCTGAGACTGTAGGGTCATTTGTCAGCACAGTGCAGAGGTGCATCCTGCCTGACTCTGGCATTCTGTCTCCATAAGGCTTGGGACACTGATGGCGTCAACATCTGGATTCCCCTAATCTTGCAGTGGAAGAGGATGGTCTACTTGAGGATTGAGGAACTACAGCATTCTGGAAGTTCCTTAAACTCCTTTGGAGTGAGTTGCCTGGGAAGCAGAAAGCTCTTGGCTGTTATGTACTTGGAAGGGATGTTTATAGAATCCTGCTGATTGTAATTTGCCAGTCACTGGTGCTGTAAACATTTGTGGATCCTTGTAGGGATCTGGCTGGGAGTGAGGCCAAGTAAGAGGTCTGTAGTCACATGGAGTTTGAGGGGACAAACAGGGTAGGGGCCTGAAGGTACCATGGGCAAGGCAAGCTCTGTGTGTCCCTGGTGAGCTATGCCAGTTTCTCAAGGGTCACTGGCCATGCTGGTGGGGATGTCAATGAACTCAAGATGGGCTTTCTCTCAGCCTGCAATTGACTGTGTACTTCCACTGGCTTCTCGTTTTTTCCCTTTTGACTTAAATTAGTTTTTGGTCTTCCTTGTAAGATTGCATCCTTCCTTATACCTGGATAACAACTTTCCTTGCAAATGACCCCTCCCAGCATGCTTTGCACACTGGAGCCACCATAGTGCTAAGAACGCCACTTTCCAAAACTGGATGCTTGCACAGCCACCACATGCTAAAGGGAGGCAGTGGGCCTTTGCTGCTCTGACCTCACCACCAAACTCATGTGAGGTTCTCAAGGGGCTGGCCCCCGTGGGAAGCCAAGGGCAGCCTAAAGTATCATTTTATGTCCCAGGCACTTCCAACACTTCCAGGTGATTTCAGTGACTGCCATGATCAAAACAGCACTAGGAGAAGGAAAGACGGCATAGTATGTAAAGTGCATACCACAGCATCATGGAAACCTGAGTTTGGATCTCTGGCACCCATGTAAAAGTGGATATGGCAGTATGTACCTCTAATCCTAGTGCTGGGGGGGGTGGACATACCCCAGACTTATCTTCAGCCAGTTCAGCCCAATTGGGGAGCTCCAGATTCAGTGAGAAGCCCTGTGGCAAAAATTATGGTAGAAAGAAACTGAGGCAGATACTCAGCGTTAACCTCTGGCTCTGCATGTATGCCCACGCACATGCATGTACACATGTAGGCTCGTACACACAATCCACTTACATAAAGCACAGCGTATGGTATAAAGTGAATATTATACATATCCACTGCTCTTTCAGTTCTTCATTACTGTACTTATAATATGTACTCACTAGACATATATATTTATATATGAATATGCATATAAGATCCAGGCCTAAATGCTGTCTTGACAATTGAGACCATACTTTGACAGTAGTCCTAGTTTTCACACTCACCTCACCTTTGTCTAGTTCCCTTTCAAAATCTTCATTCCTGCTCAAAGACCATATCCTCAAGAAAGTCCTCCCTGTCCATCCCACCCAGTTCCTGTGGAACTTTCTACATAACTTAGTGTACCCTGTGATGACTTGGAGGGAAGCACTTCAGCCACAGAGTCATCTCCTCAGACCTACAATGGAGAGGAGACAGAGAGAGAGAGAGAGAGAGAGAGAGAGAGAGGAGGGGGGAGGGAGGGAAGGAGAGAGAAAAGCTTGGATACCATCACACATCTCCCTGTAAGACAGACCTCAACACAACCACTCAGAACAAGGCACAACAACAGAGGCTGTGTAGCTGGAGGAACAGGGGTTAAGCAATGCTAACAGCCACCATAAGCTGGAAGGGGCTGCCACCAGTGATCCCCACCTCTGGAAATTTAAGAGACACAGTCCCATCACTTTCAAGCCCTCAGCCATGTTGTTATTTGTTTTGGCAGCCACAGGAAGCTCCTCTCCCCAGATTGGGACCCCAAAGATCTGCTATGCACCACAGGTCCTGGAACACACACATGTGGGAAGTACAGAACCTGAAAGTTATCTGCTTTAGGGGTGAGCCCCTCTGGAACCTGGCTCTGGTGTCACCCTGCACATAAGGTAGGTGAGCCAAGCCTGGGTTAGTTGTTAGCAGCAAAGTGGCTTCAATTCAGCAATTCCCTCTAAGCCATTACCTCCATGGGGCACCATTGAAAAGCAAAGGAATTGTCATGTCTAAGTTAATCGCATTAAAAATACATATCAAACAGTAACCACGGCTCTTCCTTGTACTTTCGGAGAAATCAGATTGTGTCTGAAGACAGAGGTCAGTCATTGCCTACTGTTTTTATTTATTTATATCTTTTTGAGACATAGTCCCCAGAATGTTCTTGAATTTGGAATCCCCCTGTTTTACTCTCCCCAATCTCTGGGCGACTAGAGAGTAGGTGCTGAGATTAACACGTGAAACAAGCCAGTTTGAAGAGGAAGCCTGGAAACCCTTTCCTACCATGCAACTAACAGAGCGTGTACAACACACACAGGGGAGAGGTGCCACGTACATGCCTTGTAAAGACTCAGAGTCCCCAGGCCAGCGGCTCTGGCTCCTTCCTCCTTAGTTCATACACAGGCTGCTCCCATCCTCGGTAGTGCTTTTCCTTTCTTAATCAGCTGTCTTTCTGTTTCTAGTCATGCGTCCCTGGTGCAGCGCTTTGCCCTGGGACTCAAAAATCCTGGAAGCAGGAGCCCCTGCAACACAGACCTACAGCCTCACACTAAGCGTGTCTTTCCCTTTCCTTTCAAACGCTGGCCTTTAGTCTGAGCATGTGCTCCCTGACACTGAACTTTCTCACCATCTCTTTAATCTCCGTGTCTGACTTGAAAGGCATGACTGCCCTGCCACGCCCCCATCTCCCATACTCCTGGCAGCTGCTGAGATTTTTGGCATAGCCACCCTGCTGTTTTTCTCTCATATTTCAATAAAATCATTCCTGAACTTCCTTTAGAGTCTGTTTTGAAAATCTTTTATTAATGACACTAAGAATCACTCCCCAAATGATACATGGGGTCTCCCCAGAAACACTAGGATTATGGGTATATGTCAACATGTCTGATTGCCAGGGATAGTCTTGTTTTGTTACTATAAGGTACACATTGTCTGCTGAGCTGATGGGGGGCTTGGCCATCTAACCTGCCTATATACTCTGCCTGCCAAGAAACTGGGGAATCCCAAGACCTAGTGAGTGGATGAGTCCTACTCTTTGGGGGGGGGTCACAGCCGTGAGGTGGCAGAAAAGGTCATTTCCAGGAGGGGGTAGAAATGATGTCATATCAGCCCCTTCTTTCTGATCAGAAGGGGCTGGGATTCCCCCCCCGGAAGCCTCAGTGGAGGGCAACTTTGAGGGGATGGGTAAGCAAAGGCTTGTCCTTGTACCCCTGCATCCTCCTCATGAAGGCCAACAGCGGCTCATTGACTGATGTGATTCCTGGAAAGGGGGGTAGTGCATGAGGTCACCCTGCAGATTATGATAGCCACCCCTCCCCTGCCACCCTAGGGGCTCTGATAATTAACCTCTCCAATGGAGCCCTGCATTATGTGGCTGGGGACACACTGAAGCCACTTGCTTTATGCAGACTGATAAGAACAATAGGGCTTGGCCCTTCTCCAACATGTGGGAGAGGTCTTTCTCCATGGGGAATACCTACACATCTCTGTCTCCCCAGCCATCAGACACAAGTGTGTGCCACCATGCCCTACTTAAAACACACACACACACACACACACACACACACACACTAACCACTAACAACAACAACAACAACAACAAAATAAAAACAAAAGCCAGAAACATGGGGTGGGGGAGATCCAAATCAGGTCCATAGGTTTGTAGGCAAGTACTATACAAATTATTCGATCTTCCTAGCCCATTTAATTAGGGCTTTTATTGGCAGAGTGTGACAGATGAAAGGGTGGAGTATTTAGTGTCAGCCCAGCCCAGCATGGAGGTTATACAGACAGACTTTGGATGCAGACATGAGGCAGAGGGCTGCTAGGCAGTGGTAACCCTCTCCCTCACAACTACATAGGACCAGTGATGTAAAGGAGTTTCTGAGGGGTCACTCAGTTAGCTGAGTGGGTAAAGCCACTTGCACCAAACCTGATGAGCTGAGCTTGATCCCTGGGAGTCATGTGCTGGAAGGAGAGTTCCCTGAGTGGTCATCTGACCTCCACATGCATGCTGTGGCAATCCCCCTCTCCCAATAAATAGCTTAGTGAATGAACGTTGCTGGGTTTCAGTCAGATCATACACCTCCAGAGACACACTGCAATGTCACTTGTATGCCCAACAAAGGACGACGTGCTGGGTCCCTTTTCCTAGCCCTGTAGCAGAGGATGGACCCTCCCCACAACTTCTCTGCAGGCCAACTGCAATCATGGCAGGCTCCTTTCACTATCTCTGTGCAAATCTTCAGAGACTCACCTTAGAGATGAGGTCTCTCTGGGCACACTTTAAAGCTCTCAGTTGCCCACCCCCTGGCCTTTTATGTATTCTTCCCTAGATCCCTGCCTTTTATTTCACATAGTTTCATCTATATTCTCAAATACAGCATGGCCTGAGTCAGGCATCAGGAAAGTCGGGGTCTGCTAAGAGTTTGAGAAGGAGTCTTTCTTACTCATGGACTTGAATGATGCGAGATAAAGGCTTTGACGGGCAGACATAATTGCTCCTCTACAAATGCGACTGGCTGGGAAGTCTGCTTTACACAGGAGCCCCCCAGGGACTCTGGAAGGCAGGCGTGTTCATTAGGGCATCCCTCCTGCTTCTGCATTCACACAGCTTCCCCCTCCCCCAGGCTCCAGCCTGCTCAGGGTGATGTCACAGGGCTGCTAATGAACAATACATTTGCTTTGGTGGGAGAAATACAGGCTGTTCCACAGCCCTCAGTTTGCCTATGCCGGAAAGGGCTCTCAAGTTCATGGCCTAAATTATGGGATATTTCTAGTGAATATGGAGATGCTGCACTGAGTTTAATCCTGGGATTACAAGCGTCCGTTTTTCCCATGATCTCAACTACTGTTTCCACATTGTCTCTTTGAAAAGATAGGTGGGGGCTAGAGAGATGGCTCAGTGGGTAAGAGAGCCTACTGTTTTTTGCAGAAGACCTGGATTTGGTTCCCGGCATCTATATCAGGTGACTCTTAACTGCCTGTAACTCCAATTCCAGGGGATCTGATACTCCCTGGCCTCTGTGGGCACTGCAATAAATGCATGTAGGCACACATACAAATGCTAGCTAAACAAATAGTTTTTTTTAAAGATGCCTAGGTTTTGGAGATGGCTCCACTGATAAAATGCTGGTTAAACGGGTATGAAAACCTGACTCTGGATTCTTAGCACCCACACAAAATGGCATGATGGCACGTGTCTATAATCCTAGTACTGGGAAGGTGGAGTAAAAAAGGATACGTGGAGCTTACACGTGTGCATACACACATGCATACACCAGGTGTGAACACACACACACACTGTTGTGCATATTTGATGCTGTCCTTATCTTATGCTGTGATGAATACTGATGACTTCTTCGAATGTAAATGTCCCCCCCTCCCTGGATGATGAAGTTAAGTCCTCTAAGATCAAAGAACACACTAGAGGATTGTTGTACTTCTCCCAGAACAATGGGCACCAGGAGCCATTCAAAGTGGAAGTTCTCATGATGTTACACAGTGGATTACAATCTAACAGGCATTAGTGACTGCATTTTCTAAAAAAAAAAAACCTCACTCCTTATTTGGCATAAAGTAACTAAAAAGCAAGATGGAAACCTGGAATCTTTTCCTTCATTTTGTATGTCTCCTTTACTTTGGGCCACCCGCACACCTCTGTACAGTCTTGTTAACAACCGAGTGTCCCTATCCTATGTTTTTCTCATCAAGGCTGATGACAAACGCCGGAGTAGAAAAGAAATCCTACTGGCAGATTTTTAGAATGTTCTGTTCAAGATATCTATGAGGTACCTGAATATCTGTCCTAAACCTGCAGTCACCTCAGAGTCTAGGAACATCTATGCCTCTGGGGAGCAACCCGCCACACGTATGAGGGCAATTGTTCACGACGACAAGGTTGTACCTTGGAGCCTGAGCATTCAGCTCCTGAGAATCAGCATAAGGCCACCTTGTGGGAACAGAACCAAGGCCATGATTACCTAAACCTCACCTTGACCAGAACTGCTTCAGTACGCATGCTCCTACCTCATCTCCTCCTCCATTTGAACCTAAAGCTCAGGTCAGTGTCCCCAAAGACAGACTCAGAGTTATTGGGCCCTTTTTATCTGTTCCCCTCTGCAGCCGAGAGAGAGAGAGAGAGAGAGAGAGAGAGAGAGAGAGAGAGACAGACAGACAGACAGACAGACAGACAGACACACACACACAGAGACACAGAGACAGACAGAGACACAGAGAGACAGAGAAAGACAGACAGAGACAAGAGACACAGAGACACAGACACACACACAGAAACACAGACACACACACACACAGAGATTAAGCGTCTCTTCTCTGCTTTTCACCATCACTAATCTCTTTAATTGACATATTGGGGCTGGGAGGCCATGCCTAGTCTCTTGGGGCTGTCCAAGCTGGGGCTTTTACCCCAAAGCTTCAGCAATGATTACATTTGCTTTATTCTCAGAGAACTGCAGATGAGGGCATTGTCCCAGCACTGAGGAAGAGCCACTAAATTGGAGTCTTTAAATTGGTTCTCCATGGCATGTGTAGAGGTCAGGAAGTCTTAGACAAGGTCAAGGTATTTGTACGGTCATTGTCGTACTTAATGGTGGCTAAGAGTGTCCAGGAGTTAGGGGTTATTAAAGGGTGTGTATAGCAAAATGGTGGAGATAAAGAATAAAGGTGGACTCATTTTAGGTTACAAACAGAAGGGTCCCTGTGTGCCTAGTGTCCTTCACCCAGAATATGGCTTGTTCTCAGAGAATGTGGCTTCACTGCTGCCATTTTGATAACAGACACTTGCTTTGTAGTACACTGCTGGTGAAAAGTGAAAGTTTGGAGTGTGTGTGTGTGTGTGTGTGTGTGCAAAATAATGTAGGAGTGTGTCCTTTTAAAAACTCTCCCCTTTTGGAGGGCCAAGTCCTGCCTTGGATGAAATGACAGACTCTGGAGATCCCCCATGGAGGGCCTCACCCTCCCTGGGGAATGGTGTGGGGATTGGGTGGGGGGTTCAGGGGCTGATAGAGGGGCAAGGGAGGAGGGGTGGGAGAAGGAGCTGGGATTGACATGTGAAGCAAGCATTTTTCTAATTTAAATAAAAAATCTATTGGAAAAAAGTCTCCCCTTTTACCAAACCTGGGCTATGAATCTGTAACCCACACTCGGGGGCTCTGAAACTCAATTGTGAAGCCACTAAAGCTGGGACAGTGATACCTACATCTTAAAGTTTTGGTGATGATTCAATAAATGATCACGTATGAAGTTCCTGGTATACAGCAGGTGCCTAGTAAAACTGGATTCATCATTCTTCTTCAACCAGACTGAATCCCCATAAGAATCACTCAGTCCCCTATTGCTCTGACAAGGAACTTATATTAAAGTGTAAGTCCTTTTTTTTCCTGAACTGCCATCCTCTGTCTTGGAAACTGTGAATAAATCCTGACAGTAAGGAGAACAGAAAGCAGACAACTTCCCTTAGTCCTGAACTTCCTCCTGTAGCCTGGCCTTAAATAGCATCCATGCCTATCATTATCTGGAGAATACCCATCCAATCCACTGCTGGAAACACCTTGTCACACTTGCCACAGTCTACTGCTTCTGTAAAGTTAGCATTATACTTATAGGCTAGGGAGAGAGAGACAGAGACAGAGAGACAGAGGGAAAGACAGAGAGACAGAAAAGACAGAAGGACAGAGACAGAGAGAGTCAGAGACAGAGACAGAGAGACAGAAAGACAGAGACAGAGAGACTTGTAGGCTAGGGAGAGAGAGACAGAGACAGAGAGACAGAGAGACAGAGAGAGTCAGAGACAGAGTCAGAAAGACAGAATCAGAGAGACAGAAAGACAGAGACAGAGAGACAGAGACAGAGAGAGACAGAGAGACAGAGACAGTCAGAGACAGAGAGACAGAGAGACTGAGACAGTCAGAGATAGAGACAGAGAGAGACAGAAAGACAGAGACAGAGAGACTTATACTTATAGGCTAGGGAGAGAGAGACAGAGACAGAGAGAGTCAGAGACAGAGACAGAGACAGAAAGACAGAGAGAGTCAGAGACAGAGTCAGAAAGACAGTCAGAGAGACAGAAAGACAGAGACAGAGAGACAGAGACAGACAGAGACAGAGAGACAGAGACAGTCAGAGACAGAGACAGAGAGACAGAGACAGAGAGACAGAGACAGAGACAGAGACAGAGAGAGACAGAAAGAGAGGGAGAAACAGACAGAAATAGAGAGAGAAACAGAGATAGAGAGAGACAGAGAGACAGACAGAAAGAGACAGAGAGAATCAGAGACAGAGATAGAGAGAGAGGGGGAGTGAGAGAGTTAGTTCTCTCCCTCTGGCCCCAGCAATATGCCTGGAGATGCTGCATGGCTTTTCAATGTTTATCAGCATTTTAATTTGGAAGGTCCCTGAGTGCCCTCCCCGTGGATAGCTCTTGCAGTTTGCTGGCAGGTGTAAGCTGCATGTGCCGGAGAGGTGCATTTTGCTCTGCTGCTGATGTCATTTTTCAATACAATTAAGAATGCACTCTCACCAGGGCAGAAGAATAATGAAAAAGTTCACAAGTACTGGATCCCTAGGAGGCTTGGAAGAGAAGACCAATTTAAGGCTGAACAATATTTATTCCTGAAGAACAGCTTCATGAAAATGTGCTGCACAACTATGCCAAGAGAACACACCCTTCCCACTCCCTTCTGACTGGCAGGTGATGGAAGATTGCAAGCCACGCCAATCCTGAAGCAGGGTTATAAACAGTCAACTCAACGCCGATGGCATATAAACAGTCAACTCCACACTGACGGCATATAAACAGTCAACTCAACACTGATGGCATATAAACAGTCAACTTAACACTGATGGCATATAAACAGTCAACTCAACACTGATGGCATATAAACAGTCAACTCAACACTGATGGCATATAAACAGTCAACTCAACGCTGATGGCATATTCAGGCTGAGACCTCATGCTAGACGTTTACATTAGTGACGTTAGCCAGATTTTGGTAATCTTGTACTTGGATAAAATCTATTATTTTAGGGGCCTAGTGGGTCAAGAAATTGCTTTGCAAGTGTGAGAACCACAGTTTATGTGTCTAGAACCTACTTAAAAGCTGGATGGGTGTGCTGCCCTGCCTATAATCCCAGAGTGCAAGAGGCCAAGATGGTGTAGGGAGAGATCTTACTAGGCACCTGTAGCATTGACCACGCCTGTTTGGGCATGGTCACAGGTACATACTTAGGGTGTGGGATAACGACCTGGGGAGAGGCTGCTAGCCCTCTCTTGGGGATCCAGTCGGGTCTTGGAAAGCAGCAGAGACTGTAGGAGGACTGATCTTGGGTTATCAGTTTCTCATGTAAGTGATTTCTCTGTAATAAAATAACATATGACATCCCTATCCCATGTATGGTAATCTTCCTCTTACAAGATGGAATGCCCTGGAACAAACTGGCTAGCCAGATTAACCAAAAAATTCTTCATTTCAGTGAGAAAGTTGGCCTCCATGGATAAGGTAGAGTGCAGAAAAACACCAGATGGCACACTGGACCTCCACATGTGCTCAGGCACCTCTGCATATGTTTGCCCCCACACATGTAAAGACACATACACATATGCACACATATACAATGCACACATGAAAATGCAAAAATTATTTTCCTATTCCCTATTAATTTCCAAAAAATTATACGAGAGGCTTACACAATTTTAAATAGCATAAAATAGGGAGATTGAGACCACCATGGTTGAGATAAATCACTATAGTTTCTCATTATTCATAGATATGTTTCCAATTATATAGTCAACCATAGGCTACAAAACATTGATATCAATACAAATTATATTGATAAAATATTAATGCTTATGGTACTAATGTAAGTATGAATTATATTGATAAACTAGTAATGCTAATAGAATATTAATATTTTCCCTTACTTTTTCTTTTCTGTTTTGGAACATGTAGCCTTGAACTCATAATCCTCTGCCTTAGAAACCCAAGTGCTGGGACGACAGGTATGTGATATCATGCCTGCTTGCCTTAACCCTTTCAAGATATCACATGATTTTCATAGCAGTACATTGTTCTCACTATTCTACTTTATTATTGGCTGCTAATCACTTCCTGTGCCTAATTTACCAATGAAGCATCATAGGTGTATATGTATAGGGGAAAACATATTGTATATAGTTTGATATTGTTGGTAACTTTAAGCATTTCCTTGTGATTTTGCAAAGTATTCATGTTATATAAGGGAGACAACTGTAATTCTTGCTACTGGACACTGAACTTGAGTGTGTAGAGAAAAAGATGGGTTTCAAGAGAAGACAAAAGCTCAATCAATGATGTCCTGAGTTTAATTCCCAGAACCCACATAAAATGCCAGGCATGGTGGTGTGTGCCAGTAATTCTAGCACAGAGGAGGTGGAGACAGGCAGACCTCTGGGGCTTGCTAGCCAGCCAGGCAAGCCTCTTCCCACAAGTAGACCCAAGGAGCGCATACCAAAGACTCCAGAGAGTATGTCTCCAGCATGGTTTCTGCAATAAACAGAACTGCATCTGATAAGATGACTTCTAGTCTAGTTGTACAGACAGTTCAGCATGCATGCTCTCTGTGCACAGTCCTTATAACCTGGAGCAGGTCTGCTCACAGTCTCCTGGTGTGATATCTGGAAGTGCTCTGATATTGGGTATTGACAGAAGTGGGTTTGGGCAGAAATTCTGGAGACAGAGTTTAATCAAGGGTCAAACATGTGCTTGTATCAGTTATTAAGCCATTTGGCATTGGTATTTTGTCTTGATCCTGAAACCAAACTACACAAGAAACACGAAGTCAGTCCCAATTTGGGCAAAGTGAAACAGCCCTTGCAGACTAATAAGAAGAGAGATGGAATCTGCGGAAAGTCACGTACAGAGAAGCAAAAGCAGATGAATGGAGCCCCGGACCTTGGACCTGAAGATGGGTTGGAAGTGCTGGTGTGGTTGGCAGGAACAAAGGGGATGGCTTTGAACTGTTTCTTCTTTGGCCGCTCAGCAAGCATACCAGCGGTGTGGGAAAGAGAAGCACACGGTGAGGGTAGGGTTGAGGGTGGAGTAGAGGGCAAAGGAATCTCTCTGCGCTCTGCTCCTGATGGCCCTGATCTTTCACAGTGCTCTCAGCCTCCCTAGAGCTCTTTCTTTTGATGCATTGTCCCTTCGTTTTCTATTTTGAACAGCTACTTAACTCTTGACCTGCTTGGCAGCCATGCTGGGAAGAGTAATGCTGGTTTGCACACAAGTGTTGGGTACCTGCTTCAACTGACCCAGCAGCTGTATGGCTGGGCTCACTGAGCCCTCAGAGAGCTACTGAAATCAGCCTGGGGCATCTGCACCAACACGTTTCCAACTTTGTTCATACACTGATTTGTGTATACCTGTGATGATTAACATTGTTTGCCAACTTGGCATGATCTAGAATAAGGGAGATAAGCTTCTGGGCATGTCTGTGAGGGAATTCTAGGTTAATAGACGTGGGAAGACCCACTCTAAATATGGGTGGTACCATTCGAGGGCTAAGGCTCCAGAGGACTGCACCAAAAGGAAAAGGAGTGAGTGGAAGACCTGCCTTCAGCTTTCTCTGCTTCCTGAGTGTAGATGCACAGTGGCCTGCCTCCTCAAGCTCCTCCCATCATAAATGCTCTCCTATACTAAGTGTAGGCCCAATAGACTCTTCTGTCCTTAAGCTGTTTCTGTCTTTGCAACAGCAAGTAGATAAGTAGCTAACATAGCTCCTCATTTCCAAAGACGTGGGTGGTCAGTGTGGAGTGACTTCAGGGACGGACTGATGAATGAATGCATGATGATTGGATGGATGCTGAAGCAGAGACAAGAGGAGCGTTCAGACTGATAAAAACCCGCATTAGCCTGGGATCTGTCCCTCAGTCCTTTCCTAAGCTGTTGGCCAATTCACCTGTTCAGCTCAAACTCCTGCCAAGTCCAGAATCTCCCAAATCCCCTTGTGATCTCCCACTTAGCAGAGCTCAGAGAGTCATCTTTTTCTTTGTTTCCCATCCCTCCTTCTCTCCTTCCCGCCCCACCTTCCCCTTCTCCCTTCCTTCAGTTAGTTCTTTCTTTCTTTTCTATAGTGCTTGGGACAGAACTAAGGGCTTTGCACATCCTAGACAAGCATGTGACACCTCAGCTACATCTTATATCCCCAGTCACTGATTTCTTTTTGATAGATATGACCCTGCTATGTAGCCCAGGCTAGCCTTGAAATCACAATCCTTCCGACTCAGCCTATTAAGTCATGAGGTTATGGGGATGTGTCCCCACAGCTGGTCCATAGAAGTGTCTTTAACCATTGGACATTGCCCCTTGCTCACTGGAACTCTTTAGCTATGAATCCAGCATTGAGAACCAACACTGTCTTGTCCATGTATGATCCCCCTGCATTCCACCCATCAGTGAACTAAAGCAGCTGCGCCAGTGTGAATGAAGGAGACGCTGAATAAAGGCAGACATTCCACTCTGCCTTTTCCTCCTCCCTGATTCTTCTTGTCCTAAGCATTTCATTAACTATATCGGGCTGGCAGGGCAGTCTGCAACATTTAACTAGAAGACTCTTAATGAGATGGTTCCCATGCAATGCCTCAGACCCTCTGACCCCTCCTTGTCACCAGCACTGGAGCCTAGCCATGACCTCATCTGCAGTTGCATTGTGAGTTTCCTCAGCTGGCCTTGTCCACTCTCTTGAGACCTCACATTCTCTTTTCTGGAACAGAGTTAATAGGCTTTGCATTCGTAATAGTGTGTCAGCCTGTAAGAGGGAAATCATCACAGGCTACGACCCTGGGGCATCCAGTGTCATCTGCTGCCAGGCTGAGTGTCCATTGGGCATGGAGCTGTCACTTCTCACCCTTTGCCTTCATCTGAAGGAAGAAAGGTCAGACTGTGGCCCAGGTCACAGGAACAAAGGGATGCCATTATCTGTACAGCTGCTGTTCCCAGCCTTGCAGTCAATCTCGCTGACTTTCCAGGAAGTCAAGGATGTGTTCGAAGGAAAAGATGAAAAAACACATCTTCCTCCAAAGCCAAAGTGATAGTGCATTTGCTTACCATGTGCAAAGTTTTGGGTTTCATCCCCTATATCAACAATCATACAAGTGCAGAGATCAAGAGTCTTACCCCAACTCCACTGTGTGGCAGTTTGAATGTAATTGGCCTCCATAATCTCATGGGGAGTGACATTATTATGAGGTGTGGTTTTATTGCAGTGTGTATATCCTTGATGGAGGAAGTGTGTCACTGTGGGGGTGGGTTTTGAGGTTTTCTATGCTTAAAATGCCACCCAGTGTCTCAGTTGATTTCCTGTTGCCTGCAAGATGTACTTGTGCATGCACGCTGCCATGTTCCCCATCATGATGAAAATGGACTGAACCTATGAAACTGTGAGCCAGCCCATTTAAATAGTTTCTTTATAACAGTTTCTGTGGTCATGGTGTATCTTCACAGCAATAAAAACCCTAACAAAGACAACAGCTTCAGAATTTTACAGTTCTAAGTACAGTAAAGTTGGCATCTACAGCTTATCACCATGGGCTTCATTGAACCCAGGCTTGCCCCAGCAGAAGCAGCCTTGGCCCTCAGTCAGGACAATCACAGCACAGCAATCTAGTCCTCCCGAGAGGCCTTTTTCTGCTTCCCAGAGAAAGCAAAGCAAGGTGATGAAAGAAAGAAGCTTTACCATGTATATTCGTGTCTAATATCATACTGTGTATCTGTACATATGTGTATGTTTACATTCAATATCACAAGCTTTGAGGGGCTTTGTCTTGGTTTTTGGTTTTTCAAGACAAGGTTTTTCTGTGTAACAATCCTGGCTGTCCTGGAACTTGCTCTGTAGACTAGGCTGGTCTCAAACTCAGAGATCTGCCTGCCTCTACCCTCCGGTACTGGGATTAAAGGTGTGCACCACCACACCCAGCTAAAATTTGAGCTTTTTAAATCTGGACATGTCATGCATGCCTGTGATCCCAGTACTTGGGAGGCTGGTGTGACTATAGGTAGAGATGTGGTAGATTTCAAGGACAAATTCAGGCCAGCTGCTTTCAGAGTCCCATTTTAACCCCAATGTGTTAGCACTTCTGATCTCTGGGAGATGCCAAACACAGTTCCCATGTTCCATCTGGGTGGTAAGTACCACCAGTGTGTGAGTTTTCAGAAAGGGCGGAGCTTTGCAGACTTGTTAACTCTTCTCTTGGGAGACCCTGCTTGGCTATGCTACAGCCCCGTAACTAGCAAAGCTGAAGGAGGGTGGTGCTCACACCTGGATCTCATTTCTGGATTTCTGTCCCCCTGGGAGTCCCTTATGGTTGGGGCTGGTCTAGAAGAAAGATGGCTTTTCAGTACCTTGGGATACCACCTCATTTCCCTTCTCCTTTGGAGACTGAAGAGGTCAGAAAGATGCTACGTGAGCATTTCCTGTTTAAGCCTCTGTGAACACAACAGTCTATGGGCACATTAAGCACTTTTTTCTTTTCCCTCTAAAGAGCATACAGTGTGAAATTCTTGAGTAGAATTAATATTAACAGAGACAAAGGGGCATCTTAGTGGAAGAATGCTGGTCTACCATGGCCAGGCTCCATGTTCCATCCCCAGCAATGCCAAAACCAAACCAACCCAATTTCCTCACTAATGACTACCCAAATGCTTTCCAAGCAGAGTCAAGACACAAGGTACATTTTACACAAGTTGTGTTAAAAAAATTATCCAAATTTAAAGTCTTTTTAAGTAGGTATTCCAGGACGTGTCTCATGACGGAGCAACCAATATCCAGAATTACACAAAGTGACACTTTATGCTCATTAAATGTTCTAGAAGAGAAGATGTACAATCTGTGATGTTTGCAAAATTGAGCAAGGGATTTAAACAAGCCCAGGCAAAAGTCTTTTTCAATACTATTAATTGATAATAATACCACTTAACACACTTTTATTGCCCAATCCCTCACTCTAATGCTTCATGAATACAACATACTGAAAACATAATGAATAAAGACAATGAAGACAAATATCTAGTGATGTCACAAAAAACACAGTCATTCATGTGCAATCTGAACCATTGGCATTTGGGAAATAATCCCCATCAGGGAAGAAAGATCCACACATTTTATGCAATTTAGAATTTCAATTTTTTTCATCAGTTTTTTTTCTTTCAAGCCAGTATAGGAAGGACATCTCAGTGATTTGAGACATGGCTCATTTCCTCCTAGCTTAAATTGGGAGTCAATGTCATGTGTATGTCATTTGGAAGTAACATGTTTTGATTTTCATGAACGTAAGACACTAATTCTTTTTTTTTATTGCCTGTTTTTAAGTGGCATGGAACACTGCAAAATGTCTGACTCTTAAATTTGCCCTTACTGGTGTCATTCTGAGTAAATCACCCCTTGGCATTGAACAGTAAATCACAGATCATGGTCATGGAGTGATTACTTCCCAGGATGCAATGTGGAGTGGGCACCTGGGGCAATGGCAGTTACAAGAGAAACACAATGTAGGTTCTGCGTGTGTACATAGCTGTGCACATAAGGAAACCACAGGGACTGCTCATTGCTGGTCTGGAGCCACAAGAGATGTCTGGTCCTTTCCATGTGTGGTGCTATCTTTTGTTCTTCGAGTTCAGATAATTGCCTCTGTATGCAAGCCAGCAAGGTGGATGTGTTTGAAAGGAAACTTTTATAACTCAACATCTGAGATAGAACAGAACCCTGCTGACTTCTGCTTACTCTGGTTTTCTTTCTACACACCTGGAAGGACAACAAGGAACTTTCCCAGGAGTTCAAAGCCTGATTGCAAAGTATTTGCCAAAAACCCAAGACAAAGAGACATCAGGGAGGGATCCACAGGGTCTCCTGGAAGGTTAGCAGCTCACACTCCTGCATGGGCACCTGCTCTGTTGTTCACCCGTGAATCCGCCTCCCATCCCTCATGGTCAGTGCTTTCTTCAGCATTGTGTTGAGAGTTCGTTTTGGAAAAAAGAAAACCCACAACCAATAAACCAACAACAACAAAACAGGTCCTAGGGTTCTTCCTATTCAGTCTTTCTGGATTAGTGCCAAGAAGAAGTAAAACTTTCCAGGAACAGTGAGCTGGGACTGTTTCATACAAGTACAACACAGCTTTCTCTTACTGTTCCTGAGAGTCCTTCAAGGATAGGACAATGTCCCATGGGCCATTCCTGGCCCAATACACCCAGACTTGCAATCTTGGTAAAGGCATGGAGAAATAAGTAAGCAAACAAGATCAACTGACTTTCCCCCAAGTGCTCCCCAAAACTTCCCTGGGTCCTGTGAACGCTCAAACTGTTCTCTCAGCTCTCTATGGGTATCCTTGTGGCAATAACCAGTGACTTCCACCCAAAGCCACAAAGAGTGTGTGGCGGAGGGCAAGGTCTCATGGCAGGGGCATTTGTGGTGGCTGTAGTTATAGAACTAACTACAGGCCTTTCTGTGCTGACACATATACACACATGTCAAGACAAGCACATTGCATGTTTTACATGCTTGAGGTTACATCTGTACCCCACTCCCTCAGAAGGGTACGACAGGAAAATTGTGAGTGCCAGGTCATGGTGAACTGTACATTGAGTGTCACAGACAACCTGGGATGCCACGTGAGACCATATTTTTTAAAAAGATTTATTATTTATTATGTATACATCATTTTGCCTGCATGTATGCCTGCAGGCCCAAAGAGGGCACCAGATCTCATTATAGCTGGTTGTGAGCCACCATGTGGTTGCTGGGAATTGAACTCAGGACCTCTGGAAGAGCAGTCAGCGCGCTTAACCTCGGAGCCATCTTTCCAGCCCGTGAGACCATATTTTAAACAAGATAAAGCAAAACATATATAATTTTATGAAGTTTAATTATGCCTCAAAACAACTGTTAAAAGATGTTTTGAAACAAAAAGGTACTATCTGGTGTGTTAAAAATTCAAAGACCAAGGGGCTAAGGATGTAGTTCATTTGGTTGTTTGCCTAGTATGCATGAAGCCCTGGGTTCCATCTCTTGTACCTAAAACAAAAACAAAAACAAAAACAACAAAAAACCCCACAACAGAACAAAACAAAACAAAAACAACTGTGGTGGCACACAGGTGGAATCTCAGTACAGGCAGGAGGATCACAAGCTCACAGTCATCCTCAGTTACATAAAGAGTTTGAGGCCAGCCTGAGCTACACGGGATGTTGTCTGTCTCTCCTTCCCCCATGTTATGAGTTTTTGAAAGGAATCTATAGTAAGTCTGTCAGCCCTTGTCACCACTTACGGGGACTTGAAGATAGATGCTCCGTCATATATAGCGTCCATGACTAACTGGACCCACAGGAAGAGGTTCTCATTGCTGAGAATATGTGAGTCACTTTTAAAAAGACCAGACATCCAGGTGGTAAGGGCAGCTGGTCTCTGAGGGCTGCAGGATGTGGCTGAGCAAGAGAATGCTTGTCCACCAGGAGACCCTGAGTCTTATCCTCAGCACTGCTAATGCAAGAGAGAAAGAGAGGAAAACAGCTAGCAGTCAGTCTCTGGACACAAATTAGTTCCGTCTTCCCTAAAATATAGGCCTGCTTGCAGACATGAGCTCAGCCCTGGGTCCCCTGCTCCAAGAGGAAGAAGAATGGGTGAAATCAGACCCTATCCCCGAGGCTCCTTCCAGCTCCTCTAAGCAATCATTTCTGAATAATCAAAGGGCACCAGAATGCCAGAGCCTGACATGGAAAGAGAAGTTTTGAAGAGACTAATTTCATCTCCTGGGGCAACAGGAAGGCTAGATTGATGAGCCTGAAATTTGCAGTCCAGAGGGTAGTCTTCAGGATCACAAGAGACACCCAGAGAAAAGGAATGGGCACCCAGACGGACCATGTGGGTTCAGGGATTGTGTCCAGGATTTAAATGTGCTGGAGACACAGTGAAATGACAATTTAAACTGATGAAACTGACACTCCCCTTCCACCCGTCTCTGAACTACATAAGACCTCACAGGAAATTCTTCCCTGTTTGCCTTTGCTCTTACTTCTACTCTGGCTGACGGACCTGCAGACAATCAGATACTTTCCTGTGACAGCATGTACTCAGGACATGTCACTAAGGTATCACCAAACTGAGCCCAAAGCATCAGAGCTCAAGATGGAGATCATTAGAAAGTACTAGAAAGAAGTATTTAGATAATACATATGAACACACACATACACACACACCAAATACACACCAAGCGCACATCAACACCCACCAAACCCCCACCACCACACACCAAACACACATAAACACCCCTGTCCCCCCAACCCCCCAAACATACATAAACACCCCAGCCCCCCGAAACCTCCCCCAAACACACATAAACACCCCAAGCCCCTCCCCACAGAGGAACTTATGTGTGCGAGGAGTACGTGTACACATGTCTATGTACATATGTGCACATGTGGAGGCCATAGTTATAGAATACCCCTTTCTTCCTACACTGTTTCCTTCCTTTCTACTCCGTTTGAGACAAGGGCTTACTATTTAGAGCAGAATGACTTGGAACTTGTGATCTTCCTGCCTCCACCCGCTGAGTGCTGAAATTCTGCCTGGTAAAAACATCACTTTTGGATGGTAAAACACAAAAAAACCAAGTGGCCTGCCCAGAGCCCCAGTTGGTTCATAAGAGAGCTGAGGTAGGATATATTTCTCCTCAGAGCCAGATCATGTTCTGGAGTGTTATTACATCAAGCCCTATTCCTGGGGGCCTTAAGAAGTTGTGGTCCCCAAAGGAATTTCTGGTCTACTGTGGAGGGGTTTACATGGTTCAGAGAGCCTGTGAAGACAGGTAGGCACCCAGAGATTTTGACTGCAGGACTCCCAGTCTTAGAGGGTTAACACGCTACATCTCAGATGGGAAAAGCGTAAAGCACATTTCACTTCTCGATGCAGACCATTTCTGCAGAGCATCTTTTGGGAATGAAAGTTCAGGGGAAATGCTTCCACAGGGAGTTTACCTTTGGGAGGACCTCCCAAAATCATGGAATGCACATTAAAACTGATTAACTGCCACTTTATCCCTTCTTTAATATGGCCACAAATCTGGAAAAGTTTCTCGCAATGCACAGAACAGGCCAGGCTCCGAATCATAGTCTCTTCTGTGACCAAGAAGTCAAGGATTTCGGCCAAGCCTTCTGACCTTGTTTACTGACACTGATTCTAACTTTCCAGTACCGGAGACAGTAGGTGGCAATGAGTAACAGTTACAAAGGGTCACAGGGCCAAGTTTTCAGCCACTGTATGTTGGATAACCTGTCAGTTTGAATGGGAACCTTCCAGCTCTTATCTGTTGGAACAATGCTGTCACCCAAGATCCAGCTCATCTCTCCATTCTGACTAATAGGCTTCCAGGTGCTCCACCTCTGGCAGCCAATCTTGTGTCCCAATAAGAAAAGAGAAGAGGGACGGTGGTGTGTCATTGCAATCCCAGTGCTGGGAAAGCAGAGACAAAGGACTCTGCCTCTTACTGAACAGCCTAGCTTACTTGGTGAATTCTAGGCCAGCCAGAGACCCTGTCTCAAAAATACAAGGTGGACAGCAACCAAGGAATGATATCTAAGGTTGTCTGGCACACATGCACGCGTGCGCACACACACACACACACACACACACACACACACACACACAGAAGGGAGACAGAGAGAGGACATACAGTTTTGTACACCTGTAAATCCAGCATTAAGGAGGGCAAGGCAGGAGAATTATGAATTTGTAACCAGCTGGAACTACATGGTAAAATCCTATCTCAAAATCTGAATTATACTCCTTTTGTGAAACATACACCTCCACTTACAGAACCACAGAGGGGTCCTCTGTGCCTTCTACTCTACCCCCTTTCTGTTTCCTGTTCCTACAACGTCAGAGCTGTTGAGAATCTGGTGGTCTCCGTAGCAACCTGCTCGGGGAACAAGACTGGATAAGGGGGAGCTCTTGAACCCCAGACTGATAGTTGAGAGGCCAACAGGAGACTGACCCAGATTCCATGAATGTAGTGTCAGTTAGGAAGCCTCAGAAATCTCTGGGGCCTTGGGTAGTAGACTAGTGTTTACTGTGGCATACAAATGAACTTTGGGAGCCCATTCCACATGGAGGGATGCTCTCTCAGCCTGGACACAGCGGGAAGAGGCTAGGTCCTGCCCTGGATGAAATGACAGACTCTGGAGATTCCCCCAAGGAGGCCCCACCCTCCCTGGGGAATGATGTGGGGATTGGGCTGGGGGGAGTGGTGAAGGGACAAGGGAGGAGGGGTGGGAGAGGGAGCTGGGATTGACATTTGAAGCATGCATGTTTCTAATTTAAATAAAAACATAAAAAAGAAAAATGATGGAGAGATATGTCAGGCTGAGAGTTCTGTGAAAGACAGGGCAGGCCTTTTTCACTCTCACTTGGGAAAGTCTCTGAGCTATAACACACCATGTGGCTGGTTTAGTCATCTTATCTCTTTGATGTTCCACCTCTTGGTTCACAGTGTTTCTTCCTTTCTAAATCATTCTCTATATATCTGACATTTCAGTCTTTAGACTGCAAGCTCCTGGGAGATGGGGACAATGGCTGTTTTCCTTTAGTATAGTGTCTAATGTACTAGCCATAACGATGACACTGAAGAAAAGGCATCTGATGATGACTAATGTAACTTCAGGGCTGGGTTGGGCTGGGTGGGAAGAATTGCTATTTCTGGAAGCATTTTGGGGAGGCCACCACTTATTTAGTAACTCATGTGGATGTAAGACTAAGCTGTGAGGAAATAACTTTTGAATGAGCCTCTTCAGTGGTAAAGCTCAGCCAGCGGGATTCCTGCCACACACAGAGTGTCTGCCAGAAGGAACTCCTGGTGTGGCTGTAAAGTTCCTGGGTTTTGGTGGTGGCACAGTCAATTTGGCCTTGGATGTAGTTAACATCCTGGTCTTTTGTTCTGTGAGCTCCCGGCACCCTGATGGCTTAGGCATATGGGGTTTCTGAATTCCCACATGGTTATGTCAAAGAAAGTCAGTCTAAACTAACTCAAGGCTCTTCGAGTCCCAGGCGTACAGGCTTGCTGCATGTGGTCACAAAAGAGGAGGCAGACTCGGGAGTCATCAGCCACATCTTACAGTGGCTGTGACAATGTTAGAGGGGGTGACACAAAGTAAACTCAGAGTGATGACTCAGGTCTGAGCAGAATAGGGCTGAATCCGGCTGAGGCTTGGGTTGCTCTGGACACATAGAGTGTGAAGGCAACTGCAGCCCTCAAAGCTAGAACAGAGAAGCCCATCCCTGGGAAATGCTGACTTCACTTCCAGACAGAGAAGTCGATGGCTCATTCCAGATGGCAAACCACTGTGTCCTTATAAAAATGATGGGATGGGGCTGTCGCATGCACTACCAAGGACATGCTGGTAGGTACCTTCAGTGCTGTTCCCTGGCTTCCCAGCTGCTTCCCAATATGTGATTATTGTTTGTTCTTTTAATCACATGTTAAAAATAAAATAAACCCTAAGATTCAGAGATTATTTACTCAAGGTCATAGTTATGGGCTGAATTGTGCCCTCTCCAAACTCACTGTTTCTTAAAAACATTTTCATTTTTAAATTATGTGTACATGTATCTGTGTGAGTATGTGCATGTGAGTGCAGGTGCCTAAAGAGGCCAGAAGAGGGCACTGTATCCCTTGGAGCTGGAGTCACAGGAGGTTGTAAGTGTCTGATGTAGGTGCTGGGAACTGAACTTGGGTCCTATCCTAGAGCAGTATGCATTCTTAACTTCCAAGTCATCTCTTCAGCCCCTCAAATTAACTGTTAACATTCCAATCATGGTTCCTTAGAAAGTAACTAGATTTTGAAATAACCTTGAAGAGGCAATTGAATGAGGTTATAGGAGTACAGTCTTCATCCAACAGGATCAGTGTCAAAAAGAAGAATAAAGAAGAAAAAGGAAAAAGAATAAGAAAGGAAAAAGAAGGAAGGAGGAAGATGAGGAAGAGGAAGAAGGAAAAAGGAGGAAGAAGAGGAAGATGATGACAGGAAGGAGACATCAGGGACACTGCAAGAGAACAAAGGTAGCATGAAGACAGAGGAGACAGCCACTTGCAACTCAGGAAGAGAGGTCTCTGGAGATATAAACTCTATCCACATCTGATCTTGGACTTCTAACATCCAGAATTATGTGAAATGCATTTCTACGTTTAATCCCTCCACCTGGATGGTGGCGTTTTCTTGTAGTTAGCCCGAAGTAACTGATTTAGTAGCACTAAAAAAGTGGATTAGTATCAAAGTCCATGCTTGGAAGCTGAGACTCTAAACATTCTCTTTGTTCTTGTTTCAACTGGTGTTATCTTCAAACCGAAATTTGAGATCTGGATGTCTGAATCTTTAGCTATTGTTTTTGTTTGTTTGTTTTTGCAGTGTTCTGATGGAATCCAGGACCTCAAGCAAGGTAGACAAGAATACTACCACTGAACAACATTCTAGCTATAGCTGTGGTTTCACATTAAGAACCTGACTGCTAGGGTCTCTGGTTCCTGGGGGGCTGGCATTATAATCCTTGACTGTTTCAAGTAGCAAGATAATTTTTAAAATTACGTTTATTTATTTGAGTGGGGCACATGCCACAGCACACATATGGAGGCCAGAGGACAACTTGTAGAAGTCTGTTCTCTCTTTCCATCATGTGGGTCTTGGGGATTGAACTCAGGTCGTCAGGCTTAGTGGCAAGCACTTTACCCACTGAGCCATCTCACCAGCCCTAATGGGATAGTTTTGGGGTTTGAGGTTATGTTAATGAAATGACTTATGATGGAAGCTGGTCACCATGAAGACTAACCCTGTGATTAGAAATCTGGATGCCGCTTGTTTGGGTTGATGAAACAAGAAAAATATGAATCTATGGAAAACTAGTTAATGCAGTCCATTCCAAAGACTACCCTTTATTCTGATTTCATGTCCTTTGGTAGGTATGCTTCTTTTTTATTATATAAATGATTGGGGTAGATGACAGTATTTGTTTTATATCTTCACTTAGCAAAGAAAACAAACTATTAAACTATTACAGGATGCTTGCCTCACTTGATTCCAACACACACACACACACACACACACACACACACACACACACACACACACTGAGAGAGGTAGGGATCTAGTGGTACAGGCCTAGGAATATGTCAAGTTCAAGGCCATCCTAGGTAATTAAGTGAGATGCTATAGCAGAATAAACAACAAAGCAAAGCAAAACATTTTAAAAAGCTGAGGATGCAGCTTGATGGTACAGAACTTGCCAACCACGTATCTTTAATTCAAAAGTCTGTGACCCACTCCCCTGCCCTGCCTCTACCTGTAAGCCATGCAAGCAAGTTCCAGACAAGCCGACAGTCTGTAGTCTCCTGTGTGGGACTCTTAAAGACCAAGTACACCTCTACTCCTGGTGCTCCGGGCCTTCACTGGTCAGGTTCTGCATGGCTTGAGCCTACTCCCACACTGACTGAGCAATGCTAGTGTTGTTCTTCTAGGAACATATTTTGAGAACTTCTGGTTTCAAACAACTGCATTCATTCCACTCCCCTGTGGGTGACCAGCTAAGATATGAGGATATGAGCCAGTATGGTTTGGGTGGGAAGATGGAATAGGCTTGGGGGTCATCTGGGAAGCTTTTCCCTCAATGAAAAGAGTCCTTTTCCTGCTGTTGCAAGAGGACATGATATGTGGGCTGTCTGGGACTTGCTACCCTGTGATAATACACTCATTCCTGTTGGCTGAGGGCCACAGGGTGTATCTACAATCAACTTCACCTAGTGTCATTGAACCAAAAGTCAGACTGTGTACGAAGACAACCATTTTTATCTTAATCAAGAGTATAGTTTGGGATCTACAGAGATGACTCAGTGGCTAAGAACATTTGTTGCTCCTCTAGAGGACATGAGTTTGGTTCCGAGTACCCATGACAAGTAGCTTACAATCACCTATAACTCTAGCTTCAGGGGCATCTGATACCTTGAACCCTGCAGTCATGTGCATATACCCACACACAGTCACACAGACAGAACACATGGACCTAAAGTACAAATAAAAGTTTAAGAAAAGAGTATGGTTTGGTAAGAAAAGTGCTGGTGAACTAAGGGTACATAGGACATCAATACTTTACCTCATATATGTGTGTGTATTTATTTTTGGTACATATATTTGTGTGATAAATATATGTGTACTTGTGTATACATGTGAGTACTGTGATAGTGTCAATGTGTTCATTGGGTATAAGCACATGAATGTGAGTGCATGTGTGCAAGCGTGTTATTGGTATGCTTAAGTGTTTAGGTGAGTGTGTGCATTTGATGGACCCAACAACACTGAAGGCATTAGTTTATGGGTCAGTTGATTCATCTCCAGAAGGGAGTGAAAAGCAACACTTTCTCCATGCTTCTGTGTCTCCATAAGTCACTTATGTTACAATGGAATGAGGCTCCCAGGTGTTCTGGAGGATTCCTGCAGTTCTAAATGACCCTACTATGAAATATGGAGATATTAGTCTACCGATGCTCTTCTTGTTATTTTATAAACCACTGACACTGTTATGAGCATAAGGAAGGTCAGAGTGGAGGAATGCTTGTACAGGATTTTTGATAAACCCAACATATGGCCCGGATTATTATAGCAATATATCTTACACTCCATCAACAATTTAAAACTGAAAGATCACTATATATTGGTCTATTACCATACTCAAAGGACTCCACATGGAATTTTAAAACTGCTTTCCCTAAAAGGAAAAAAAATCCTTAATCAGTGTGTGCTGGCCCTGAAGCATTCTTCTGGGGAATGGGGCTCTCCAGGGAATCCTGGGAGGTTGCTACAATTCCAGCAACCTTCTTAGTCACACAGGACTTTGAGCTTTGCAGTGGAGCAGAATGTGTCTGAACGCCCCAAGACACCAGTCCCACTGTGCACTATAAAATGTGGGTCAGGGGACTGCAACCTCTACGAAAGGTACACAGGCCTTCTGGGAAATAACAGTTAATACACGGCCTTGAACTTGTGGTAACCCAGAGTCTGAGTCATAGGCTGAGAAATCCAATCACAGCCTTGCTTATAAGGAAGAGAATGTGTTTTCCATTCTTAAAAAACTTTCCCACAGTCTGATCCAGTCATGTAGGCTTGTGCTTCGCCATCATTCAACACCAAGTACTAAGGATGGGTCATTTATAATGTATTGTCTGTCATGGCAACTGTCAAGCTCATTTCCCCCCTATTTTATCCCCAAGAATGATGAGTGATAAGGTTTGACATCAGTGGAGCACAAAACCTAATCCAGCCCTCTACATGGTTATCTAAATCCTGCACAAATACATGCACATAAATTTCCCTCACCATCCCATGACCTTGTCATGTGAGTTATCTGTGACATTGGGAAGATGACCAGTACCTGTGAAAAAATCAGGTGATGATGTCAGGCAGTTAAAGTGTGTTTTGATGGTCTGTC
Source organism: Mesocricetus auratus (assembly GCF_017639785.1). Lineage (NCBI taxonomy): Eukaryota > Metazoa > Chordata > Mammalia > Rodentia > Cricetidae > Mesocricetus > Mesocricetus auratus. The sequence continues at coordinate 22,404,713 of NW_024429196.1, read as the reverse complement.
AACCCATTACTTGTCCAGTCACCCTAGCTGACCACTACAAAAGTACCTTGATGTCTTGAGCACAACTACATGGAAAACAAGTTAATTAGAAATAACACTCCTACAAATGATGTTAACAGTCCATTGTCTTCTACATACCCCTCCTCAAAGCCAATGCTAACATTACCATATTACAGATGAGGCAGCAAAGGCAAATGACTACCCAGGTTGTCATAGCTACCAAGTGGCCCAATATAAGCTTTGGTGTCCAGCTGAGATATACTTGCCAGGTACCAGGGGCTCTTCTGAAGATTCATTCGCTCATACCCAGACGTCTATGAAACACAAATTAGCAATGATTTGCTGATAGAATTAAAGGAGCTAGAAGCTAATGTTCCTGTTTACAGAGCAAGATACTGAAGCTCAAAGAGGCTCTCCAACTAGTCAATGTCATGGAGTCACAAAGTGCCAGACTCAGGTTTAAATAGGCTTGGTCTCAGCATTCTGGAGCCCGTTTCTTACTCTGGAGCCAGAAGGTATGACTTTGAGTTGACTCTCTAACCATTCACCAGCTTTGAAACTCTGGATAAGTTATACAAGCTCTCTGTGCCCTGATGTTCTTGTCTGACAAATGGGAACATTAACAATCACCTATGCTGTAGAGTGATGGTGCTGATTGGATGGTCTAGCAACATACTGAACTCTTAGACTAGAACCACACACAAAAATAAATGTCAGCTAACTAAATTAGCTAATATAATAAGTCAATGGCATACCAGTCCCCAAAACATTTGAAAAATGGCTTATTCAATTAAAAATCAATTTCCATTGAACTATGTATGAATGCATATATTTGCATAAAGAACACTTGAATTTTCTATCATCTTGTAGCAAAGTAGAATAATAATTTCTACCTCATGGGCTAGCCTCTGTTAAGACTCTATTAGTGACAAGGGACAAATTTGTGGGGTTAAACCTCTATTTATGGAACATCAGACAAAGGACTTTACTTTAGAAATTTGGTCTAAGACTATGGAAAAGTTCTGTGGTTATTTTGATCATAATTATAGAGCCAGTTCATGGCAATTAGAAATCTCAGGCAACAACTGTAATGCCACAGGCAATGCCTTCATCACCTGTTTGATATTCTGTCTCTTACTAACAGGGTATGGGTTAGATTTTGGAGGGACTTGAGAATCAAGAGAGAGAAATTCAAATAAGACAAGCATTGAATAGCTTTCGAGTAGAGATAGGTCACAGAGCTTCTGGAAAAAAACACCTGGTTATGTTGTGTAAGACACCCTGGTGGTGACACATAAGGGAGACAAGTGCTGCTTCTGGACGCCAAGCAGACCGTGTCACAGAAGGCCTGTCGGGAGCACTGTGGCTAGAATGGGGTGACCTCTGTTGAGGAGAGGGAAGGCCAAGCCCTAATAAGGGGAATATTCTGGTAAGATGGAGGGATGAGGGAGGTATTAAATAAATGACCATGAGTGCAGGCATGTGGTTGACTGTAGACTTGGGAACATGTTCTCAGAGAAGATGCAAGATACCATCTAGATATGATGAGAAAGGTCTAGGTACTAGGGTCGAGTGTGGAGTTGGGCAAACCACACATATGAGCTATCATGGATACATACCTACAAGCATCTGGAGGTATGTGATGGGGGCTATGTAGGATGTAAAATCCATCCATACAGCTGGGATGGTTTGTTACTTAGCTCTGTGCTGAATGTGAAGTGGGAAAACAGTGATTTAAGGGTTGAGGAGTTACTGTACAAGGAAAGAAGAGTCCAGAAATTCTGGAGTGGCAGAGATCCGCATTCTGTCGCTTCCTCTGCTACCTCTCATAGTTGAGGATGCTGTCCGTCCCCTCCCCACCCTGGGGATCAGACTTAGTCCTACTTTGTGCTCGGTGTGACGAGCCCCAGCAAAATGTCTCCACATATCTCCCAGGGTTCCTTACCAGACAGGACAGGATTCATGGGTAGAAATGCAGGGAAAAGGAGAGCTGTCCCCACTACCATGGAGTAAGCAGTGACAACACAGCCCATTTGTGGAACAAGAATCAGTGACTCAACTTGTCATGAGCATGTGGTGGTCTGAATGAGAATGGCCCCATGGACTCATACATTTGAATGCTTGGTCGCTAGTTGGTGAAACTGTTTGGGAAGGATTAGGAGGTAAAGCCTTGTTGTAGTGGGTGTGACCTTGTTGGAGGTGTGTCCAGCCACTATTCTAGCGCCCTGCCTGTCATGATGATCATGGGCTAACTCTAAAACCATAAATAAGCCCCCAATTAAATGTTTTACAAGGGTTGCCTTAGTCATGGTGTCTTTTCACAGCAATAAAGCAGTAACTAAGATGGCATGACGTATTCTAAACAATCATTTATCACCTCTAGACACTGACTCTTAGCCCAAAGGCAAGGGCAGCTGGATCACCATAGCATCACAATATATGCAGAACAGACATTGATCTAGTAAGCTAGTGTCTCAATGGGCCAAAGCTGCAAAATCAGTATGAGAGTTATAGATACAAACCAGCACCAACCCTGGCTGTGTAACATCTGGGTTCTTTTCTGTCACTCATTCTCTCCATGAAGACCATCTCCTCTCCATCTCAAACCTTCCTTAAAGGTGTGTGTGTGTGTGTGTGTGTGTGTGTGTGTGTGTGTGTGTGTTCATGCACATGTTTTATTTGCCTCCTCTATCAGCAAGATTATTTTCATTGTGCTGCACTGTGCCATGGGGCTGTGGGCTCAGCTTTTGTTCATCCTGTCCCTTCTCATTCCTCCTTAACAAGGAAAACAGTTCACAGGCCTCTCGTGAGGGTCCTTATGTGTTCTCTTATAGCACTGCCGAAGAGGATCCATGGAAATAGTTTTGTAAAGGACTCAGTAGTAAAACCAAAAGCAAAGCAAAATGACAGAAAGCAACTTTAGAGGGCTCCCAAGGAAGGGAGCTTGCTATGTCTTCTTTCTGCTTTGCTCATTCTCCCTTCAATGTCCGTTTCGAGCCAAATAGTGGTGATTTTCTATGAATACACTTCTAAGCCACGCTAAGATGGGCTTCAAGGGAGAAATGGGGCACAGACAAGGGGAAGCAGGAGGGCATGGGGGAATGGGAACTCTGTAGAGGTGTTGCTAGGCAACCAGCATCCTAGACTAGTCAGCCCTGGGGCTGGAGATGCTGAAATGGCCTGTTCTCCACCCTTGCCCTTTCTCGTGCTCGGCTGAGCTGTCTGGCTCCGGAGCCATGCATGTGTGAGGGAGTTCCCAGATGGTAGCACCAATCTGATATGTCCTGCTGCTCTGCTCCGTCTCACCATCCCCAGGGAGACTGGCCTGCGCCTTTGTTTGCATCCAACACAGGAAGAGATGCTTGCTAACCACCTCCACCCCCTGGACTTTTTAAAAAGTCCGTGCTGGAGAGAAGGTTTGACATCTCCTTGCTCCTCCCTCAAGGGGACACTATTCAGCCATGCGTGCACGCTTCATGAACTGTTTCTTACTCCTCCATGCTGTTAAATGAACTTTTGATGACATATGGAATTACCATCACGTCATCTGTCCACACACTATCATCACATTTGTTTGCTTTACCGTGTGCCTTTAAGATGTTAAATATTATTGGCCACCCCCAGGGACTGGAGAGACATCTGTTTTGCTCATTTGGTAGTGTGCCTGTTTCACAGAACAGAGCCTAATAAATGATGCTGGCCATCACACTGAAGGCAGAGGTCAGCTCACCATGGCGCTGTCCCACACCCTCTGGCTCTCCTTGATGGGGTGGCCTGGGAGGTCCAGGACAGAAGGTTTATGACGCTCGTTCCCTTTGTCTACTCCTAGCCTCTGCTCGCATCTTTAGCCCTTGGCTGAGGCAGGAACTCCTGGTGAATGGAGCACAGAAGGAAGCAGATGGTAGACATGGGCCAGGCTTCAGCAGACTGACCAGCCAGCCAATCAGAAGATACCATCTGCCTTCCCTGCTCAGCTGAGAAGACATGAAATCAACTTGTCTTTTTTTTTTAATTTATTAATTTCTTGGCAACATGTGCTTTGGGGGAATTCCTGGTTTGCTTGAGAGAAACCAATCCTTTTATATTTTTTAGAGAATGTTAACCGTGAAGTAGCTGGGGAGGGGCTGTGGGGGTGAGTGTGTATGTAGGCATGCACCCACAAAGTCTGATCATTTATTCTATGTGGCCCTGGTAGAGTCTAGACATTTTTAATCCATTTATTCACTAATTTATTTATTTTTGTGAACACCAGTGCTTTGCCTGCATGTATGTCCTTATGAGGGTGTTGGTCCCCTGAAAGTGAGGCTATAGGCAGCTGTGAGCTGCCATGTGGGTGCTGGGAATTGTACCCAGATCCTCTGGAAGAGCAGCTAGTGTTCTTAACTGCTGAGTCTTCTCTCCAGCCCCTGGAGTCTAGACATTAAAAAAATTAAGTTATACACTTGTTTTTCTAGTAGGCAGCATGTCAATTCTGTCTCCAAGTGCTACTTTGTGCAAAGCCCACACGAACTTCCTTAACCTTTTAGAATAACATGTCTCTGTGAGAGAAAAACATGGATGGCAAGAGTCACCTTATCTACTGTCCTATCAGGATCTCTACACCAGATCACTCATAGCACAAGCTCTTGGGCCAGCACCGTCAAATGCATCTCAGGATGGCTGGAAAACTGAGTTGTGTTTTTCCTTTTCTGTGAGCCCTGCTCTGAGGTTCTCAAACGTGAACATTGTAGACGACAACAAATGTTGTGATGTCAAAAGGTTGGGCATGCCTAGATTAGAAACTTAATTTCAAGGGAAAGGAAAGGGCTGGGGAGATGGGCCAGACAGTAATATGCTTGCCTTTCAAGCATAAGGACACTAGAAGTTTCTGCCCTAGGGACCTTTCCAAGATTAGAGGCACAAGCAATGGTGGCACCATCGAATTCATCTTCCTAACTTCTGTGGGGCAACACCGAGTCCTTAGAGTCTCCCCACTTCTCAGAATTGTAGGTGTTCTTTGTTCCTCTATTTTACAAGAAATGGGCAGTTTGAAATTTTCTGCCACCAGCCACCAAGAGACTGGGTTAGAGGGGACAGGCATGGTCATCCTTAGGCAAATTAAACTTACGATGCCCCTGCCTCACATCACATCACACTGTAGCTTCCCAAAGGCAGCAGAAACCAAAGGCAGCGGTGGCCGTCTGTGCAGGCGGAGAGGACTTCGGTGTAGAAAGTTTTATTATGTGAGGTGAGAAAGTTGGCTGAACAAAGTATCTACTTATGAAAAGTAATGGGAAAAGCAGAGAAATGAGGTGGTCTGGGCTAAGAAGGCGAGTCTGTTTTCCTGAACGTGCTTGTCTTCCTGTCTAGTGGGATATGGCCCAGTATCCTAAGACTGCAGGGACCCATGCTAGGAAGAGCCACACCTCCACCATTCAATTATACTGAAAATGAAGTCTATTTTTAAGACACCCAGGTACAAAGGCCCAGAACCTTCCCTGGGAACAGCCTCCAGTGCCTCATCAACAGGCTTACAATGTGTGGAAATTCTTCTAAGTCTTCCTTAAGTTCCTCTCACCAGTACTAAACACATTGTCTGTGTTTTGTTTTGTTAGGATCTGGCTAAGAAGCCCTGGCTGGCCACCGTAAACGAGGCTGTTCTCAAGCTGACAGTGATACTCCTGTGTCTTCCTTCTGAATGTGGAAATTACAGGCATGAATCACTATACCCACCTCCCTCCAAGCCCCCTTTTTTTCTTTCAAAATGCTCCAATCAGAAAAAAATATACTTTTAAAGGAGCAACCATAGGAAGACAAGACTTGAAAAGTTGAGCGGAGCACAAACATGTTCGATGACCCAGCTCCAGCCGCCAAAGCCTCAAGGAGAAAGACACTGACTCAGAAACACAGATGAGGGTGGCTGGCCTCTTACTCTGAGGAAGGTTGTTTTGCTTTGCTTGATGTTTTTTTAGTAAATATGTCAGTATTAGGAAGTTTTGGATGACAGAGCAAGGCACTACGCATTGGGGGGTGACCAGGGTGCTGCCTGTACACACTCCTGATGTGGACGAACACTCATGTCATTTCTGCACAAGGACACAAGGAGCTACACAAGTATCAAACACTTGCCCATGAATTTAGGGTAAATTCCTGGCAGGTTCTCCAGGTGCTCTGTTGACTTCCTGTCCTCCCTCATAGGGGTCAGGTTTCATTTACTAGGGCAATTGGGATCTGGAAGCAGACTTTACAAGCTGCTTTATAGGATAAGCGTCTGCTGACAGAACTGTGACCACATCTCTTTTCTGGAAACATTATGCTAACAGTGATCAAGTTGACATGACTACATGAAATTATTTATGTGGCTGTCTAGTTCCCAGCACCCCCGGTTGATGGCCAGCAAGAGAGAGTGAGCAGTTGAAGACAGGTCAGCTTGCTTATGTGACATTTATGCTACAGGTTTACATGCTTCCGGGAGACAGACGTGAAGCCAGAAGAAGCTCCTGAAATCATGGCAAATAGCTGCTGACTACAGCAGAACTTCGGCTACTTCTCATGAATGTCTCTCGATAACCAACCTGTGTCAGCCTGTTTGCTTCTCTGTGAGAGACAAATGATTCCTCCAAACTTGACCTTGCCAGGTAAATGGGGCCTAGAAAAATGCCTTTCTCCTTCCCTCCCCAGCTCTGGGACTCCAGGCCAAAATGTTCTAAAAAGTACTTCTTAGTCCAAGGAGTATCACTTTCAATAGTTCTACATTTTAGTGTCTAAACTTATTACTCTACAAACATAAAGTATCAAAACCAAGAATATGACAGGGGAGTCTAAACCAAAGTACCACAGAGATAACCGCACATCAGTGTTCATTTCAGCAATACTCACAATAGCCAGGGTTTGGAGCCCAATTAGAAGCTCATCAACAGATAAATGGATAAGGAAAATGTGGTATACATGTAAAATTGAGTTTTTAGCCAGTCATAAAAAGAATGAAATTGCATCCTTTGAGTGAAAGTAGATGTTATACCTACTTTCAGGTAGACGTAGAGCCCATCATGTTAAGTGAAACAGGCTTTCTCTCATATGTAGAATCTGGATTTGAACACATATGACAAGAAAGATAGTAGAATGCAGACTGTGGGATGGGGAGGAAGCGGTCTAAAGAGGGAGGGAAGAAGGGTAATAGAGACAGACAAGGAAAACTGTACATTTTATCTCACACATACAAATATAGATTTAGTGATGTGTGTGCATGCAAGCGTGCAGACACGTGCATGGTGGAACGCTTGGGAGGAACACGCAGACCAGTGTGAGGGGAGGAGGAAGAGTAAGGGAGGGCAGTGGGGGACAGATGTAAGCCAAATACAGTGAAAAATATAAAATTGTCATAAGGACAACCAGTAGTTTTTTGTAAGCTAACCAAAACATTAGTAAAAGGAACACACAGGTATGGAGTAAAACCTAGAGGTTGGTCCACATGAGCTGGAGAATAGGGCTGCAATCCTGAACAACAGAACTTTGTGAGAAGGAAGAAAAATGGCTTTTGTCCAATAGCTTTAGCCCAATTTCTCCCCATTATGCTGAGTCCCACTCTGCCATGGAATTTGGAATCTTTTTATATGTGTGTGCATACATATATAGATATGTATACACTGTGTGTTTTAAAACATATCCTAAGCAGTTGGTACTATGGCAAGAAGTCCTCCAAGGAAACAATAGGAAGGTGCCTTAGGTTCATACATTCTTTCATTCAACAGTAACTATTCAGTGACACTACATGCCAGACATCAGGCTGGGCACTAAGGACACAGTGGTTATAACACAAATAATGCTAAGAAAGTCTGACTTGGGTTGTAAGGAAGAAACTCATGTTAGGAGCAGCTAAGGGTAAGTCACTGGGGATAAGATGGGGAAGGCCTTCTATTCTGTGAACTGTTTGTAGACCGAATAGAAATTAGCCATGCTCATGGGACAAGATATAGGAATGTTGGGGTTGCAGGAAGATGGACTAAGTGGGAAAGCATTTCCCACAAAGGGTGGGGAGAACATGAGTTTCCTGATTGCCTAATGAAATACTCTTTTGACATTATAGGGTTCAAAATAATTGTTCTCAAACTATATATCAGTAATTAAATTTTTCTTGGACAAGTCATCTCAGCTGTCTCCATTCATACCAAGAGGATCCTGCTAATCAGCAGTAACTAAGCTACTCTTTGTGGTCTCATTTCCTTTTCCAGAAGGTGGCTTCTAAGTGCCCAAACTTGGGTTTCAGAAAAGCATGTGAAGCACACCCCACAGACCACTTCTCTATAAACTCCTCCACAGATTCTTAAAATTTAAAGTGCCAAATGTCGGCACATGGAAGGCTCCTCTACTTGAAACATTTTTGTTCAGTATACATTTTCCCTGTATTGTCTCACTCACCCAAATCAACCCACAGGCTGTAGGCCACGGAATGTAGCCTAATAAGGACATAATCTAAAATGTGGGTAAGCTACACAGGATGATAAGGTAATCACCGCACTTATTTGTAATAGTGGAAAAATTGTAAGACAGAAAAACAGCAACCTTAAAGTGCAACTAAATGGGTGAGTGATTAGATAACAATGATATATCCATTTCTGGAATTTAGTCAGCTCTTAACAAGATAACAATTTACCATGCATAGGAAATGCTAGGAAGGACACAGATATGTGGGAGAATAAAGTACAAAGCATTATGCATATATTATAATTGCAACTCTGCAACACATATAAATAGGACAATGCTGGAAAGAAATCCCACCAGCATAAGAATAATAACTGCTGTGTGTGATGCGATTATGAGTCTTCCCAATTTTCTATAACACATTTATAATGGCTTTGTTATTGGAATCCTGTTGAAAGCATTAACTCTTAAAGTTGGTAATTGGATCATTTTTCAAGTCCAAGCAGCAAGTCCAAGGCCACAGAGACAAATCTGCATATAAATAATTTGTAATGTCTTGTTTGCCCTGAGAATGAGCACGTAGGCTGCATTCCATCCCTATGATGAACTGAAATATCTTCATGGCAAGATATCCTGCAGTTGCTGGACTTGGTGCTCATGTTTGTAATCCCAGCACATACATGTGCGCGTGCGTGCACGCGCACACGCATGTGTGTGTGTGTGTGTGTGTGTGAAAGGAGACTATCCTGAGAACAACATCAGAGAATATCAAACCAATAGAGTCAGAAAAGTTGGAATTGAACCAGATTTCAAAGGTATTTAAGCAAGGTTTGGGATCAGCCCCTCATTCTTGAGGCTCTGGGTAAAGCAATGACCCTCTCAAGAGCCACATGGGCACAGCTGGGACCTGGGTTTCTGATGCCTTCTGTGACCTCCTGATATTTTTTCATGTATGCTCTCAGTTTGGCGAGAAATACGTTGATTTCCCATCTCAGTTTCTCCAAATGTTTGCCATTGATGGAGACAGCAACCCAGGCCACAGGGTAAATGGGGGGGGGGTGGATGTTAGCCCTCAGGAGACAGACAAAGAGCAGAGGTGTTTTTTCTTTCTTCAGGGTCTATGAAAGCTTAATTTGAAAAAAAGGAACTCTTTCCCCTCTGAGGAGACTGCATCAGTTTTAGTGACACAGGAGTTATTTAGGTTACAATGCTGTTAACTCCTTCCAAGCAGAAAGAATAGGTAATGGTAGCTGCGGAAATTCCATTTCTAGAAGTTCTTAACAATAGGTTATATATACATCTGGCCTTGAATAGCAGAGGCATGCTGTACATAGAAATAGAATGAGCAAAAATAGCATACACACAAAATTCCTTGGCGTGTCTCAACCATTGTCACACTGGTTTCGTTAAATAGAGATATAAAAACAGTAGACAGCCCCTTCCATTCATCACCAAATCTATCTCTGACATACATTCATTAATCACAGAAGAAACTAGGGAAATGGCCCCAGAGGGACTTACCTGTACTAGGAGCTCCAGCTTCCTGTCATCAAGGAGATGTACTTGACATCGACGGCCCTCCGTCATCTAAGGGAGAAGAAAACCAATGGTCACTGAGAATCTAGAATGCAGAAAAAGTTCTTGAAGGTCTGTAGGCTGAACTCCACCAGGCACCATCCCTTGTCTGAGGCTTCCCTCACTGGGAGTTGGCCATATAATACCAAGAAGTGGCTGGACTATTGGTCATTCCAGAAAACATCTATGGAGTCCTTTCTGTGTACAAACAGGTATGATGGAGCTTGTTGACAGTGGCACAGGGATGGTTTCTGTGTCTTCAGGTGTTTATAGCCCATGGAGCAGATGTAAAATGAATTAGTAAACACATCTCTAACATAGTACTGGATGGTGGTGTTATTATCCTTTATTCACTCTATAGTATCTGTCACCATGAGCAAAAGTCAAAGCTCAGGATCCTATGTCAGCCTCTCTTTCATCGTTTCCCTTGCTGACCTCCAAAAAATGAGGCCTAGCATACCTGGAAAGCCCTAGGCCACAGAGACAGTCTCAAGAAACAGGACAGTACAGACTATCACCTGAGGTTGACTTCTGGCCTCCACATGGGGGTATACATATAGACTGTACTTGTATACACTTATATTAAACACAAACACATCCACACACACAGCATCTGTAGACTTTGACTATTACCTTTATTATTATTTTAATTTTAAATAGCTTGTTTCACATGTCAATCCCAGTTCCCTCTCCTTCCCCTCCTCCTGCTCCCCCACCATCCCCCCAGCCTCCCACCCTATTGCCACTCCCTTCCACATAGGGGATATCTAGAGTCTGTCATTTCACTCAGGGCAGGGGCCAGGATTACCTTTATTTTTAAGATAATTAATCATTAATATAATTATCAAAATTTAATTTTGATAATGGTTATATTTTATACATGGCACCCAAAAAATCTGTAAAAACAAACAAAAAAACAGCAGTTAGATTTTACTAGCTGGATCCAACACCACTGCTAAGGTTCAGTGATCCATGGGCCCCTTCCAGCTCAATATCTCTCATTACTCTACAGCAGCGGTTATCAACCTGTGGGGTGTGGCCCCTTAGGAGGTGGGGTCGAATGACCATTTCACAGGAGTCACACATCAAGAACCCTGCATATGGGATATCTATATTATAATTTATAGCAGCAGCAAAATTACAGTTATGAAGTAACAATGAAAATAATTTTATGGTAGGGGTCACCAGGAAGGGTATTAAAGGGTCACAGCAGCATTAGGGAGGCTGAGAACCTCAGCTCTGAAGCCTCTCTAAGGACAGCTCTTTCCCCCAGCGACCAGGTACAGCCACAGTAAACACATGAAAGGATGCTTATCACTCTTCATCAAAGCAAGTCCTTGTGAGTGCCTTGTTCAGGGAAGACGGAAAGGACACCAAGTCTTATTCCCCAGGAGTTATTCCACCAAGTCCAAAGCTGTCATGAATCCCATGAAAAAAATGGCCTCTCTTTCTCCAAAGATGGCAGCCACCAACCTCCCTTCTATGGCATCAGATCTCTCTAGTTGGGGTGATAATTCACACAGCACTGCTGTTTGCACACTGCTAATCTCAAAGAGCTCTTGATCCTGAGTTGTGACAATGACTTAGCAGTCAGGTTCCACATGATTCAGATCCCAACAAAGGGATTAAAACAGATTTAAAATGGGAGGGGGTACTTCAGCTTGCTATTTTGCAAATACTAGCTCAGACAGGTGGCTTCAGGCATGATGTGGCTCTTCCAGAAGTCATTTCTAACCTTTGAGTCTTAGGTAACTCCAGGGACTCCATTAACCTTGATCATGGAGGCATCATCCCAGGCTGATGTTATTTTACAACAATAACCAAAACCCATCTTTATCTCAATCACTCCCCTATTGAGTTGAATGAAAGTCATTACAACTTTAAATTAGATTGAAATCTATGCTGCTTTGCCAACACATAGAAAGGAGTCTTTCATCCAAAAAAGTCACACCAAAAATGTTAACTTCCAGTAACAACAGGCACCTGATAGCCACGGCATAGGCACTTTGGATATGATTTTGGAACTAGAATCATTCAGCTCTCATTAGAATTGCTGTGTATGAGCTTGTCCTAGGAAGGAATGTGGTACAACCATCTTTCGTACTATTTTGAAGTTCTTTAAAAACAAACAAAAGCAAAGAAAACACTCATTCCAGGCCTGAGAAGGTGGCCTGTGCCTGTAATCCCAGCAGTTCAGAGGTGGAGGGAGGCAAATCAGGACTTTAAGACCATTCTATGCTACATAGTGATACTGAGGCCAGCCTAGGGTACATGAGACTCAGTCTCAAATAAAAATAAAAGGCAAAACAGAACAATAAAAATAAACAGAAATGTCAGGATGTTTAAGGCCATCTTTGGCTCCATATCAAGTTCTGGGCTAGCCTGTGGTACATCTCAAAAGTCAAGAGGGCAAGAAAGAGTTTGCAAAGGAAATACTGTTTGTCCTTTCCATCTCTCCAATGACAAATTTAGCTTTATCCCATACATATACACAGATTTTGGGTTATATAACGATATTCTAATAAATTTTATGAAAACAAATTGGTACCCGAAAGACATTACTGTAGCAAAAAAGTTTTTTGTTTTGAGAAAGGGTCTCACTATGTAGCCCTGGCTGGCATGAACCTAGGTGTATAGATCAGGCTGGTCCCTAACTCACAGAGATTCTGCCTCTGCCTCTGCAGTATTTGCATTAAAGGCATGCACCACCAAGCTATAAAAAGGAAGCAGAGGGTCATTTTATCAAAATATGTCATTGCACATAAGGTTCAGACTTACAAATTTACCTCTTAGACCTTGTTTTCTTCTGAAAAATAAAATTCCCACTAAAATTAAATAACATCAGTTTATCTCCTTGGTACATTGAGTTACTATGTATTGAGATGTTGATGTTGTATTTATTGTAAGTGTGCTTCCTGCCTCCCTTGCAGAAAACAAAATAATCCCACAAAAGTTGGCATGGAGAGGAGTCAGAACAGAAGCCCTTTGAGTCACCGAGGAGGGCACAACTCTCTTCTTATAGCACCGCTGTGGCTTGTGTTTCCAAAGGGCACCTGTTCATTGTTTCCTTCTCGAGTAATATTGGAGCACCCAGTTTTCATCATCAGTTCAAATCAGGCTCACTCTTGTGGGTGCATACAAAGAGCAGACATCTGTAGCATTGTTTGGTTTGCTAGGCACCCTGATATTTCTTCTCAGTCCTCACAATTGTAAAACAATACTGCTTGCTCCGCCACCCCCACCTCCCCCCACACTCTCTACAGCTGCACAGGCCCAATGGGAGCCCTGGCAATCACCCTCACAGGAAATCCTTTGGAGAACAAGGCTGAATGTCAGCTGGCTCCGGTTCTAACCATAAATCACCTTGCTGCCTAAACATTCTATAGGAACGTGCGTATGCCAAGTACACCAACATTTCTAGGCATACTTGAAGAAGTGTTATTTTTAAAGTGTGGTATCCAACTTTGCTGTTAAGATACATGTAGACTCATAAAGAGCAGACTCATGCTCAAGGAAAAGTAATACAGTCAGATATGAAATGATCTGTGTATTATAAAGTTGCCAATAAAGCCGTCCTGCACAGGGGCAGGAATCAGGAATGCAGCGATGATATATGATGACACAGGAGGTGGTAAGCTTCTGGCTTACAGGTGGGTCCTCTCTGCCTGCCCCATCCATGTACTATGCACTATTTAACAACTCGTTCAGAAAACAAAACAACAACAACAAAACAATGACACAATGAAACTCTTTACTTCGGAGGCTAGCTTAAAAGTATCAGTAAAAGATCAGTTAAAAGATGATTCAAGAAGAAAACATCTAGTCTAGAAAGGTGAAGGTGTTGTTAGATTAGCCGCAGGGAATAGGGTTGACAAGACTCCTCCTCAGACAATCAGTTTAATAGTGCCTATTTTTAACATAAACCCAAGTACTTTAGAGGGCTGGGGAGACGACTGTTTATAAAGTGCTTGCCTTGCAAATACAAGGGACTGAGTTCCATTCCCAGGACCCATGGAGAGGATGTCATTAAAAAAGCCCTTCCAATGACCTCCCCAGGTTCTAGTGGATAGTTCACACCCAGTGCCCGCACAGATGGCCCTGATTAAATGGGTCACAAAACAAAACCCAGGATCATAAATCTGGGGAAGGGATTGGTAGAGATGTTGGGTGAGTGATAGGGATGGGAGGGAGATAAAGGAGTAAAAAGCAGTCAGAATTTATTCTAGGCATGTATAAAATTGCCAAATAACAAAGTTTACCATCAGGAAAAAATGGGCATGATAGCATAAGTTTGTAATCCGAGTACTGGGGAAACGGAGCCAGGAAGATGCCTGCGACTTGTGTCTCTTCCAACTCCTTGGCAAGTTCTAGGCCAGTGAGAGACCCTGTCTTAAAAAACAAGGTAGGCAGTGCCTGAGGAATGACACCTGAGGTTGTCCTCTGGCCTGCACACCCCACACCCTCCACATGGGTAGGCACACCCCTTCACACAAACATACATGCACAATGTATATACAAGTGCACATGTGCACACATGTACCAGTAATCAACAAATCACAAACGGGGTTGCCCTATTGGCCACAGTATACACAACTGGACGTTGGGGCACCTTCTTTCCCCATAGACAGAAAAAACAGGTGACCAGAGTGACTCATTGTAGGCATAGCTAGTGTCAAAGGGGTTAGGGTTACTCTTGTGTTTGAAAGAAACTAAAACTGTATGGTACCATGGTGATACTGGGTGGGGCTACTGTTCTAAAGTGGCCCTGGAATCTCCTCTGGGATATTACTAAAAAGCAAGCCAACAACCCAAATTACTTATTAACAACAATGAACCCCTTAACGGTGATCTCAAGGTTTTTTTTTGTTTTGTTTTGTTTTTTGTTTTTTGTTTTTTTTTTTGGTTTTTACGAGACAGGGTTTCTCTGTATTGTTTTGGAGGCTATCGGTCCAGCCCGGCCTCGAACTCACAGAGATCCGCCTGCCTCTGCCTCCCGAGTGCTGGGATTAAAGGCGTGCGCCACCACCGCCTGGAGATCTCAAGGTATTTTACAGGGAGAAGATTAGGGTCCCTGGTTTGTGGAATGACTTTACTTCTGGATGGGGTTCAGATTTGAGATGGTCCCAGATGACACCTCTGCAAACAGTCTCCTTCCCATGCCACAGTGATATAGAAGGCATGGAAATTAAGATTTAAAAGTCTTTTCTTAGTGCAGACACTCTGAGTTGGGAAAAAAATCTCAGATATTATCACCAATACTGTTTCTTCTTAATACGAAGCTAAGTTGCCTGATTTTCACGGGCTTCTTATCAACCTGTCCTCTCACAACCCATTTTCCTTTATGCTGTTTTTCACATTTATTTACTCGTGTGTGTGTGTGTGTGTGTGTGTGTGTGTGTGTGTGTGGTTATACATGCATAGCACAGTGCATGCATCGGGATCATAGATAACTTTCAGGAGTTGGTTTTCTCTACCTTCTGGGGATTGAACTCAGGTCGTCAGGCTTCCGAAGCAGGCACCTTTACCTGCTGAGCCACCTCACCACTCTCTCCTTTTTGTTTTAGCCACTCTTTATCTACTCTCTCTTTCCCCATTTCTTGTCTTTCAACTAATGACTCGTATGCCATTGGAGGTAACATGCAGAAGACCTCTGAAGAAATTGAGCCAGTTTCAGGGTTTCTACCATTTGAGATATGTGCAATGTGCTTGTGTGAACCCTAACACAGCCTAGAGAAAGCAACACACCCTGAACTTAGAAAAAAAGTCTGTGGTTTAAAATGAAACTAAAAAAACAGTCAGCCAGGAGCTGCAGATTTAGCTCAGTTGGTAGAGTGCCTCCTGCTTAACAAGCGTCAGCCCTGGGTTCAAGTTCCAGTAAAAAAAGAGTGGGTGTGGTAGTGTAGACTACCCATAATTCCAATATTGGGGAGGCAGAAAGATCAAATGTTGTGGTCATCCTTGGCTACATAGCAAGTTTGAGGTCAGACTGGGCTCTACTTTCTATTTTCCTTTCTCTTAAAAAAGTCAACTAATACAAGTTATTATAGTTTCTCAGTTTTCTGAAGCTGGTTTACACTGAAAGAATAATGGAGTCTGGGAGAGAGGCAGAGGATATGCAAGGACACATGCACAGGCCTGCAAATCATGTTAGCCTGGTCACTGCACACCTGTCTAATGTCTTTTTACCAAAGCCAAAGAAAGTTACCACGATGTTACTCATACGCATTTTGAGAAGATCAGTTGACAAGACACTAAAATGAAAAATATTAATGACCATTGAGAATTGTATAAAATAAGAACCAGTATTCCTGAGACATGTCTTATTTAGGAAGTCACTGATCATCTTGAAACAACCTTAAGCACTGTCCTTGAGACCTTCACCACCAAATGGAGAAGCTAGAGTGCAGTGGCATGGAGCTCAGACCAGAAGCAGAAATGTACATCTGGTTGCAGTGGCGCATGCCTTTATTCCAAGCCCCTGGGAAGCAAGGCAGGTAGATCTCAGTGAGTTCAGGGCCAGCCTGGTCTACAAATCGAGTTCCAGAACAGCCAGGACTGTTACACAGAGAAACCCTGTCTCAATCCCGCCCCCCCCAAAAGAAAGAAATGTACATCTCTCCTGCTCATTGGGTCCCTTAAACCACTGGCTGTAAGGATGCCGGATGCATTACAACACCACCTCACAATCTGACCTTTGACCCAGGCTGTTTGCTGGCTCTGAAGGAAATTCCAAGGACGTGACTACAACTTCCCAAGTCACAGTTGGAACTCCAGCTTTCTGAGTCACCTCAAAAGCCTCACCTCACTTCACACTCTCTCCGCTAGTTTCCTCCTCGGAAAAAGAAAGGACCCAAAGTTAGGAATCCAAAGGTTGCAAGGTTACAAAACCTCAGTAACCATGGAGGCATGTATGCGTGCAACACCCCGCAACTCGTGCAAGGCCAGCCGACAGTGAACACACAGATGACAAAGCTTGGGCAGTTTAGTGTGTTAGAAACATTCCTTCCACTGTTAAGCATGCACGATGGGAATGGGCGACCTAATAACAGTGGGCGGAAAGCCCCTTTGCTCATAGCTTCCGAGGGTAAAAGGAGAAACAATGTCCATTATTATTAGAAGTATTCCTATCTGAGTTTAAGTTCACTTTAAAAAGTATTAGTATATCGGATCTAAGGAGTCAGTTTAGTTGGTAAAGCTTCTGCCCCCCAAGCACCAGGATATTGAGTTCAGAACCACAGAGCCTATGTCTAGAGTCCAGCAAGTGGTGAGCTCCTGTCACCCAAGTGCTACTGGAGCAGAGACAGATGGACCCCCTGCAGCTCGTTGACCAGCTAGCCTACTGGGATCAGTGAACTAGAGATGCTGTCTCAAGGAAATGGGGAGAGATAGATGAAGACTTCTGTCATCAATGTATTGGGGAGTTCAAATCCACTGGGAAAGACCAAAGACCTAGACCCAACTCAAACTGAGATTAAATGGATTTATAGGACAGCAGCCTTACACAGCCAAACAGCATGACATTTGGAAGGGTGTGTGTGGGGTAACGTGGGGTTTTAAAGAAGAACATCAGAAAGGGATGTATTACACCTATCCATGACATTCGTACTTGCATGTACATGTGCACACACATATAATAAAAGAATTAGCATATTAAAGAAAGAGCACAGAGGAGAGAAAGATAATACATCAGAGGACTCATTCGGAGAGACTAACCTTGTCCCTAGTTTGCTCTGGCCTCTCAGGCTGTGCTGCCTCTGCTTTCCATAATGCTCCGGATCCAGACGAGCACACACAGGTGTGCCCTGGAGGCCCATGGCTGCAGAGCACAGCTGCAGTTCATACAGCCCAGATGGGAGTTCCCCAGTGGCTCTATTAGAAGGGTTAGTGTGACATCCAAGTTGAATCAGCAAGCATTTGGCACATTTGCATGGGAGGAGCTTATAAATAGGGACAGGGGTGTCCCTGGAGGTCTCCAGCAAGAATATCCTAAGGACATGCCTACCCCCTGGGTCTTTATTTGTCTGAAGCAAGAAAAAAGTGAGGTTTTTCTTTTTTTTCTGATAATGAAGAAAAGAAGAGCTGGGGTCTTGGAACACATTCAGGCCACGGCAACAGTTTGGGGCTGCTACGTTTGAGGTGAGAACAATTTCTCAGAGGCCTGTGTGAATTAGAGCCTCAAGTTCTAACAGGAAACTGTCTACATGATCCTGCTGGGATGTGAAACACTAATAGCCAGTCTCTATTTTAACCCCACCATTACGCCTAAAGTACGAACACTTACTAAGACGTGCTCAACTTAAGCCTAGGAAACCAGGCATCTTAGGCCTTGCAACAGAGACAGACTAAAAACACGGAAGGCCAGTGTCTAGGCCTAAGGTTTAGAAGATGACTCTTGGATTCAGACAAGGAAGAGGTGAATACAGCCAACAGGCCTAGCGGATGGCTCTGCATGGATTTTTTTTTAAGTTTAGTATTTTTTCTTTTTTCTTTCTTTTTATTTAAATTAGAAACATGCATGCATCAAATGTCAATCCCAGCTCCCCCCACTTATCCTTGCACTAGCCCCACCCCCACCCCCCAACCCCAGCCCAATCCCCACATCATTCCCCAGTGACTGTGAGGCCCTCCTTGGGGGGGAATCTCCAGAGTCTGTAATTTCATCCAAGGCAGGACCTAGGCCCTTCCCCATGTATCCAGGCTGAGAGAACATCCCTCCATGTGGAACGGGCTCCCAAAGTTCATTCGTATACTATGGTGAATACTAATCTACTACCCAAGGCCCCAGAGATTTCTGAGGCCTCCTCACTGACACTACATTCATGGAGTATGGATCAGTCCCCTGTTGGCCTCTCAACCCATCAGTCTGGGGTTCAAGAGCTCCCCCTTGTCCAGTCAGCTGTCTTTGTGGGCTTCACCAGCATGGTCTTGACTACCTTGCTCATCACTCCTCCATCTCTGTTACTGGGTTCCATGGGGTCAGTTCAGTGTTTAGCTGTGGGTATCTGTCTCTGCTTCCATCAGTCACTGGATGAAGGTTCTAGGATGTCATATAAAGTAGTCATCAACCTTATCATCAGGTAGGGGCTATTAATGTAGTCTCTCTGCTATTACTTAGTTTTCCAGTTGATGTTATCCTTGTAGATCTCTGGAAATCTCACTAGTGTCAGCTCTCTCCTCAAAGCTATAATGACTCCAACTATTATGGTATCTCTCATCCTATTTTCCTCTTTTCTTACCCCGACTCAACCTTCCTGTTCCCCCATGTCTTCTTTTACCCTCCTCTTATCCCCATCTCTTTTTCCTGGTTCCCTCTCTCCTCCTACCATGTTCCCAATCTTCTCAGGAAATCTTGCCTCTTTCCACTTCTCTGAGGTATAATGCATATCTCTTGGGATCCTCCCTGTTGCCCAGACTCACTGGCCCTGGGATTGTAGGCTGACACTCCCCTGATCCATATCTAAAATCCATATATGAGTGAGTACATACCATGTTTGTCTTTTTGTGACTGGGTTACCTCACTCAGGATGGTTTCTTCTAGTGCTGTCCATTTGCCTGCAAATTTCAAGATTCCATTGTTTTTTTTTTCTGCTGAGTAGTACTCCATTTACAGATGAGTATACCTGCTGTGTGATGAACTTTTCCTGGGCAGATGAACCAAATGCCTAGTCACTCAACCCAGACACAGAACCAAGGATGGACCAACGTATGATTCTACCAAAATCCAACTTGGTGAATCAATGAGTTTATTGGGCTTACTTAAGAGGCATGGGTGAGGGTTACTTATAGGAGTACGAGTAACCACAAACAACTGACTCACTGACAAGCCTTGCTGCAGCATAGATGACGACTTCCTCACAGCTGTGGAGATGGCGCTGCCTACTAGGTTAAGCTTCCACACATCCTCTGGTACTCCCTGAGACCAGGAGACCACTAGACCACTTGCAGCTGAGTAGACTTGTATACAGCTGGCATGGATGTACAGGATAGAGCAGATGAGGTCTCAGATTGGGGATTAACGGTCCTTCTCACTGTGCCCTTCTAACAGAGGTCAACAGTTCAACCTTGAAGGTATTTTCCAGGCAGTCAAGGTGCTTCTGTCTAATATGATAATGGCTATTAAGCTTGGAGGACAACATTCTACAACATTCCCTGACTTGACATTTCAGGATGTAGGGAAGAAAGGACATGTTTCACTTCCCAACAAAACATCACAAGTGGGAGAGGCCAGGCTGGGAGCATGGATGTTGGGAAGATGCATCTCAAATGTGAAAGGATAGGACCAAGGAAGGTGGAGGGTTGTTATCCCTATGCCTGTCAGCCAACACCCTGAAAGTGCCAGGAATAAATAGGCACTGGGAGAGCCAGATGTTCTCAGCATGAGCTGGGAGTGATGTTAAGGACCTGGATCCCAACTTAGAGTTCAGAGCAAAAACCGCCATCTGTAGAACGAAGAACAGATACAAGGAAGGTCTCCAAGCTCCTAGTCACCAGCAGCATTTTTTTTACTTGCCACTATGACCAGCCAGGATTCTAACTGGGTTGACTCATCTGAGTTCTGACACTGCTCCTGTCCTGCAAACAGGACTGCCGTTCTCCGACCTCCACATGCATGTGTACCTATTAGCAGGAGCAACCTGTACATGTAATATACCTGCACATACATGAACACACACACAAATTCACACACCCATAATCATACAAAGGAAAGTGATTTAGTGTTAGCCGAAGAGAAACGATTTATGAACACCAAGACACAGGGTGGGGAGAAATGCTCAGGTGTTATTCTTACACACATGCAAACATATCCACATAGTTATTAATGATGGCATCCACATACACGTGCATACATGCACGACTTACAGTACATGCGCCTTTATAGATGTGCCAGGTTGCCTAAGCAAGGTATAAACCCTAAAGGTACACAACACACAAAACAGCATAAAGAAGGTTTATATGCTCCTAACACTCCCTGCTCTCCTTAAAGAAAGATGGAAGAAATTAATATCTCTCCCTCGACACACAGGTTCTGGCTTCAGGATCTTAGCAGAGGAGTGTGTTGTTGTTTTCAGGATGAAGAGGAATCCCTCCCCCAAAAGAAAACACAAGTATCTACCCCTCCTTTTGTTTAGATGACTGTTTAGAGTTTAAAAGGGGAGTCAGACCAGGACCCTAGGCTCCAGAAAGACAGTTTTAACTAGCCAGGAAAAAGATAAGGTTGGATTAAAAGAGATAAGGCTGGTTCTATGGATCTAAAAAGACCTCATTTGTAAAGGATGCAGATTTCTAAAAGTAAAAAGGTGGTGGGAAACATAAGGAAATGAATTAAATAAGAAAGCAGAGACTGCTACTCTCAAGAACACAGGGAATCTGAGTGGAGACCTCCCAGAGGTAGGCGTATGACTTGGACGAGCAACAGGATCATCACATAATCTCTGGAGAAGATTTACACCCCAGCACACGTTTTTTTGCAGGGATAGAGATATTTAAAACAAGGAATCAAAGGACAATGGAAGCTCCTCAAGGGTGCTCAAAGCAAGGCAGGCAGCAAATGAATGGATTCCCCATTGTTCCATTTGCAACAAGCAGACATTTGTTCACAGAAGAACTCGGAACAGTTCAGTTCCTGATTTGTTTCTGTCTTTTCATAGGAAAGGACATGGGAGGACTCACTGTGAAAAGAATGTAATAAGAATGCCACTCCACTGTCCCCAGGGATAAGTCCTAGATGATTAAGTTAAAAATTTAAAAAGCCAGGTGTATTGGCTCATGCCTATAATTCCAGCATTTGGGAGGCTAAGGCAGGAGAATTTCCGTGAATTCTGAGACAGTATGCACTACTATGTGAAACCCTAACCATGTTATATACAAGTAATGTACAATACAATATAATGAAAACAAAACTTATGTATCAGATTATTTCTTACGTTTCTTTAAGCACAAAAGAAATGAGCCAAATTATGATTTGAATACAACAATTCTTGGAGGGGCAGAAATGGCTACAGCCAGGAGTTGGAGAATGGAAGGATGGTGAAAGTACTTACAAGACTACAAGGAACCACAGAACACTGTTTCCAAATAAATTTTATCTTAACTGATGTAGAAATGAGGACAGTCTGGAAAGGGGGCGGGGTCCAACTTGCAAACACTTGAGCCTCTGCATCTAATCACAAACACACACTTGGAAAATGGTAAATCGATACTAAAACATAGGCTGCCTTTCTTAAATGGTCTGTTTTTCCTCAGCAGTTTGTAAAGAAACACAGAAGGCAGGCTCATCAAATTTGCAGCTATCAAAGAGGGCTTCATGTAGCTTTAGAGTGTAGAAGTTGGGAATCATGTTTTTTTCTGTTTTGGGTCCAAAAACAGTTCATCAGGAATAAGAGAATTGGGAAGCATTTTTATACTCCAGTATAGCCAAAACATTTCTTGATTCTGCGTCTAATTCCAGGTGAGATGTTTTATGCAAGGAATAAAAAGAAAAAGGAAATAAACTGGGGTTAGTCCAAGAAAAAGTAATAGGTCCAGAGACTGAATCTTCCCAGGACTGGTGGGAAAAAATATACACACATCCTTGATACCAAAGGCAATAGAGCAGGATGATCAGTAATCGATCATTTTCCTATGATGCATTCCCGTGCTCATGGAAGGCTCTGCCCACTGCAGGGAGACAACAGATATGGAACAGTCATCCCTGGTAATAAGGAGAGATTCTCCTACTTTGATATGCAGGAGAAAAAATGTTTCTTTAGTGGAATAGAAATGCAATCATTGGGTAGAAGTTCCAGAAGATACATTCAAATTCAATAAAAAACAATTTGCTAAACAAACTCCACTGTCCAAAATGGAACGAATGGGTTATCCTGCAATCACAAGCGAGAAGGAGAGGCAGAAGGCAGGGAAGTTGTAGAATGGATTACTGAGCGCAGGGAAGGTGCCACACAAGGTGCCCTCCCTCCTCTTTGATAAGCTGTGATGGACACACGTGTAAACAAGATTTTCAAGAAAAGGTTCATGTTAATAGGCGATCTCTGAACCTGTTGTTTCCCGTAATAGTAAATCCAGTTGAGTGAAACATAACATTTTTTTTTTACTATGCACGAAGGCTTTTTGTTTTAAGAAAGTGATACACCAGACTAATGGGCAAGAAAGTATACATTCTTGTGATTTTTTTTCTACCTCCAATGTCCTGTGTACAATCAAATATCCTGTATTTAGAATGCAATGTTGAGGGGACTGAGCAGAACCTAACATCTGTGGCTGCAGCACTGCCTACACTGGTCTTGGTGGTGCATGCCTGCAGTCCTGGCCTGTGAGAAGTGGGGGCACACCAACCAGAAGATTCAGGTTGCCATCTAGTGTAGCTAGATAGTAGAATACCTGCTTAACATACAGAGGAACCCGAGTTAGAGTCTGCAGCACCAAAAGGAATAAAGAAGATATTTTATTGTTTATGATGTGCTGAACATTTCCATTTCCATGCATTGCTGTTGTTTGGGTGGAGCAGTCATGTGTTCAGTATCCAAAAATCCTAAGGACATGTTGGTCATATGAATTTACTTCAATATTTAAGTCAATCTTGCATTTTTTGCATTTAAACTTGTTTCTCATTATATGATGATCCATGGAAGTCAGACTGCACTATTTTACAGCTATGGGTCTCTTAAAACAACAAGTTTTATAGCTGTATTCTAAATATTTTATTGGCATTAAAATGACAGTATGTGTTTGCCTGTGATAAAAATATAACTGCCATTATAGGCACTCAGTATGTATTTTTGCATAACTTAGCAAATACACACTTAAATTGCCTATCTCTTTATATGTTGATTCAAGAGCAATGGTATAGAGGATTTATAGGTTGGAATCTGCATTTGTTGAGATAGGTCTGAATTTCCCTTTTCTGAGGAAACAACCCTAAGCTCAGGTTTGGGAACATGTCCACATGTCCATATGATTTCACACTAAAGTCTGCATGTAAAATACCTCTCACGAGCCCCTGTCTTTGGATAACTTGTCCCCAGCTCATGGTGCTCATTGTGGGGGATTGTGGAGGAGCAGGTCACTGATGAGTGTGCCAAGGCTGTGGGGGGGTGTGCAGGTTGGGGGTGGAATGGCTATAGCCCTGCCCACTTCTGTTTCCTGGTCTACACTAAGAAGAACAAGCTATCCGTGCCCTGGACGTACCCCCATCTGCCGTGATGATATGTCCTAGATGGTATTCTCTTCAATTGTCCATGCCAGGTACCCTGTGACACCCCTGAGAAAGTTACCTGACACTGAACATTAAGTAGAATCAGTGTCAGCTGCCTCATGGGTGAGATGGTTTGGGAATGGCTTTCTTTATATATTATACCCTCCATTGCCCCACTTAAGGTGTGGTGCAGGAAATAATATTCTAGACCATCTGTACGCTTTGTAAATTCTACTTGGGGCCTTAGTGGCTCTTAAAGCACAGAGGAGGAAATACCAAAGACTTGCCATGAGCCACCAGGCCACCTGCTTTGGTAGAACATACCCTAGAGGCATATGACACCACAGCCAGTCCTGCCTCAGGAGGCTTGATGCAGGGGCCCTGAGAAGTTGGGAAGCATGCTACCCTCATGGACAACCTCAGCAACACTTAACATCGGGTTAAGTTTCCAGTGTTCCAGAACCCCAAAGTACCCCTCCTGTAGGGTGGTCTCAGGGCCCCAAGTTTAGAAGTTAGAAAGCCAGCCCCCAGCCATTAATAAAAAGCACAAGGGGAGTTTGGGAAGGCATAGTGCTTACATCAAGAGAAGTTTTAACAGCTACTCTGACATCTGAAGAGGGCAGTCCATCTGGACTGGAGCCTGCTGCCTGGGTGTTTACATAACTGAGTTCTTTGGAACAGATTCCACTAGAATGCCATTGGCAGGGGCTTCTTGCTTTCACTGAGCTGTGCTGGCAGATTGCCCCCTCCATTCATCTTCAGGGAGGTTTCCACACTGGCCGCCTGCCCTGAGTAGCACCCTACCCTAGACCTGCTTCTGGGCTCCTGATGGAGTCTCAACAGCTCTAAGGAAATGAAAGTCCCAGAGATGCCCCACTGTCACTAACCGTCATTTAGCAGTGGGAATGATGAACCAGGCTGGGGTAAAAAAGGAGAGAGAGAGAGAGAGAGAGAGAGAGAGAGAGAGAGAGAGAGAGAGAGAGAGAGAGAGAGAGAGAGAGAGAGAGAGAGAGAGAGAGAGAGAGAGAGAAACGGAGAGGGGAGAGGAAAAGAGCCCATTAGTCCTCACTCTGAGGTCCATGGGCTTCAGGTGGGGCTGCTGTTACTGGAAATAATGTAGAGCCTTCAACAGCAGTTGGCACACCGAACAAGAGCGCTGAAACTGTGCAGGGCACATAGCGTTAAGGTGCAGTTACAGAAAGAAAGACATTACACTGTATCTGTTATTTAAATCAAAAATTCTAATTGGACACTGAATGGCTTCTCAAAGTTTCCCACAGGAGATAATCATGATGTTGATGACATGCAGAAAAAGGGTCTGCGAGTTACCTACTGTTTGGGCTCTTTCCATGCACGGAGACACAAGAGATGCAGTTTCCCCCCAGATCAGAGCTGTTTAAAACATGACAGGGTTTCTTTGCTGCATTTGATTTAAAATAGTTTACCATGTGTGTCATTCGGAGTCATTGGATATCCAAACACACTGTGTTCATGAAAAAGACCTGACAAGAGGCTAGGATTTGACAGCAATATCAGGAAGGCCAGAATTTTCAGCCAGGACAAACATGGGTGGCAGGATAGTGACTAGAGTCTCACATATTTCCTAGTGCCTTACATGGAGCTTAAAACACTAAAGTCTCAACTAAGATGACTGGTTAAGGGGAAGAGGAGACAAGAGAAGGTAATAGACAAATGTATATAATGTAAACACGGCACAGTGATACATAAGTATAAAGATACCACAAAGAAACCCACTAGGGTATATGCTAACTAAAAACAATGAATAAAAAGAGGAAAATGAAAACTCATTAGACTTATGAAGCTGAGATTGTGTGTGTGTGTGTGTATGTGTGTGTCTGTGGGTGTGTGTGTATGTGTGTGTGTGTGTGTGTGTATTTTATACATGCACCTGTCACGGTGCATCTGTGGATGACAGAGGACTTCTGGTGTGAGTCAGTTTTCTCCTCCCACCACAGGGTTCCCAGGGATCAGACTTAGCTGATCAGGCTTGGCAGCAAACAACCTTACCACTGAGTGATCCCACTGGCCCTGAAGCTGCAGTTCTTGGTAGTGACAATGTTTTCATAGGCACATCTCACAACTTTTCCACAGCGAGTTCAAGTTCAGTCTGCTCAACACAGCGATACCTTGCTTGTCTGAATAAAAAGGTATGCCCCCAACTTCCAACATTATACTTTAAATTTATACAGTATATAAGTCAATGATACGCCTACAAATCCAGGAGACTTGAGAGTTAGAGACAGTTCTTTTGCATATCAAAAAGAGACCAACGGAAAGGTGGGGCTTAACTTACATTTACATAATACCACATCTCAACAGAGTGCTATGTCATTTGGAAAATTAACTGATTTTTCAAACAATATACTTTCCTCCTAAACATTGTCATATTCAGGATGATTGAACAGTTAGTCTAACTTATGTGCATGCTCCCACCTGCTCCTTTAGACAAGACCTTCCTAAGTAGCACAGAGCAGCCTGTAACTCGTTAATGTAGACCAGGATGGTTTTGAACTCATGACCCTCCTGCCTCTACTTTGCAAATACTAGTACAATTGTTCACCACCATGCTTTAATATTATCTAAACATGAATAAATCCCAGCTTAGCATGTCTAGCCTGGTTGTCCCTTGACCCAAGCACCATGGAATCACTCAGAAAACTACTCCCTCAGCAAATTAAATGGCATGAACTTTGCAGGTCCCAAGTGAAAACCAGGCCTTTCATCACAGATAACAACTCCATCTTCTGAACCTGTTTTCTGTTCTTCAGCTCCCAAATCTTGGACTCACTTGTTTCTCCCAGTCATGATGTCACCCAGGACCTGGACATTTCCCATACTAATCATTCTGTCACTCACCTGGGGTTTTGTAATAGCCACCCAGCTGCACCCTTGCTTCTATTCTCCCAGTAGTCTCACCCTAGGAATACCCAAACCATCCTTGTGCAGCCCCTCGGTGGGACCAGGGGCTCCCTAGCTCTGCACTGTCGTCCAGTGCAGGAGCTTCCCCTGCCCACGTGACTTCTACTGCCCTTCATTTGCTCTCCTCTGCCACACCCAGACCCTTGCAGTTCCCTGAGGTCACACGTCTGCCTCCACTGAACCTCACCACACTAGGAAAGAGCTCTACCGTCTTCCAGCCCCAACTCTTTTGTTAATTGCAATGTAAGGGTTTAGAAGATGTCTCAGTCATGTTGACTTGATGTTGACCTCAGGCCTCTACAGAAACATGCATGCACATGCAACGCATAGTTTCCCGCCCCCCACACGCAATGAGTACATATCCACATATGTACACTATACTTATAAGATAAAATAAAATGATACCCTATTCACATTTCTCTACAATTGCTTTATCCATCTCCATGGCACTTGCTACCCTCAGCATCATATATATATATAATTTGTTCATTTATTTTGTTTATTGCCTGCCTCTTCCTCTTCTTTGGTCACAAGACCCCCTGGGGCAAATGTGTTCTCTCTGACACCCTACTGAAATGTACCAGGTCAGTATTGGGTAGCTGGCTGAATACAAGGGTGCATGCCTTTGTGGGGCTCAGGGACTTTCTGCCATTTTTCAGGGTGTACAAGACTATTCCTTTCACCAAAAGGGTTATAGGTACCACATCAACCTAATGCACAACCCTCTGATAGAGCAGCATGTAGAGAAGGGTGTGATGCGTGTTAGACACTGAGCCTGGGGAGGAAGAAGTAAATGAAGATTTAAAACAGGCAAGTAAAGAAATGGGAACCTACATCATGAGGTCTTATTTACTTTTGAGCACTTAACAAATGCCAAGAATAGCAGAATCAACAACAAGACAGATATGATTCCTTCCTTAAAAAGCCATGGGTCGGCACTGGCAAGATGGCTCAGTGGGTGAAGGCACTTACCAACCTGAGCTGGGTCCTCAGAACCCCCATGGTGGAAGGAGAGAGCAGACTCAGGCAAGTTCTCCTCTGACCCTCACAGAAGTGGCACATGGGTACCACCCTCTCCCAGCAAAACAAACTAAAGTGCAGACAAACAAAAGCCACAGGTGGGTGACACATGCCATTGGAACTTCAGCAATTCTGCTGGGGTACCATGTCACCAGGCAATGCTTTTGTAGGGGACCTGGCTGCTTAGAGCAAGCCATCATAAACTCTTTCCACTCAGGACTCATTTTGCCTGAGAAAAATTTACACGGTCCTAGCATGTGTGTATGCGTGTACACAAAACATTTACTGATATTAAATCTGAAATTTATTTTAAACAATTCTGTGGTATATGCATAATTTTACCATTTATTACAGACAACAGCATTTGCATACTAATGAGATGGCTATGCTTGTTTCTTTTCATATATTCGTTAAATATATGTAAAAATAGTTAAATTCTGGCTATTTGATGCTGTAGGGAAAGAGCATCCTCGGTGCTCTTAGAGTTGGTAGATATTTTGAACTTGTAACCGTCAATGCTGAGACTACCACTTCACATAAATATGTGGCACAAATAGCAGAGGGCATGTTTAGGGCCATTTCAGAAATGGCTGGAAATTCTATCCCTATCCCCACCCCCAATTCATGTAACCGTCTTGCACCTGAGCTAAGGTGTTCCGGCAGTGTATGGTGTGACAGCACAAAGTGCTCTTGCAGGCCTAGGGCCAAAGCTGCAGGGAAACTGAATGACGTGGCGTGGATGAGCACTGGCAGAAATGCATCTTCACTGGGCATTTGATCCTCATTTCATCTTTGGCTGTGTGGCGCTCTGAAAGCTCTTGTCATTCATTGCCAGAGTTTCTGCAATACTGCCTCCATACATATATTCAGGAAATTGTGGGGGCTGAGGAGGCAGCACAATAGCTAAAGTCTGTGCCAAACAGCATGGAGACCTGAGTTTGGTCCTCAGCGCCCATGTAAACAAGCTGGGCATGGTGGTGCGGCTTGCAATGCTAGTGCTGGGGAGGAGGAGTGAAAGAGGAGGGTCTCTGGGTTTCAGGCCTACACCGTGTCTCAGAAATCAAGATAGATGGCTTCTGAGGAATGACACCCAAAGACTGACCTCTGCTTTCCATACACATGTGATTACATGTGCACATGTACCTGCACACACACCACACACACACACACACACACACACACACACACACATACACACACCTGTACACACAAAAGAAGCTGTGACTTAGAGAATCAGGAGGAGGTCTTATCCTACTGGAAGCTCCAGCTAAAGAATAAGCAGTATGTTTCAGGCACAGGGTTAAGTCCAAGGTCAGAAGCAAGGCTGTGTGTGTGTGTGTAAGACAATGGGAGAAAGGAAGTTGAAGAAATAAGAAGCTGCTAGACCGTGTGAAGGGCCTTTTGTTTCGCGCTAAGGAGCTTGGTCTACAGGGACCACGGATGGGAAGGGGGTCAAGAAGCACGCGGGGGGGAGGGTGTGTGAGTGTGAGTCAGTGTGTCTGGGACAGGAAAGTGGTGAATGGATGGACTGTGATGGTTTTATAATGACTCAGGAGAGGGGTCCTGAGACAAGATTGTGGGAGCAGACACCTTCCTTGAAGAGACTGGGCTGAGAAATGGAGGATCAGGGTGAAGGAAATAAATAATTTAAGAGACTCAGTGTAGGGGAGCTGAGTCCAGACTATGCAGCCAAGAGGAAGTGGGGAGGCAGGCTGGTGAGTCAGCCATCACAGGACAATGATTTTAAAGCCTCAGGAGGAAGAGGAAGAGGAGTAATCAGAAGACCACAGATGGAGCTCCCAGTGACAAAGAGAACAGCAGTTGAGATCTGGTGGGGAAGAGAACACGGCGGCACCTGACAAACTGTAACACCCAGAAGCAGCCAGGAGAAAGCTGGTGCCACAGACAAACAACCCCCTGTAGCAGGATCAGATGGGAAGGCCTGGCTGCTGACACCCTCACCTTGTGGCTATCCCCAGGGAACACAGGACCCTGGGCACACCCAGCCCACTTTTCCTACAAAGACACAGCTTACATGCAGCTGTTTTTTTTTTTTTTTTCTCCTATGGCCAATATAAAGCCCAAAGCCGTCACAGTATAAAACCTACAACTCCCAGAGTTTTCTAGCCGAGTTTTCGCTCCTCCTCTTGGAGTGTGGTCATTTCTATTGGCAAGAAGAAAACACTCTAGCTGCATGGGAAACAAAGGACTGTGGTTTGGGGCATTATTCTCTGAATGTGTGGCTCTCTTTCCAAGTTGGAAGTTGTAGAACTCGGCACCAGAATAGTTTGGGATCTCTACTGACTAAGCTACAGCCTTGGCAACAGGAAGGGAGAAACACCAAATTGTTGTGGACTACACAAGCTGTGTTTTCCACAATAAAGAAAGGAAGGAACTACACATAAAGACCAGTTTATAATTTCTCCATGAAATGACAGATGTGTTCCACCCTGTCTATGCAAAGAGGTAGCCTCAAGTTGTCCCTCAAATATAGCCTAGTCTTGGAAGCATGCAGATAGAATGTTCTATAAACACTTCCCATTGGTGCATGTGTTTAGCACTTCTAGTCTTCTGCCCCTGTACATCAAGTTAATTGGTCACCAGAAAGCAGGGCATTGCTGGTTCTCATTCATTTTACTTCACGTTTACCCAGAAGGCTAAGTGTGCAGATCATTTTGTTAAATATTAGGTGAATTTTCATATAGAACTCTTACATTGCAGAGATACTGTCCTAGGGTCTTCAGATGATTGAGTGCTTTTGGCAATTTGGGGGTAGGGAGGAGGTGGGGGCTCCAAAAAGCATCCAGTGCTCTCAGACTGTAAGATGGATTTTGCTATTAACTCAGCTGTTTACTTGTTAAATGTTGAAGTGTATTGTTTGTTTTGTGTGTGGGTGAATATGTGCCGCATCATACATGTGGAGATCAGAGTCAGTTCCGGTCCTTCAGCTTGCCTGGCTCCAGAGCCTGTAACTAGAGTTTTCCCTTTTGATGCTAAGTAGTAGCCAACACTACTAGTTGATATAATCTTGACCATTTTTTTAATTTTACTCTGCATTTTTTCAAGATTAAAGGTCTATGAGCTTTCTGATCATTTTGAGAACTGAAGAATTTTATAAAGATAAGGGGCTGCAACCCACCAACCCAAAGTCCAAATCATCTTTCTTCTCTTCCTCTCCTTCATTTTAATGCTTCCTAATATACTGAGAGCCAGACACAGCCTCAGGCTCTCTCATTATCTCCTGGTTATTCACCCTCATGTACCATCACAGCACTGGATCCACTGTTAACTACCTCTCTTTAAAACAGCTTTCCCCTGTTCCCAGTAATGATGGTGGCTAAGGTCATGTGTTTTCTTGCTGTGGCTCTTTCTGGATGGTGGGGTGACTTTATAGATATCTCAGCTAATGCTTGTTCCTACTGTGCTCCTTTCTGTGACAGTTCAGCGTTGTAAGAGAAAATGGATCACTTATTTCAGCCTACATTGCTTCTTAGACCCCAATGTGTTCTAAATTTCTTCTGGGTTAGTATTGTTGAGCTTTCCAAGGTCAAGAGCGTGGCTCATAGACAAGATGTCTTATTCAAAAATTAATGTTTTCTTTCTTTCCTTATCTACCTATTTATTTAAAGCATATGTGGAGGCACTCTCAGCCACAGCATACATGTGAAGGTCAGCAGACCCATGGGAGTTATTGCTCTTTATAATTTGAGTCCTAGGAATGGAACGCAGGCTTACCGGATTGGTGGCAAGCACCTTTACCAGCGGACCCATCTTACCAACCCTTATGTTTCTTATTCTGAAACTTTTGCAGACTTTTTGTACTTCAGGTGCCTCATGTGATTCTCTGAATGGGACTTTGCATACTGAAGCTCAGAAAGATTGAGTATCTCATCATGGGTCTCACAGTTAAAAGGTGGGAGAGCTGGCTGCAGAACTAAACCCAGGAAAGAAAACGTCACCCTGTACAATGTGTTTGTCACACCATGTGGCATCATGCAAATACCTGTCACAAAGCAAGGATGCTTGCCTTGGTGCAGCAGATGAGACCCTAGGGAGACCCTCCCTCCCCACTCAATGGCTGTGAACATCTCCTCACTGGTAAAAAATTATCTCTATACTTATTCCATTGCTAAAATTCCCCGTGGGCAGAATGTGTGATGATTCTCCAAATCACATGCAGATACCCTTTTGCAGGCTGCACGGAGCCCTGGGTGCGCCCAGCAGCCCTCACTGCCAGCGCCGTAGCTCTTTCTATCACCTTCTGCACACGTCCCCTCCCTTTTGCCAAGTCTTGCAGGCTACATCTGTGCCACTGGACACTCTATGGTTCTTCTGTTACCAAACACTCAACGGACCCAATAAAAGGGGATTGAGAAGGCAGAACACTGCCTCACATTGTGCTCAGCTCTGAGTCTGCTTTGTGTCCTCACCACCTCCCCCTTTCTGCTTTCACTCTCTGAGCAACACAGAAATAAATATTAGATATCTACCGGGGGTAGTCAGAGGGAGCCAGGAAGTGGGCAAGCCAGGTCCATGTCCCCCAGGTATTCGGAGGTGTGTCACTCAGATCCTGATGACTCTCCACTATTTGGGTCCCCAGTTTGGATTAGTCACTTTACAGGCGTGTGGGGAGAGTGTAATTGTGCATTTTATGATTATGAATGGCATAGCCTGGAGACGCTCCCATTCTGATTTCCATTTGCCACCACACAGCATCAATCTGACTCCCCATTACACACCATTTTTTCCCCTTTGCTTCCCTCATTCAATAAGGACAAAGAAAGGCAAGGGCATTAAAAGAACAGACAAATTCTGGTGGAAATGGTGGAGTGTCAGGCGTGAGGTTACAGGAGACATATTAGCTGATGAAGGTGGAAAACATTGTTTGAGAAGTACAAGATATAAGGAGGTCTGCCTGTATCTGAAGAGAAACAGCAGAGGAGGAATGGGTGTGTGGTGGGGTGTCAGAGGAACTGGGAAGAGGGGAGACAGGGAAACTTTGATTGGGATTGTAAAAACAAAACAAACATAGAAACAAAAAGTGCAGTGACTCATGCATATAAACCTAGCACTTGGAAGCTGAGGCATGAGGCAGGGGGTTACAAGTTTGAGGTCACTCCAGGCTACATAGCAAGTCCAAGGCCAGTCTGGGTTACAGAATGAGACCCTGTTCCCCAAACAAAAACTTATTGTTTGAAGGCTTAGTATCTTGCATCATAATAACGACTCCTGGATCTGAGGCTGGTGATATATTAACGTATTACTAATTGAGAAAGACGGTCCATACCACAGTGTAGACTAAGAGTAGCTTAGACCCAGGATGACCCGATAAGCCCTATTTTACTTCACGCACTGGATCTTTCGGGTCTCTAAAGTAGAATCAGCTTACTCACTCAGTTCAAACTGTGACCGCCAGCTCATCTTTTATATTTGATTATTTGGTGGCGATAAGGCCACTGACTGAAGCAGGTCGCCCATCCTCCACTTGTCATCAACTGTGGCTTGCATTCCTAAGCAGGAATTTCCATCATCAAGGTAAACATTTCTTTGGAGAGTGGGATCAATACGGTTAAGAATAAAAAAGACACACAGTCACAGGGACCCAGAATCATGTCCTTTGATAAACAGTTAACAAACAGCCCTGTTTATTTTCTGTAAAAGGGGCCCTATTATCAGTAGTTCTAGGACAATGCTTCTGAGAATCAAGCTGGCTTCCTTCAAGATCAGGGTCCTTGTTAAAGATAGATACGCTGAGCCTAGGGGCAGAGGAAAGGGTGGTGGTGGATGAATTAAGGAACTCAAAGGAGTTTTGACAATCTGTGTTCATGCTGACTCAGGAAGCTCCTTGTCTAAGGGAGCACTGGAGCCACCTGGCCTTTCTGTGCCGTAAGGACGCTGCAGTCCACAGCTCCCAGAGACACCGCACAGGCTCTTAAGATAAGCTCCTCTGGGGAAAACCAAAACAAGAATGGACAATATTCTTAATCGGCTTCATTCTAAATGTGATTAGAATGAATGCTAGAGATAAAAACACTCATATCTCTTCCTTCCCCCAGCAAGCTGGGTTTTTAGTAGCCACTTTCTTCAGATCCACTAGGACTCTATGATGTTGCCCAGGGTAGAGAAGTTTCTAGAGCTCTTTAAGTAGATTCCTCCTCTTGCTGTTCCTGCTGCAGGCTTCCTTTTACAAAGCTGTATCTCCAGATAGCACCGCACAGAATCAGACATGGGCAAGGTAGAGAGATGGATGAGTCCTGTAGGAGAATCCTGGGGATGCCACAGGCAATGTAGGCCTGTTATCTACAAGCCTGGCAAGTTAGGAGAGCTAGTCTCTCTCTTTTTCCTTTAGTACAAACAGAAGAGAGTTTCTAGGATATAGGCTGACTAGGTGCTGGAAGGTCATCATCTGCTCTCCTTCTATGGGGCACCAGAGATCATTTCCAATTAAGACACTGGGATAGTTCCCAAGGAATCCTGAAGTGAGAGTTCTAACACAAGTTTGCTAATACATCTGATCATGACAAGAAGAGAGGAAGAAAGAAGAAAGGAAAGGAGAATGAGGAAAGAAAAGGATTATCCAGACTAGCAGCGAAGGCCTACAATTCCAGCTACCCTGGCAGCTGAGGCAGGAGGACCACTAGTTCAATGCCTGCTTGCCTTAAACAGAAAGAGTTCAAAGTAGCTTGTGGCAACTTAGTGAGACTTTATTTTGAAATGAAAAAGTGAAAGGGGGATGGATTTAGTAGCTACTTTCCCCCAGAATCCCTAGTACTCTGTGGTGTTGCTTAGCATGAAAGAGACTAAGAGGATTTAACCCTAATACTAAAGGAAGCATGGGGGGGGGCAGACAGACTGACAGACAGAAAGGCAGAGACACTGAAAAAGTTGGTGATGAATCCAGACTTAAGACTTTTTGATGCTGCACATAGCATGTTTTAAGATAACTTCCCAAGCTAGTTCTTAGTTCAACTTACAGAACTAGAATTTTCTCCAGAAGTTGTACTGTTCCTTTATTTGAAAAAAAAAGACAAATTTACTTATATAAAAATATTTAACAGTAAAGCTGTTGCACTGTAATGTTTAAAGAATATACTTCTGGTCTCAGTCATCCAGTGTGCATTAAGCTAAAATGCAAAAAGGGTTTGTGCACATTTGTAAATGATAAGAATGTGGTTTGCAGGATACCTGGGAGAAGATGTACTTCAGCATAAACAGTGTGAGTACAAGTTCAGTATTTAGTAAGCAAAGTCAGTCATGGTCTTTGGGGACAGTTCCTTAAGGACAAAAGCCACCAGATCCAGACCCTCAGTAGTTTTCTTGAAATTTCCAATTTTTCTCTTTCCCACCATAAAACAATGACAATGCTTTCACCCACAAACCAAGATTGACTCAAGAGACTTTCCCCTGACATTTACCGACCTACTACAAAGCTTTCCCCAAAGCTTCAGGACCCAGACACAGTCTCATCTCTTATCTTTTCTATGGCCTTGGGCTTTAACTTTGCTGGGACAATTAAATCACTACTGTACACATCTGGCATATAAATCTCATGGATTAAGAACCAGAAACTTGCTGAACCTCAAGGGGACTCAGTTTCCCCAATGGCAAAATCATACTAATGGCACTAGCCACCTGCTGGGCTACCAGGGGACTTGCCAACGATGTCTAAAATTACGAAGAGGCCCAGGGCCATAAAAAGAAGCCTTATTAATCAAATTAGTTCAAGACAAATAACTAAAAGGAATACAGCAACATCAGTGGCAGCTCACCGTTGGTTAAAACAAAAGGGAGGGAAGAATTTTGCTCATCCTATTGTCTACTAAAACCAGTCCTCTTTAATCCAAGAAGCACTTAGCTTAAAATTAATGAACAGATTACCTCCACACACACACAACTTCTCACGTCAGACTTCACTTCTTCACCGCTCCTCTAGACACAACGTCATATTCCTCAGCTACATACAATCACGCACCGTCAAATTCAAACCATGTCTGAATCTTACCTCTCATTAAAGTAAACGGAAGCTATGTGACTTTTAAGAATAAGATGCAGTCTAGTCTAACTGCCATAGGATTATCACTCCTGTTGTGCTTTGGACAAACTTCACAGGCAACGGAATGGATCACTCAGCCTGCAGAAGGGAACATACAAGTTGGCCCCCATTTCCTGATACTCGAGTTTGTAAGAGACAAGGAACACGTAAGAGAATTAAAACCAGATTTCTGCTGATCTGAGGTTCTGATTTCCAGGGGCCCACAGCTTATGAATGAGTTTGATGCAATTTAAAGACCAGAGAAAGGAAACAATGAAATGTGTTCCCCCGACAAATAGCCCTGGGTCCCCAGGACTCTATTGTATGTTTTGATGCCGGCATGCATATCCTAGTTTATGAAGTCTAAGAGACACGGGTTTGTAGTCAACTCTAAAGGTACTTTCCTCAGAGTCAGTGGTGGCTGACTTGCATGAACTCAGCAGTTTGTCCTGGGTTTTCGGACCGGACTGGTGCTTTCCCACACATCAATCAAAAAGGCTTGGAAAAGGATGGGACTTAACCAGTGCTGAGGTGGGGATAGAGGCAGTTCAACCATTCCACAGTTAAAAGCACCCATCAATCCAAAACTGAATAGAGATCATCCTATATTTAGAAATGTGCCTGTCTAGGTTTTTCTGAGCATCCCTTTCATCAGATTCGGGGAGGATTCCAACTGAAATGAGCCAGGAGCAACAGCAGCAGTGGCAGCCTCCGTTGGGATGTTCCATTCATAGGGGAGGCAACGCCTGGTCCATTCATGGTGGGGTCAGGGAGTTCTTTCCCGGCATTGGATCTCAGCTCTCAGCAAGCTGCGCTTCCCAGAGAGCTGGCACGGCTGCATCATTCAAAATGAGGATGTCTATTAAGGAGCCACGGTTAGAGCTATTATTAGAACAGCCATCCCTTGGAAATTTGGCAAAATTTGTCTGAACTGACTGAGCAGTTACTCTGCTAACAAGGAAGGGACTAGAGAAAGGCAATGAGTTGCTGGTTACACATGCCTTTCAAAGAGCAGCCGCGCTGGGGAGACCTTTCTAAATCCAATGTGCACCAACATCTGGGCAGCTGCCTGCAGTACAAACGCGCCGCATTTAGCCATTTTTAAAGAAGCAGGTACTAACGGGGTTCCCCCTGTTCTCCCCTCCTCAGCTCCCATTTTCTCTGCATCAAACTCTCTGCAGCCATCTGGAAAGGAAAGGCCAGTTCATCTCATCAGGCTCCAGCAGCTGAGGCTGCCCTGCCTCCTGCTACCTTATCCAAAGGACCAGATAACCCTGTCACTTCCAGGGGGGGGGGGGGGGGTGGGCTTAAAAAAAACAACCCAGGGATTATAGAAACCTCCTTTTCTTTCTCCATGGGAAATTCAGAGTGTGTGTTGTGATGCCAAAGGAACGTGTGTGTGTGTGTGTGTGTGTGTGTGTATGTGTGTGTGTGTGTGTGTGTGTGTGTATGTGTGTGTGTGTAGGGGGAAGGGCTGGTAGAAGGTAGCATCGCATTTGCCCCACGTGGGGCTTGCATTTTAAAAATGTAACAGATGCGAAATAAAAAACCTCTAAGCCCCTAGAAAAGAAGTGGCAGGTCCTTGCTGCCCAGCCCAGCACCGGAAAATGGGTTCAGAAGTACAGCATCATTAATCGCCCCCCTGCCACCGCGACCGGGAAACAAAGACATGTTACCTTTTATTTTTTTTGCTCTTCTAAAGGAGCCCAGGAACTTCGGGTTGTAAGAGGCTAGTCCACGGAAAGCAGCTTCCCATTCGTTCCGGGCGCAGGCCCTTGGCCTACCAGGCGGCCTGGGAGCCCGGCGCCGCCTCCGCCTCCTCCGCGGCGCCCGCAGCCGCCCCGCCGGTGCTGGCGCGCCCGTCCCCGTCCCCGCCCCCGCCGCCACCCCAGTCCCCGCCGCGACCGCCACGGGGCTCGTCAGCCCATCGCCCGCTCGCGCCGCAGCTCACGCCGAGCCTGGCCCAGCGCCAGGGTGCACGGCCACCAGCCCGCCCCTCTCCCGCGCGGGGACCCGCAGCCCGCGGCGCCCGGTCCGCCGCATGGTGCCCGGCACCCGAGCCTGGCGGGGTGGCCTTTCGATCCCTTGCAAAGCAGAGACTGAGGCGCGCGCCCGCTGGCGGGGCCTCCTTTCGCCACTGGATCCCAGGACAACAATGAGATCTTCTGCCTCCCCGGCGCCCGGGCCAGCCAAGGACACCCCAAGTCACCCCCTGAGCAGCAGCCTCTGGCTTCTTTCCCACTGCTCCTAGCCGCACCCGCAAGCGATGCAAAGTTAGCTCGTAGACCAGAGAGGTTGCGCGCATCTGAAACGCGCGCGCGGGGAAGCTGAAGAGGATGACCGTGATGTGGGGGACCCTCATTTCTTTACAAGACACCCAAACCCACCCCACTAAAAGAGCCCCTCTCCTACCCTGCAGCCAGAGAACGCAGATCCGATGACTGGAGGCGTAGCTTTCCCCCACCTCAATCTAGTCCAATTGTCTTAAATGTTAATCTCCCCTTAACTCTTGGGGAATGGAGGTTGCTATAAGATAACCTAGTCATAGAGCTATTGTCAAGGATTCGCTATGTCCCTAGGAGAGGAGACTTCCATTTCAAGAGACCTGGGGGAGGCAAAGGAGCCAGCAAGGCTCCCTTTCAAAAAAAAAAAAAAAAAAGGAAAGAAAAGAAACTCACAAGAACAATAACTCAATTCACATTGTGTGTCTAAATGTTTACTGCCTGAGGAGCTCAAATTGCTTTAGACACTTTTTTTCCCCCGAATTGTCAAAGCACAGTTGATAAAATAAAAGAAGCAGGCACAAGCACCCACTTAGCAAAACACTGCTTGTTTCGATCTTTGTTCAGAACCTGTCCACCTCTTTGGTTCTCAAGATGCATCCATTTACCCTCCAGGCCAGAGGTGAGATTTCATCCCACCCCAGTGGAAGGAGACAGTCCATGTTTGCACCATTGCTGCCAGGCTACCCCAGGCAGTGAAGACTCAGGAACTTTACAACAAATCCTTGCATCTCTGTGGAGGGTGAAACCTAAGCATTGTGTACAATAGGCAAACTCCACTACTGAACCCAGCTCTCATCCTACTGCTGCTCTCACACTACAGGCGCATTGTCCTTGCAGGGTTAAGGGTGAGAATTCTGACAGTTCAGGAGGTCTCACACTCAACAGAAGAGATCCCTTTACAACTACTGTTGGCAGGCCCGGGGTGGGGATGTGGGGAGTGGGTGAGTTGAGGATCTATATTAAGGGTCACCAGTATCGTTTTGGGCCCATATGATTAATGTGTGTTTGGGGTCTTGGCATGAGGATCCAAATCTAAGGAATGGGACACTGAGTTTGAAAGAGATTCTGTTTCAGAACTTTTAGAGACCTCAGGGAGTGTTGTAACACAACGCCCAACTCTCTGACACACCACTGAGACCATCCCCTTTCCTCCAGGACTGTTAGAGGCAGTTTTATTTCTTTGCCACCTCTCCCCATTTTTTTCTTTCAGTGCTGGGGACTGAACTCAAGACCTCACACACTCTAGGGGCAATACTGAGTTGCAAGTAAACAGGCTAGTCCAGTTCCAACATGTTTTGACCACAAACTGAGCCGATGTTCAAGCCTATAACATTTCTCTTCCATGCTTTGTTCCCATCCTTAGAGCAGACCCCTGCCACTCTGTCCCCTTGACTGCTGGAGTTTTCAATGCCATGGACTGTCCTATTGGCAAATTCTCTTTCCAGGTTTGCTCCTGTGCCAAAACACAGTCACCCTCAAACCAGGAGCAAGGACAGGATGTCACCTCACCTTCCTTCATTCCTTACATTTGTGGATCACCCAGCCTGAAGTAAAAAAATGCTGCTCAGAAGTTTCTAGAGAGGGGACTGGAGAGAGGATTCATCTGGCCATTCAAGCATGAGGTCCTGAGTTTGGGATCTAGTTTAAAATCTGACTCCAGTTCCCCAGTGTGTAAAAAAATGTTTTAAAAAAGGTGGGTGTGCAGAGTTGTAAAATAAAATATGGTGGGTAATGGTTAAGAGGCCTGTAACTTTGGCTCTTTCAGACACACACACACACACACACACACACACACACACACACACACACACACAGAGTTCTTGGAGGAAGACCACTGTCTGACTTTCTCCAATTGTGATTAGTGTACAGTGAGTAACCACTGGCTTCATATATAAACAGGCTCCCACATCTGCTTTTCAGACGTTATCCACATAAGCAGGAGCAGTTCTTCCGAAAGTCAGATTGGCCCCTATAACTTCTCTGCATCTTTCCAGGTTCCTATCAATAAAGACTGGGGATCTTCTGATGCATCGGCCTTACTTTTGGTCCTCTGATCCTACACAGATCCCAGCTACCCCTCTATTCCACAACCACGTTCCAGGTCCCCACACATGACAGGTGCTCATTCACCCCCTTGTTGTCCAGCAGTCAAGATTTTAGAAGCTACTTGGATCATGTCACTGCTCCGCTCACAGGCTGTGGCGCTGCTCATTGCTCCTCCCCATCCTGTCTGTCTTCATCACATTTACTCTCCCTGCCTCATTTCTGCTCTAGGACCACTCTTACCTTCTCTTCACTTTTCTGTTCCCTGTTCGTGCGGCCATCCAAGCCTACTCCACTTACTGTGTGGCTAGATCTCTGTTACCATCCAGGTCTGGGTTCCACCCTTGGAGTGTGGTCTCTTCTGGAACTCTTCACAAACACATGTTGTTTGCTCCTCTCAGCATTTGCAGGACCCCAGAGGATGCCCCATTTGAAACTTATTTCTTTGGTATATTTTGAAATGGCAATTCAGAAAAACCTGGGACAATCTCAAATACCGCTTGCTCATTTGTGAATGAAATTTGTACCAGCATATCTTAGTGGGGGAGACAGCAGATGCCAAGGGACTCTCTGTCTTGACTAGGAAGTCACAGTAAAAAAGAGCTCAGAGATTTGTCCTCATAAACCACAAGCCATTCTGCAACTGAGACCAAATGATTTAGCTGCATGACAGAATAGACTTTACTCCTCCCCCTCCTATAAACCATGTCGTCTTCTTCTGGAATCTTGACTTTCTTTCCAGGTAGTATATAAACTTTAGCTATTTCCTTTGGGGCTCAACTTGTGGTGTGTTCAGACATGTCATAAAATGTGCTTGTTTTATCTGAGTATGGTGTTACATGCCTATAATCTCGGTACTTGGGAGGTCAAGGAAGGAGAATCACAAGTTCAAGGCCAGACTAGCTATATAGAAAGTTAACTTTGTCTCAAACAAAC
This sequence comes from Mesocricetus auratus, assembly GCF_017639785.1. Classification (NCBI taxonomy): domain Eukaryota; kingdom Metazoa; phylum Chordata; class Mammalia; order Rodentia; family Cricetidae; genus Mesocricetus; species Mesocricetus auratus. The sequence continues at coordinate 22,363,291 of NW_024429196.1, read as the reverse complement.
AAGCCTACCAATAAGTCTACATCTTGCCTTACAAGGACACATATTAGTATTTCCCAAACAATGCAACTCATAATAACATCAGAGTGGAGCTCGGTGATGAAGTGTGTTTGTAGCCCTGGACTCTAGCTAGGTCTGTAACACAGCAGAAAATAGCCAGGTCTTCTGGTGGCTCATTGCCTTCCATCCCAGTTCTTGGGAGGCTGATGAAGGACTGCAGAGACCACAAGGCTAGCCTAGTCTATAAAATGAGATCCTATCTCAAAAAGAGGAAAAGGAAGGAAAGAAGGAGGAAGGAAGGAAGGAAGGACGGAAGAGAAAAGAAGGAAGGAAGAGAAAAAGTAAACAGGGGTGTGGGCAAAGGTGGTTCATTGGATAAAGTGTTTTCCATATGTGGTGGTTTGAATAAAAATGACTCCCATTAGCTCAAATACTCAAATGCTTAGTTATCAGGAGTGGCACTATTTGAGAAGGATTAAGAGGTGTGGTCTTGTGGGAATAGATGTGACCTTGTTGGAGGAAGTGTGTTACTGGGTGGTCTCTGAGGTTTCAAAATGCCCACAGCAGGCTCACTCACTCTTTCTCTTGGCCTGAAGATTAGCTATCAGCTACTGCTCTAATGCCAAGAGTGCCACCATGTTCTCTGCCATGATGATAATGGACTAAGACTCTGAAACTCTAAGAAAGCCCCCAATTCAATGCTTTCTTTCATAAGAGCTATCTTGGTCATGGTATCTCTTCACAGTAACAGAACACTGACTAAGACATCATGCAAGCCTGATGACCCAAGTTCAGATCCCTGGAATACCATATGTGGTAACATGTGTCTGTCACCCCAGGATTCCTACAGCAGAATGGGAAGCAGAGATGAGAGAATTTATCAGAAGCCAAAAACCAGCATATCCTGGAGTACTGAGCAGAGCAGCAAGAAACAATGAGAAATCCTACTTCAAAACAAGGGTGGAGCTGGGCGGTGGTGGTGCACGCCTTTAATCCCAGCACTTGGGAGGCAGAGGCAGGCGCATCTCTGTGAGTTCGAGGCCGGGCTGGACCTACAGCCTCCAAAACAATACAGAGAAACCCTGTCTCGTAAAAACAAAACAAACAACAACAACAACAACAACAAAACAACAAGGGTGGAAGGTGAGAATCAACCCTACAAAATAGTTCCTGTCTGACTCCCATATGTATGTCACTGTACATGTCCCCCGCCATCCCCCACTGAAAGTTAGTAGCATGTCTGTTAGTACTGTACCCAGAATGGTGCTAAGAACATTGAAAATATTTGTGGATAATCACAAGATTCCTCTAAGTTGGAGACCATTTTATTTCTCTTCTACAGATGCAGATGCAGTCATTAAAAGACTAAGTATTATGCATGATGTGCCTTTGTTTACTCATTAAGAGACTCAGAGCTCTTATTTCACATGCTACATTACTGTCTGCTATGTACCCAAATATGCTATCAGACTTGGTAGGTGTGAACACAGATTTCTCCTCTACGCATCACAAAGTTTGGTTTGAAGCCTAGATGGACAGCAGGGGATGGCTTTGGAAGATGTGCCACACATTTGCTGTTCTCTCACGTTTCCCAGCCTGCACCTTTTGGGACACTAGCCCTCATTTTTACATTCTCTACTTCTAGCAAACAAGGCACGCATATTTTCCTTGCATATTTCAGCCAGGTTGTAAGGATGGAGAGAGACCTCCCAGGAGCATGTTAAAGTGCTGGGCAGGTTTTGAATTAACTGTATTATATTTTTTTCCTTAGGGATTATGGGGTGTATAAGTACATTATTTTATTAAGGGATAACTAACTCTAACCTGCCCAGAAGTGGAAATTCTAGTTACAAGGACCTAATAGCATAGTAATTGTTAGAGTTAGACATATACTCAATTATGTTGTCTTCCTCTTTAAAATCATAATCTTTTTTTAATAAAAATTTTATTTTTAAATTTAAATTCAAATTAGAAACCAGGTTTCTTCACATGTCAATCTCAGGTCCCTCTCCCTTTCCCTCCCTTCCTTCCACCACCCAGCCAATACCCTCTCTTTTCCCCAGGGAGGATGGGTTCTTCCATGGGGGTGTCCATAGTCTGTCATTTCATCCAGGACAGGGCCTAGAACCTCCCCCAAAAGTCCAGGGTGAGAGTACATCTCTCATTGTGGGATGGGCACCAATGTCCATTTGTATGCCAGGAATAAATACTGGTCAATTACCAAAGGCCCCATAGATTGCCTAGGCCTCCTCACTGACACCCCCATGTATTATATTTTTATACCCACTCCTTGTTTCTCCTCATCTCAAAACACGATTAAAGGGCAGTTATGAGTCATTGGTATAAAACATTAATAATCCATCTCAGGGCTGCAGAGATGGCTCAATGGTTAAAACACATTGGCTCCTCTTCCAGATAACCAGGGTTTATAGTGGAGGATCTTTTCTCATAGTCGTGGATAAGTAACTAAACCCCTGGTCCCTGGTGTATATATGATGTAATCATACATCTGTGTTTTGTTTCATTAGTTTATAAAATGATGTCATTTTGTAATAGTTATGTTTTGTGAGTATGCATGTATGGTATATGTACACGGTGTGTGTGTGTGTGTGTGTGTGTGTGTGTGTGTGTGTGTGTGTGAGAGAGAGAGAGAGAGAGAAAGAGAGAGAGAGGTGATAGTGGAAAAATTCAGGGTACTGGAGGAGGTGAGTCAATTTATGTCGAATATGGTCAAGATACAGTTTATACATGTATTAAATTGGCAAAGAATAAGTTAAACAAAAAGTTGAGAGTAATTGAAGAAGACATGTGATGTTGACTTCTAGCCACCACATATATATGTGCACAGATACATACTTCACATGCACATACACATATGAATACACACATACAGACTTATGAATATATTCACACAATACACATATATATGAGTACACACATACATATGAGCACACACATATGAGCACACACATATGAGCACACACACATATATATGAGTGCGTGTGCGTGTGCGCACGGACACACACACACATACACACTCAGTCTTACCTCTGAAGAAAGGAGAATCTATAGGGGTCCCATTACTTCTTTCTTTTCTATGCCACATTATATGTGTGGGCATGTGGGCTGGAGCTCTTCCCTTTCACACGACACTGTGCAGACTCCCATTCACTCCTCAGATACAACCAGATCCTCCTCGCTCCAGGATCCTCCCTTCTGTGTTCCCCATCCCCTCTCCTCTTCATACAAGCATCTTCTTAGGCATCTGAGTTTTTCCTCTCATTGAGAATTCCTTGTAGGTAGGGGTCTCCATAATGCTGGGTAATTTTAGCAGCTTTATCATATTCTGAGTCATTAGTCTGTGTAAATTTCTACATGGTATGTTTAACTTTGCTTTATTGCTTTCTCTGGGTCAAAGTTATAATCATTTTTAATAATTAGATCCAATAGATTTTTATAATTAAATCCACCAAATAATAATAATAATAATAATAATAATAATAATAATAATAATAATAATAACGACTTCTGGGATGGTAGGAAATAGTAGCCTGGACCACTGTTTACATGAAATTCCATATAACTGTTGTAAGAAGTTGTATTCCACTTCTCATAAGTGAACTAAGACAGTTACAAGGCTGATACCAGAGGCTGTCTTTTTCAGGAATACCTGTAATGTACTTTGTAGGGGCTCAATAAGAACTCTTTCTGGGACTCCATGGTTAAGAGTGCATACTGCTGTTGTACAGGATGGAGTTCATCTCCCAATATCCATGTCAGGTGGCTGACAACCGCTGGTAACTCCAGTTCCAGGGCATCTGATATTCTCTTCTGGCATCTGTGGCCACGTCAAGCACATGCACATAACTACACAGAGACATATACATACATATGAATAATTAAAAATAAAAGCAAATCTTTAAAAATGTCTCCCTAATATAGAAGGTATACTTCTGTTTTGAAACATATCCTCTCATCTCCTCTTAGAACTCAAAATTATTTGGTGTTTGTTTTTGGAAGTCTGAGCTTTCCCTGAATGTACTTATTCACTTGTTGGTATTTCTGGAAGTCTTTGCAGGCCATTTCTCAAAAAAAAAGGAATTTGAGTTCTCAGTGGAAGAGGAAATACATAGTGAGGGAATGAGAGTCCTTTGGAGGTGGGCCATCAAAGAAGGCCTCTGTGCTCTTTACAAAGAAAATTCCCTTGAAAGAAAAAAAAATGCTAGCTATACATCTGAAAGAGGACACTATCTAGACTATACAAGCAACTAAAAAAAGTCAAACAAGAAATCTAATAACACAGTCAGTAAATGGGCTAATGAAAGCAACAGCTACTTCTCTACAGACAAATACAAATGGCAAAAGTCATGAAGAGATGTTCGGCATCACTAGTCATCAGAGACATGTGATGTCAAAGTACACTGAGATTTCGTCTCTTCCCAGTGGGGGTGGCAACCATTAAGAAAATAAATAACAACCATGCTGGAAAGGATGTGGGCAAAAGGAACACTCACAGACTGATGCTGGAATACAAATTGGTCCAGGAACTACGGAAGTCAGTGTGGAGGAGTCCCCCCACCCCAAATAAATGGAGTGATGAGATGCCTCAAAGGCAAAGGCACTCACGACCAAGAATGATTGAGTTTGGTCCCTGGGACCCACATGGTGAAGGAAAGAACCTTTTCTGGAAGTTGTTCTCTGACCTCCACACGTGCACCGAGGTGCATGCCCACCCCTGCATACGCAACACATATATAATTAGACTTGAAACAAACAAAACCAAAAGCCAACTAAAAAAAAGTCCACCATAATGCTCAGCTATGGCACTCCTGGGCATCCAGCTAAGGGACTCCAAAATCAACAATCCACAGAGAACTGCACGGCAATGTTTGTGGCAGTGTTGCTCACAACCGCTAAGTTATGGAACCAACCTTGGTGTCCATGAAAAGAGGAAAGGATAAAGAGAATGTGGTTGTTTATGTACACTGGATTCTTTCCAGCCATTAAGAAGAATTAAATTCAGCCTTTTTTTTAAAAGGAAAATGGATGCAACTGGAGATAATCATGCTAAATGGATAAAGCTCATCTCAGAAAGACAAACAACTCATGTTTCCTGTTTCCTGTCATTTATGGTTCTTAGACTTTATATAGGTACAGAAAACCATATATGTTAGATATGACATGAAAATCGAGGAGAAACTGTCTGAGGGGACAGCAGGGACTGAGGAGGAGGTGAGGAAAGGGAAGGTAGGGCATGGGGTAGACACACTCAGGGCATAAAATGTATTTGTATGTGTTTAAACATTTTAGATTATGATAAAAATATCCAAAGGAAGGAAGAGGAAACAAATGGAAGGAAGTAGGAAGAGAAGGAAGGAAAGAAAGAAGACTTATTTGGAGATGGTGATAGCCTGAATTGTGAGCTACTTTCAACACCGGAATGATAATATCTATTGCTTACCAAGTGACCCAAGGCACAGTTTGCACACTATAATCTTCACTGCAGCCCCACATAGTGTTAGCACTTCCCATTGCACAGAACTGAAGTTCTGAAAGACCAAGCAATGTGCCAAAATTCTACACTTACAAGAAGGTGAGTTTGATAAAAGAGTCTCCGGGAACCACCTCTCCAAGTGTGCTCTTTGTACTGTATTGTATTGTATTGTATTGTATTGTATTGTATTGTATTGTATTGTATTGTATTGTATTGTATTGCATTGTCTATAAGAGAGGTGGGCTGGTCAAGGGTGTGCAGCCAGGATACTCCCTGGTGTGTGAAGGTGGAGCCTTGGGAAAGGATGGGAAACAGGAAGCCTGAGGGTAAAGTTGGATGACAGCCAGACTAGGACTCAGAATCACTCACCCCCCCCAGGGAAACACTGCAGATTCCAGGAGGTGTTCTGGGCTGTGACGGTTGGAACCTGAAATTTCCCCCTGAGGCTCCTGATTTGAGTGCTTGGTCTCTAGCTTGTGGTGCTGTCTTGAAGGCTGTGGGACCTTATGAGGTAGAGTCTGGTGATAGAACTAGGTTACTAGAGGGGGACATTTGAAGTAGGTTTCTGCCTGCTTTCTCTGCTTCCAAACCGCACCAATGTGAACATGCCATTGTTGCAGGCTTCCTCCGCCTGGGATGGAAGTGTTCCTGCCATCATGTCATCTCTAACATGAGGGCCTGAGACTTTCGGAAAGCATCAGGCAAAAGAAGTCCTTTTTCCCTTGAGCCTAGAATCACTCTATCATACTGACATAGGCAAACAGTGACAACAAGGTCAGTGATAGAATGCTATTGTTGTCCCCCGAAGGCTCAGGTATTAAGATTTAGTTGTAAGAAAATGAGAAGAGACTGGGTCATGAGGTTGGGCCCTTCATCCATTGATGGATTCATAAACTGATGGCATTATAGGGAAATGGTAGAAACTAGGAGGCAGGGCCCAGCTGGAGAAGGTGGGTTGCTGGAGGGAGTGTTCTAGAAGGATCCGTTTTATCTGTGGCCCTTTCTTCCTGGCTGCCACGAGGCAAACGACTTCACTTTGCCATTTCCTTTCCTCCATGACCACCTTGCCACTAAGTTAAGGGTGACAGAACCAGCTGATGTGGCTGAAGCCTCTCAAACTGTGAGACAAGATCAATTTCCTTCATGCTGTTTCGGTCAGTATTTTGTGGTAGCAATAAAAAGCTGACTAACACATGGAGTGGCTGAGCTGCAGCTGGTCCACACCTTGTGAGTTAATTGTTGCACAGTATCACTTTGGGTGTAAATGTACTAAGTTTTAAAAAGCAATTTTTATTATAAAGGAACTTGCAAATAAAATAAGCATCACACCCCCAAATTAACCAGACTCCAAGTCTGTATATCTCAATGAACTCTGTCTATGCAGTTAGAGGTTTTAAATATAGTTGATTATAGCTTGTTTTGATATTTTGTGAATAAAGCTTTATTAACACACACACACAGAGACACACATACATACACTACAGTCTGTTCACAAGGTGATCATAAATGTCTTATCTCCATATAGAGAGAATAGGTTCCACCAAGACCATTTGGCTAGCAACCATGAAGTAGCAACAAAAATAATTCTATGGTTGGGGGTCACCACAGCACGAGGAACTATATTAAAGGGTCGCAGTATTAGGAAGGTTGAGAACCTTCTAGACCAAGGTTGTAGCGTGCTAGCTGTGGTAATAGAAGCTGGAGTTTGAGCCAGAGACCGATTCCTTATTAGTTATGCACCTTTATGCTAATGCACTCTCGAGTTCTTAGTCTCAGCTGCCCGAGTAGGCTGTGGGTATTCCACTACATAATGTATACAGAGAGTTTGGAGCAAGCATGTATTTGTAAAATATCTGCTGTTAGTATTCTTATTTACATTTGTCTGTCAACTTGGGGGCAAGGAATCTGGCAGTTCTTGTCCTTATTCAGTGCCTGACATCTACCAAGTAGCTACTAATGCTTCAATTCCCCCCTGTATGTGAGTGCTGTGAGTTTTACCGAGACCCCAGGTGAGTTAAGTCCTGTAAATAAATCAAAGGAAATATCAGAGGCTTAAATAATTGTGTCCTACATTCCCCTTTTTCCTCAGAGTATGCTGTGCTCTCGCCTGGTCTAGAATGTTCTGTGGGCCTGTTTCTGACTAGCTTAGGAGAGATCTCAAGTCCATTTAAGTGACCTCTGACTGTTCAACAATCAGGGAACAAGGTTGTCTTTCTGTGGATGCCCAGAAAGTGGGGTCCGCACACCTACAGACACTTGCTCTAAAATGTCAGCATCTATCCCTAAAGTGTCCCATTCCTCAGGGGAGGTGTATTGTGCAGTAGCATACTCACACCCACATGCAACCTGCTGGTTTCTCCTACTGGCTAAGACTCCTGTAGTTCAAAGTCACTAAATAAATAAGTAAGCAAACCAAAAGCCCCACAGAGTCCCAGTGTGTCAGGGTACCATCAGAATAAAACAGAAAATGTACTGTATAAGTTTCAGTCTTCATTTCTGGTATATTTCAGATCAGACAAAATGAAACCATCAGACACTCTCAGGGTTGGGGGGCTGTTCTCTATTCTCTGTCCAGAAAGCACTCTGACAGCTTTAGGCACATTTCTTCCTATCGCCAGATGAGGAAATAGGCAGGGAGGAGTGCCTAGACTGACTATGCCTCCTGGTAAACCTGTGGGACATTCAGAATGAGGACAGACAGCTTCCCTGTTGAAGTCACTTGGCTGCTCCTCCACAGCTGTCACCTGCTGACACTTCACAGGATTCTGACAGATCACACAAGTACACAATGGGAGGCTACTTCCTGCTGGGTCAAGTTCCTTATAAAAAGCACCCAAAGTTCTCTCTCTCTCTCTCTCTCTCTCTCTCTCTCTCTCTCTCTCTCTCTCTCTCTCTCTCTCTCTCTCTCTCTCTCTCTCCCCTGTCTCTGTCTCCCCTGTCTCTGTCTCCCTCCCTCCCTCCCTCCTTCCCTCCCTCCCTCCCTCTCTCCCTCCTTCCTTCCCTCCCTCCCTCCCTCCCTCCTTCCCTCCCTCCCTCCCTCCCTCCTTCCATCCTTGGAGAAGGGTGTTTCACTTTACAGCCCAAGCCAAGTTGTGTTCAAACTCGGTATTCCTATCTCAGCCTCCCAAGTGCTGAGATTCTAGGTATTTGCCATCAAGTCTTTTCTTTAATTTCTATATTTCTTTATATTAAAAAATCTTTTAACCAGTAAGATGTTATAAGCATTCAGATAAACACAGATGGTTTATTGGACCACTATCATGGCTTATCATTTGGCCTTATTTGCTTAAGGCTTTAGATGAAGAGGAGGAAGAGCAGGAAAAGCAGGAGGAAGAGGAGGAAGACCAGGAGGAAGAGGAGGAAGAGCAGTAAGAGCAGGAAGATCAGGAAGAGAAGGAGGAAGAGGAGGATCAAATCCACACTGCTCATCCTTTCTCCCCCCCTCCCCAGAAGCTGACCATTCCCTAATGTGGTGAACATCAAATTTAGTTTTATCCTTTGACCATATACATATACAACCATAAATATACGCAGTGTTTTGTGTTTATAAACCTTTCAAAATCATCTGCCAGCATATAATGTCTCCCTCAATCTTTTTTTTCATTTAACACAGTATTTTTTATGTCTTTTTTATTTTTACATTTAAATTAGAACAAGGTTGTTTCATATGTCAATTCCAGGTCCCTCTCCCTCCCCTCCTCCCATACCCTCTCCCCAACCCCCTCCCCCAATCACCACTCCTTTCCCCAGGTAGGGTGAGGCCCTCCATGGGGGTGTCCATAGTCTTTCGTTTCATCCAGGGCAGGGCCTAGACCCTCCCCCAAGAGTCCAGGCTGAGAGAGCATCCCTCATTGTGCGATGGGCACCCAAAGTCCATTTGTATGCCAGGGATAAATACTGATCTACTACCCAAGACCCCATAGATTGCCTAGGCCTCCTCACTGACATCCACATTCAGGGGGTCTGGATCAGTCCCATGCTGGATTCCCAGCCATCAGTCTGGGGTTCAAGAGCTCCCCCCTTGTTCAGGCCAGCTGTCTCTGTGGGTTAACCAAGCCCAGTCTTGACCTCTATGATCATCAGTCCTCCCTCTCTATCACTGGGTTCCTTGAGTTCAGCTCAGTGTTTAGCAGTTAACACAGAATTTTTGAGATTTATCAATACAGGAATATATAGATTTTGGTCAAATGAACAGGAAACAAGTTCTTTATGTCTGTTTTTTTTTAACTGACAGTCAAGTTTTGGTAAATTGCCTTTGTGTTCATGGTTTCCTCTGCCTGTCAAACTTGTCTATCACTTACTCACTTGTCCAGAAGTCTTCTAAGCATGGGTTTAGTATGTTCCATTACTTCTTTGGGTTTCCATTTATTTGACACCGAAATTGACAATACCTCTAGTCTTGAATTTCAGAAAATCAAAAAGTCAATGAGTTTTATAAGTATGTTCATGTAGAATATACTCATAAAGACAGAGATTCACTTCATGTTGAGAATTTAGTTTAATATGTTTCTTTGGTAAGTGTGTGACTCTACTATTTTTAATTATGTGTAATGTGTGGGTTTGTGCACACAAGTGCAGGGGCCCATGGAGCTTGAGGTGGCTGTGAGCCACACAACATGGGTTCTGGGAACTGAACCTGGGTCCTCTGCAAGAACAGTGTGCATTCGCATTTACTGGGCCATCTATTCCACTCTAAATCTGTAACTTCAATCATGTTTCAGTGAGTCTTCCCTGGGCTGCCCTATAAAGCTTTAACCTGCTCTTTATCATTTGCTATTCTTTTCTTCTCTTTTATTTTCTTCATGTTATGAACAATTTACCTGCAAGGACATTTCCCCATTCATTTTGTTTACTTTCTATTCCCTCCCTTTAGAATGCAAACTCTATAAAGGAAAGATTTCTGTTTATTGTGTCCCCTGTTGTTTACATAATTTCTGAAGTAGTACATCAGGCACCGCACCTGCTCACTGACTATGCCCTGGGTAAACAAATAAATGGACAAAAGTATCTAATGGCCATCTTTGTAAGTCTCCTTTGTATGGTGTGAGAGTTTCTCATTGGTAATTACTTAGAAATGAAATTGCTTTCTGTGTTGTATGTGCCTTGCTGTTCACAATGATTGATCTAATTTCCATTTTCATCAGTACCACCTAAGAGACCCCATTTCCCATAGCCACAGCATCTTTTTCCCCCACCACTGACAATGTACTAATTTAAAGTGTAGAAACAATAATTGAGATCAGAAGGAAATATTAAACAGCCATTGAATTCCTAATAAGCAGTGTCGGGTGTTCTAGATGTTCATTTAAGACATGGGTTTGTTATTATGGATTTGCCAACACACCTAAGCTATAGGGTCTCTTTGAGAAAAAAACAAAGAAAAATTACACAGTTCCTTTATCCATCAGTATTGCCAATAGTGACATACAACCTATCACAGAAATCTGGACAAAACACACCTTATTTCACTATTTGTTTAGGCAACTAAAAAAAAAAGGAGAATGTCCTGGCTAAGAATGACAAAATGAAAACATACACATAAATTACATGGTCATTTTTCAGATGACCTTCAGAGAAGAAGTTTAGCTCAGTAGTGCACTTGACTAATATGCATAAGGCTCCATCTCCAGCCCTATTTCTCATCCTGCAAAATCAATTTCATAATTGCCAGAAACATGAAACTTATGTTTAAAGAGAAAATTCCATAAAGTCCTTAATTATTGACATGGTCAGTTTAAATTCAAAAGATAATTGAAGCTATCCAAATTTACATTCTCAAATGTGTTCTTAATTCATTCTGCAACAGTCATGAAAGCTTTCAGTGTATTACAGAAGTGGTCATGGTTCCCTGTTCCTTTGTGTCTCTATGCCCCTTGTAATTAAGTTATGAAATGATAACAATAAATGCCCCACCCCCATTTTGAATGCATACTGTTTTTTCTGGCGTTCCTGGGTCATCAAATGTGGAGGAAGTAACGATATCGCCATTAGAGCGTATAAAGGCCTTTCATGCTTCTTCTATCTGAGCGCTTGGAGCACTGGTGAGCAGTCATGGGAAGTCACCTCCCCAGCTTGGTTGCTCACTCAAGACTCAGAGGGGAAAGAAAGCCTAACTAAGTTGCCCCCATGACTGGCAGCCTACTACAGATGAATGAGATAAGAGCTATCCTGATGGATCCAGCCTAAATTATGGATATTACAACCACAAACTCCATGAATGCTGGTTCATTTAAAATACTATGCTTTGCAATGTTTACAGATTAACTCAGACTAGCTTGGTCCTCCATCAGACAAAAACAAAATGGCAATTCCTTTCTTTCCCCTCCCGCCCTCCCTCCCTCCCTCCCTCCCTCCCTCCCTTCTTCCTTGTTTCTCTCCTTTGCTCCCTCCTTCCATACTGTATTTTGTGTCATTTATGATGATGAAATTATTGAATATATCTTAATTTTTAAAAGACTTGATGGAAAAATAACAGAAAAATCTTTTCCAATGAAATATGTAAAAGTTTTATTGAGTGTTTAATATCATTCCAAACCAATAAATAATCATGTATAGAGTTGGGCACCCATCAGTAACAGATACATAGTCAAACAAAATGATTTTACCCTCTACATATTCCAGCAACTGCTACATCATTTTCCAAGAGCACCAACCAGAACTAAAAACCTCTGGGAGTTTCATGAAAAAAAAATCTGGTCTTCTTTTTTTTTGAAATATATAAGGAAAAACTTTCTAAAATGTGACTTAAAGAAAATTAGCATTCTGAGCATATCCTCTTCCTCACCTGGAGCTAGCTGGAGTTGGTAAATTCAGACTAACTGCTAATTTCTTTCAGGAAGAACAAGTGAAAACAGATCAAGAACCCAACCAAAACCTCAAAAAAAAAAAAAAACAGATAAAAACACAAACCGTTTCAGAACTGTCAAGCCTCCTCTGTTCACCAGTACAAAGCAAAGCTATAGATGTTTTCTCTCACATGTGGGGAATGATGGTATGAAAATATTAAAAGTCTTCCTTTCCCATAATTTCTTTCTTTTCTATTTCCTCCCTCCCTCCCTCCCTCCCTCCCTCCCTCCCTCCCTCCCTCCCTCCCTCCCTCCCTCCCTCCCTCCCTCCCTTCCTTGTTTTTTGAGAACTCACTATATGGACCAGGCTGGCCTCCAACTCACAGAGATCTGCCTGCATTTACTTTCCGAGTGTTTGGATTCAAGGAACAGGTCCTCACACCTGGCCTCAAGCAACTTTATTTCTATAAGAGCAGACACTTTGTGTAAACCGTGAAAACACCACGGTTCTTAAGGTGCAGCAGTCTTGAATGAGCTGAGATGGTCCAGGCAGCATTTGTTGGTGTTTGTAGAGGTAGCACTCACAGCGACAAGTGCGTATGTGGTATGTACAGAACCAAGGGCTTGGGTGGGTATGGTGGTCTGTAAAACCAGTGCTTACAGGCAGATGCAGAAGGGTTAGGAGTTTAAGGTTATCTTGGCTACATAGCAAGTTTAGGGCTAGCATGCACTACATGAGATGTGTCCACTAAAACCCTAAGCAACCAGAACAAGAACAACAAACAGAGCCAAGTCTGCAGTGAAGTCACAGAGAACCACATGACTGAATCTAGGCAGACACACCCAGGCAGCACACACATTAGGCTTTTTATTTTTAATTGAGTTTTGGTGCCTGTACCTTCAGAAGCCTTCAAAAAGCACATTAAGCTGCACAACTTCACATGGTGTTGTGAGTCAAAATGTAAGAAGCTCTGGACTGATGGGCTAGAGTTCACTCTCCATATGTAAGAAGATGCACATCTGATGTTTCTATCTGCAGAAATCTAAATAGAGATGAGTTGCCAGTTGACAGCATCCCAGGGAATCTCTGCTGCTGATGTTGCCTTGAGCATCTTCAATAGCTGAGAAACAGAATGCAACTCTCTGGGCATGAAAACTGATAGCTTCAGGGTCTAATAAAAGTTAATGTACTTGTTTTCATTTTTTGAAAAGGCATGGACCAAATGCATCCCATCTTTTTTTCTAATTGCTTTTTCTTGATGGTAAATAGCTCAAACTCTCTTGTTTGAAGCTGGGGCACACAGTGACCTCTTTTCCTCTTTGTAGGACTATGTACAAGAAAATATTTTGGTTTCAGTAAGAGATTTTTATAAAGTTTCTCATGAAATATTTGAGTACAACACAAAACCATGTCCTTACTATAGAGGGAGCTGTAATTGACATCTCAGTCACATACAAAGACTGTCTACTAAGATGGGCATGGTGGCACAAACCAATAATTCTTGTACTCAAGAGACTGAGGCAGAAGGATTGTAAATTAGAGGTTAACCTGGGCTATATAATGAGTTTAGGCTGGCATGAGCTGTATTGTGAGACACTGTCTCAAAAATGGCCAAATAGGTCAATTAACAAAATAATGTAAAATAGTCACTGATGAATGTTCCCAACAGCATAGTAACTTAAGACTATTGGTTATTAAGACCAATCTGTGAATTTGATGATATTAACGATAGCAACCGCTATCATTTAAAGAGAGCACCACTTGTCTGGCTGTGTGCCACAGGACTATATCTGTCTACAGACTGATAAATATTTGCTTTAGGCCTTTGGCCAAATTTACAAATCAAATTGTTCATGTGGCAAAAAAGAAAAGTGATTTAGAAAAGGAGCCAAACAATTGAAAGAGAGAAAATGTTTGACAACATGATATGAAGGTTTGACTAAATCAACCACACATATGTAGGATGAAAAAGCAGTATTGTTTTTAAAAGAACTTGGATTTTATCAACCGAAATCTAGGAGGCTAAAATATGATATGACCACTACCCAAATGGAATAAACCACACTGTGTTATTAAGGTAGTAATTCCATCTGTTACTAAGACTTTGGCAATCATGATGTATCTGAGGCACTACATTGGATGACGTCTGGTGGTGGTAGTGGGGTTGTGAATTCAGTTGTGTCAAGATGACAGTAGTCAACGTTAGGGCACATTCAGGTCCAACTTTGATGGTTTGTGGGACTGGGGTGTTTAGTCTCTCAAAGCCTAGACCCAACAGAGAGAGAAAACAGTACGATCCAACTAAAGAGTTGTTCTTTGCCATTGGTTTGAGACCGGTAGGTGAATAGGTATCTATCTACATACTGTGGAGTGGGATTTACAGAAGTTGGAGTTAATAGAAACTGCAGGGAGGAATCTATACAGTTCTGAGGTAGATATCTTACTGTGGGAAACTATCTCCATTTCTGGAAAATTGCTGTCTAGACCCATTGTCACCTGTGACCCTGCTGTGGTGGGAACCCCGACTTCCTGCAGGCCCCTGGACCCCTGACCCTAGAGGTCCCTTCTAGCCCTCAGGTCAGAGAACAGACACTGAAAACAAAAAATCTCCAGTTGGGCAGCTGGCTCAGGAGCTGTGGTTTCCCAACACTAGTAATTTGTACTCCGAGAACAAACCCAACATTGTCTGAATCTCACCACTTCTGAGACGTGGACTTCAGATCAAGCGGAGATGAAAAATTCTCTCTAAAATGGAATCCAGCCTGTGTGTTTTATTATTTCATGACTCAGTACTGCCACCCATGTTTCTTCCCCACTGGATGTGTCTCATAGAGTCCTTCATTTCTGTCACCAGGATCACTCACTCAAGTCTGTCTGGTACTCACTTTAGACTGTGTTCCTGGGGGCAAACTTTCTGTCTTCCTATGTCCATATTGGTTAGTCCTTGCTGCCAGAGGCTCCTGGGAACCTAGGCTTCACTCTTCCTTTGCTGTTGTGTCCCAGTCCTGACGATTCCATGTCTAGATTTTGGGGATCATTGCCTTTATTGCTCAGGAGGGAATACGTGTTACTCATTGCCTAAGCAAGGTGACATTTATTGTCCATTCCAAATACATGAACACTTATTCTCAATTTTATACAATCCCTGTAATGACATTTCAGAGCAGGTTTTATGCCCATTTTAGAGAATGGGAGCCTGAGGCTTGCATCCTTGCTCAATGTTGCTCCTTCTTGCTCTGCCCTTGTTTTTGTTGCCCAGCAACTTACAGAAACAATGCCAGCATGTCTGACTCCAGAAATAATGCCAGATTTTCAGTAGAGGGTTGTTGGTTGCTTCTTTGTGTGTGTTTGCTTATTGTTAGGAGATGACACACGGTGGGGATGCTGGCAGGGTGGAGACTCACCAGAAGCACATAGCTGTTCTTTCTCACACTGTAATAGTTACCACAGATCTATTTACTAACAATACATTTATGCATCCCTTGGGAGAAACCACAGCCACCAACCACTACCCATAAACACCAAACTCCATGACACAGTGACTCTGCTGTTGGCAGGGCATATACAGACAAACACCTTCCATTTGGCTTGACAGAGAAAATGGTAAATCTGGGCCATAACCAGGCAGCAGTGGTTGTTGGATAGGTGGCCTTAGCTGAGATGTTGAATCCAATTCAGTTTTGCCATTGATGCTGCAGTAAAACAGGACAGGGAGTGCAGATATGCTACAAACTACAAATCACTGTAACCCTGGCTGTATTTTTCTGCTTCATTTTTGTCTCTCCAATACTCAGTTTTATTTATCTATATATTGCATTTTCTCTGTATTTGCAGGGATGCCCAGAGAGGGACAGTTTTTATCTGTTTTCTGCTCACTCCCTGATCTGTGAACAGTACTAGTACTAAACACAGGCTGAGGTTGGTCAATCCTTGGTGCATAAATGAATGGCACAAGGCATCTATGGCTTATACAGACCACTGTGGCCTCCACCACTAACACAAGACAGAGAATTTCTGAAACTTGAGATTTGGAAGCAAGATTTGAGAGGAATTTATTCTCCTATTTATATATGAGTTCCAGTGAGGCCACATCTGAGCTGAGCCTATGAGGGACATCTCATACTTAAACCCACTCTACCACACAGCACAGGAAGATCCTGTCTTGACATCACCCACCCTTGAGGACTTCAGATATTTAAATTTCAAATATGTAAATATTTCCTAACTCTTCATTCATTCCCCGATCATGTTATATGATAGTCCATTCTAAATGCTTTTGCTTTTAAAGACCTTTTTTAGACTTTAGAGCAGTGGATCCCAACTTGTGGGTCCCAACCCCACTGGGGCTTCACATCAGATATTTTCATTATGATTCATAACAGCATAAAATCACAGTTATGAGTAGCAATAAAGTAACCCTTATGGTTGGGGGTCCACCACAGCTTGAGAAATGGTATTAAAGGATCAAAACATTAGGAAGGTTGAGAACCATTGCCTTAGAGTGGTTCTTGATTTCCAAACTGACATCAAGTTTCTACTGAGGACAAGACACTATGTCACCCACCCCCCATCCCCATTTACTTCTCAACCAGTTACAATCGCCATAGATAGACCTGTAAGTTTCAAAGATGGCATTCGATATGGAATTCAAGGGATGGGGTGGGGGGAGCTCCCCCAGCAGAGAAGACAGAAAGGAGCAGCCCTGTCATGGTGCGATACGCTGCACATGAGCCAGCTGTCTGGGACTTTGTTTACATCCCAGTTGGGCATTGTTCCGCATAAAGAGCTGCTCATCCATCATCCCACTAATGAGTTAACGAGTAACTAGACTCCTGTATTTTTCCAGTTATACGCACTGCTTTATTTCTGGGTAGTAACAGCATAAACAATTTGAATGGAGGGGTCCAAGAGAGGAAAACACACAGAAAAATGTCTCAGAACCTTTAGAAATGCATCTACAGTACAGTTGTCAAAGACACATATCACTAGACTTGAGAATTTAGAAAATAATTCAGATGACCAGCATTATGCATTCTACCTACTATGTAACATAATGTAGCAATTAAGAGAAAAACACCTATTCCAAAATCTTAGTGATTAAAAAATGATATTGAATCTATGCCCCAGCAGGTTCAATCTAGTTTATACAATACAAGTGTGTTCATCTCTCTCACACGTACGCTTGTTTGCCTTCAGGAATCAGTTTCTATGTTCAGAGTTTGACTTTTATTTCTGTCTCCTGAACTCTCCTGCAGGCCTAAAAATGACCAGTTCTGCACAGATGTATCAACATTAGAGGAACAACTTGCATCTAAGAAATGTTTCAAAGCATGCCTGGTAACACATCCCACTTTAGAGAACTTAGCTCCTTGGGCTGCCATAATAAGATGTCATAGGCCGGGTGGTTCATAAAAGCCTTTAGGGCTGGCATGGTGGCTTGGTGAGTGGAGGTGCTTCCTG
Source organism: Mesocricetus auratus (assembly GCF_017639785.1). Lineage (NCBI taxonomy): Eukaryota > Metazoa > Chordata > Mammalia > Rodentia > Cricetidae > Mesocricetus > Mesocricetus auratus. The sequence continues at coordinate 22,345,554 of NW_024429196.1, read as the reverse complement.
CAGAGCCAAGTGACCTATGTGCAGTCTCCAGAACCCACGTCGTGAAAGAAGGGAGTCAACCCCTTCAAGTTGTCCTCTGGCTTCCGAAAGTGCACCATGGCACATACACCCCACCAAATAATTTGCAATACAAAACGTAAATTGCCGTTTATTCATTTTTTGGGTTTTTTGTTTGTTTGTTTTAAGTTTTTCCAGACAGGGTTTCTCTGTGGCTTTGGAGGCTGGCCTGGAACTAGCTCTTGTAGACCAGGCTGGTCTCGAACTCACAGAGATCCGCCTGCCTCTGCCTCCCAAGTGCTGGGACTAAAGGCATGCGCCACCACACCTGGCTATTCTTATTATGGTTATGGAGGGTGAAAGTCTGAGCTTAGACTACCAGCTCTCTCAGGTTCTAATAAGGCCTCTCTTTTCACTTGTAGGCAGCTGCCTTCCTGCTGTGGAGGAAGAGAAGAGGGACCTTTGCGGGAGGCGCTGTCCTCTTTTACAAGTGTTCTGAGCCTACTTATGAGGGACTAGGGCCTTGACCTGGCTTTGGAAGGGTCACATTTAGTACTGCAGTCTTCATGTAAAAATGGCTGCTTTTTTAAGTACCTAAGGAGACTCCGAACAGCAACATGGAAGAATAAGTTCTCCAAAGCACACTGCATAGATCATCAGCTCTGTCTCGCTGTTCCCAATCTGTTGCTATGGCCTGGATGTTGGTGCTACCCCAGATTCATATGCTGAGATCTCATCCTCAGTGTGATGTCATGGGGTGGGGTAGGCACGTTGGAGGTGGCTAAATTTCGATTTGGTTCATAAGGGTGGACCCCCAGGGTGTGATTTGTGCCCTTTTCAGAGGGCCTGGTGATTGGGCTCAGTTGGTAGAGTGCTTGTCTTGGAAGCCTGAGACCTGAGTCCCATGGCCAGAACCCATGTGAGAAGAGCCTGCTGGCTTGGTGGCATGCACTTGTATTCCCATTCTTAGACAGACAGATGAGGCAGATCCCTGGAGTTTCATGGCCAGCTAGACTAGCCTATCTGTGGATTTCCAGGCCAGGGAGAGACCTGCTCTCAGCAAACACAGTAAACAACGTGTTATGAATGAGCCAAGATTGTCTTCTGACCTCCATGTGCATGTGCACACATATGCACATAACTACACACTGTTGTGAATGTGCACACAGGAAAACATATAGTCACCCCCCACAGCTCCACATATGCATGTATATGTATACATATGAATATGCACAGACAAACATACACTCATACACATGCAGAGAAAGTATATGGGGGGGCAAAAACAAGGAGAGAGCAGAACTCCCTCTCTGCACTAAGTGAAGACAAGCCAGTAACAGCCATCTGTAAGCCAGGAGAGAGCCCTCATTAGGAACCAAATCTGCTGGCACCTTGATCTTGGACTCCCCCTCCCGCCATCCCCAGAGCAGTGAGGAAAACCTTCTGTTCAAGTCACTCATGCTTTTATTTTAGCAGCCAAGTTCAACAAGATAGGGACAACTTAACTGCCCACCCCTGGTGAGGATGAAGTGAAACAGAAAAAGTAAGGTATGACGGCAACAGAGCAGCTATGTTCCATAAGACCAAAGGTTACACAGGACCTTAACAAGGATTAAAACTTTCTACAGAGCCAGGACACATCCCGAGTGCAATCCCTTCATTTGCTAGAAGAAAGCCAATTACTGTTCAAGGTTGGACAAAGTTGAGCACAGGCCATAGGCAGATGGTTGCTTATTTTATGGGACTGGAGAAAGTGGTTTTCATCCACCAGCCAAGAGAACTCTGTTTTAAGAGCAAAATGCCTCATCGGCCTCGAGTCACCACCAGAGGCTGAGGGTAAAGTGCCAGACTTACCACTTTAATAACTAGATCACTCTACTTCCGACTAGTAAAAGCCCAAGTAGGACATAAAATCAACATTGTATGACACCAGTTAAAAATTATTTAGAGGCCAGGCGGTGGTGGTACACGCCTTCAATCCCAGCACTTGGGAGGCAGAGGCAGGTGGATCACTGTGAGTTCAAGGCCAGGCTGGACCGACAACCTCCAAAACAATACACAGAAACCCTGCCTCGGAAAAAACAAAAATAAAATTATTTAGAAACCAACAATTTCAGCACTCTGTAATTTTTCTCCTCTCTCTAGGACATAGGTAACAGAACGGAATCATCATGATGAGGCACGTGACAGAAACTTCATCTCTTCTGCTATGGCTGTCCAATTTATGACTTCTTTGGCCTACAGTGCTCCTCAGTAATAAGTAGACTGTATTAAACAGCAGGATTGATTTGCCATATAGCCCACCACAAATAGTTCTTTCTTTAGTTAAACTGGCATCATAAAAATTGAGAAACATGGGATGATGACCCATACAGAAAACGCCAGGTAAGCATGCACTTTCCTTGAAAGAAGAGATAAGGAACACGAACCTGGGCACGTAACAAACAGCATGGTAGTGGGAGCAGGGCATGGAGGCTACATTAAGTGAGACTTTCCAGGGGCGATGTTATTCACTCTGTTTCTCTGTTTGTCTGAATTTTAAAGGGCATTCACAAATGTTTCCTGGAAGATATTTAGTTAAGTCTTTCTTTTCATCTTAAGAGAATAGCCAGTGAATGTGTAGATAAATGACTCACTTTTTCAGATGTCAACAAGACCCAAGGCCAAGACACACTGCTAAAGAGCATACAGAGCTCAGCCTCCATAAAGGGCTCCTGAGTGTGACACTTGAGTATCCAAACTACTGGTGTCATGCTTCATATTTGAGCCCTGCTGGCCAGGTCTTTCTTCTCATGAATGGAAGGTAACATTTCTGTTCACACACACACACACACACACACACACACGCACGCACGCACGCACACACGCACACACGCACACACGCACGCACGCACGCACGCATGCACGCACCTTTCCAAACCAGGTGGTGAGTTCAATGCCTATGTGAGTATAACTTCATGTTTATCACGTGCCCAAAGCTTGGCAGGCCATAATAAGCCTTTATTAATAGCTATGTCATCCAGGCGTGGTGGCACATGCCTGTAATCTCAGCAGGAGGGTCAGGAATTTAAAGTTATCCTTAGCTCCACAAGAGCCTATCTCAAACAAACAGTAAAACAAAACAAAACAGGGCCCAGGAGATGGCTCAGGAAAGTGCTTGCTGAGCAAACATGAAGACCTGAGTTCCAATCCCCAGGACTCGTGTAGAAGCTGGCTTAGCAGAACATATCCATGATCCCAGTGTTGAGGGGGCAGAAGCAGGAGGACCCCAGACTTCCTGGCCAGGCAGTCTAGCTGAGACAGAACTCCAGGTTCAGTGAGAGTTCCTGGCTCAAAAAACAGTATGGATAGTGATGAGAAAGACTCTCACACACACATACTCTCTCTCTCTCTCTCTCTTTCTCTCTCTCTCTCTCACACACACACACACACACACACACTACCTCCCCTATACACAGTGGGGGGGAGGAGTCACCTAAAACAAATGAGAAATAAGAGTAAAATCTAAAGTACACACAACAGCCTCAAAACTCCATTAGCCCATCACCCCTTACTCCATTACCCATCACCCCCTCCTTACTCCATTACCCATCACCCCCTCCTTACCCTATTACCCCATCACCCCCTCCTTACTCCATTACCCATCATCCCCTCCTTACTCCATTACCCATCACCCCCTCCTTACTCCATTACCCATCACCCCCTCCTTACCCCATTACCCATCACCCCCTCCTTACTCCATTACCCATCACCCCTCCTTACTCCATTACCCCATCACCCCCTCCCTACTCCATTACCCATCACCCCCTCCTTACCCCATTACCCCATCACCCCCTCCTTACTCCATTACCCATCACCCCCTCCTTACCCCATTACCCATCACCCCCTCCTTACTCCATTACCCATCACCCCCTCCTTACTCCATTACCCATCACCCCCTCCTTACTCCATTACCCATCACCCCCTCCTTACTCCATTACCCCATCACCCCCTCCTTACCCTATTACCCCATCACCCCCTCCTTACTCCATTACCCATCACCCCCTCCTTACCCTATTACCCCATCACCCCCTCCTTACTCCATTACCCATCACCCCCTCCTTACCCCATTACCCATCACCCCCTCCTTACTTCATTACCCCATCATCCCCCTCCTTACTCCATTACCCCATCACCCCCTCCTTACTCCATTACCCCATCACCCCCTCCTTACTCCATTACCCCATCACCCCCTCCTTACTCCATTACCCATCACCCCCTCCTTACTCCATTACCCCATCATCCCCCTCCTTACTCCATTACCCCATCACCCCCTCCTTACTCCATTACCCCATCACCCCCTCCTTACTCCATTACCCCATCACCCCCTCCTTACTCCATTACCCATCACCCCCTCCTTACTCCATTACCCCATCATCCCCCTCCTTACTCCATTACCCCATCACCCCCTCCTTACTCCATTACCCCATCACCCCCTCCTTACTCCATTACCCCATCACCCCTCCTTACCCTATTACCCCATCACTCCCTCCTTACCCTATTACCCCATCACCCCCTCCTTACTCCATTACCCCATCATCCCCCTTACCCCATTACCCCATCACCCCCTCCTTATTCCATTACTCCATTACCCCATCATCCCCCTTACCCCATTACCCATCACCCCCTCCTTACTCCATTACCCCATCACCCCCTCCTTACTCCATTACCCATCACACCCTCCTTACTCCATTACCCATCACCCCCTCCTTACTCCATTACCCCATCATCCCCCTTACCCCATTACCCCATCACACCCTCCTTACTCCATTACTCCATTACCCCATCATCCCCCTTACCCCATTACCCATCACCCCCTCCTTACTCCATTACCCATCACCCCCTCCTTACTCCATTACCCATCACCCCCTCCTTACTCCATTACCCATCACCCCCTCCTTACTCCATTACCCCATCATCCCCCTTACCCCATTACCCCATCACACCCTCCTTACTCCATTACCCCATCATCCCCCTTACCCCATTACCCATCACCCCCTCCTTACTCCAGCTCATCCACTCCCACCTCTCCCCTCCTTCTTTTCCTTACTGAACTCACTAGATAAGCCGTGGTCTCACCTCCAGGCCATTGCACAGACTGAAATTCTTCCCTGAGAGCGTCTCCTGATGTATTAAGATGTCTCTCAAAGAAAAGTCCTCCCTGGCTACCCATTGTAAACAGTGTCCTTTCTCTTGTCATGTTTATCTAGTCTTCACGATTGCTTTATTTTCTTTGTTGCATTGCCCAACGGCCCACAGTATGGATTTCTATCTGTTTTTGTTCCTGTGTCTTGTGTCCCTTCAAAATGAAGTTTCCAGGAGACTGGATATGGGCATGCTTTATTATCTGCTCTCAGAGGAGGAGCCTGGCATAGCGCAGGAGCTTGGCAGACAGTTTTGAAAGATGGTTTTAACAGAGTGTGCAGCCAGGCCATCTCAGCGTTTGCACAGCCTGCATGTCTGCCTGAGGGCATGGCTGGCAAGTCTGCACAGGTCCTTCTGTTAACCATGAGGCGAGTCAGGCACCGTTACTGGCTAGTCCCTACACCAATACACATTTTAAGAGTCCTTTCCTTTTGTTCAGCTAAAGCTTTTTGGAGAAGGCTGAGCATGCCCAGAGATGTTCCTGCCACCGTTTTACTATTCCAAATATGAGTTATATGACCTTGAGCTAAGCATTCCTTCTTGAACTATGACCTTGGGCTGAACATGCTCAGGAATGTACACACACGTAATGTGCCTGCCCATCAGAACACGTGTAGTTTCCCATAAGAAAAGCCCTCTTCACCTCCTCCCCCTTTTTAATGTCTTGGCTGAGTTTGTTTGTTTTGACTCTGCCTTCCACTGGATCCCACCATCCTTTCTGGAAAGCAAGAGCTCAATGATGGTTTGAACTTTGACCACTCAGCCAGGAGAGAACATAGCCAGCTGGTGCAGAGCTCCCTCCAATGCCTGAGTTTACCATTAATCAAAAGTTCACTTGTGTGTGCTAAAGTCCTCCCTCACTAGTCTGATTGCTTCCCCCATTCTATTGTTGGTTATGATTCTATAGAAGTCATCCAAGTTAAATATTTAGTAAATCATAAACCAGCAACATCCTTTCTAGGTAAGAGGCAGAATGCTAATGGTCTTTGATTTCAGTTCATCTCCCTTCATTAAACCCTATTTTCAGTGAAATGTCTAACAGGGCATATCTCAGTGAAAGGTGGAATTTTTGTTGGTTTTTAATAAAGACTCCTTTTACCACATGCAATCTTACATGATCAATAAGTACATCTACCTGACTAAATGAATAGGACGCGTGGTTAAAATGTGCTCCTCATGTTGATGAGATGACTCAGTGGATAAAGGTGTTGCTGGCAAACCAGACACTCTGCGTTCAGTCCTGGAAACCCACATGGTAGAAGGAGAAAGATGACTCCCATAAATTGTCCTCTGACATCCACAAGCACATGCATATGTGTATGCATATACACACATAATTATGTAAATTTAATAAGAAATTTTAAATGTGATGCTCAAGGAAATCTATTTTGGTTACTGCTTCCAAGTGTCTGCTCATTATGTGATTCTAAAAAGAAATTTTTGACTTCAGAGATCTGAAAACCACGGTGAAGTGAAATCCATTCACCCCAAATATGTCCCATGTCTACTTTCACATGTTACATATCAACTAGAAGTGATATGAAGAAACAATTCAGAGAAGCAAAGGAAGATGAGAATCATAAAATGCCCCTGGACTGGCTATGGTAGGCCCTGAACACGGATTTCTAGAGTTCCAGAGAAATGTCTTTGCTGGGATCATTCACCACAATTCCAGTATTCACAGCATCCATGGCAAGATCCAGGAATCACATCCCCCACCAGAACCTGTGGAGGCTCAAGTTCCTTGTGTCGGTTGGTGTAGTGTTTGCACACAGCACGAACACACATTCATGCATAGTTTAAAGTTTTCACCACATTGTTAAATGTATTTTGTATCTCTGTGTTTATTGCATGTGCGCAGACTTGCATGCATCGAGGCGTATGTGTGGAATCAAGGACACACAAAGTTGGCCTTCCACCATTTGGGACCAAGGGAGATTAAATCCAACTTGGTGGCCTTTACCCTCTGAGCCATCTCTCAAGTCTTCACATACAGTTTCAATTAGGGCTTTTAAAGCTTTTTTCACTTGCAACTCCCTTCGATCCAATAAACATTTACATAACCCTAGGTCTGTAGGCATACAAAACAGGTGTTGAAATGAAACATTTACTGATTAGAAATTTATTTTAAAGCATTTGGGAAGTAAAGGCAGGAGGATCAAGAGTTCAAGACTATACTCCTCAGCTGTATATTAAGTTCGGGGCCCAGTTTGGATTACCGGATGCTAGGCATCAAACAACAACCCCAAAAATCTTTAAAGAGAGTCAAGAATATGGTTGTGAAATATGAGTTTAAGACACAAAAATGTACTGCATTCTTTTTTTGTAGAATTTGTTTAACGCTGTAAAGCTGTGCTACTTTGACTATCTAAAGCATCTGATTGGTCTAATAAAGAGCTGAATAGCCAATAGCTAGGTAGGAGAGAGGAATAGGTAGGGCTGCCAGACAGAAAGACTAAATAAGGGGGAGAAATTTGGTCTGGAGAGAAAGGGAAAGAATGATAAAGAAGAAGGAGAGAGGCAGAAGCCAGAGGCCAGTCACCCAGACACCCAGCCACACTGCCACCCAGCTAGCCACTGAGTAAGAAGAAAAGGACATACGAAATAAAGAAAGGTAACCAGCCCAGAGGCAAAAGGTAAATAAAGGGAAACAGGTTCATTTATGTTAGAAAAGCTGACAAGAAACAAGCCTTTACATGGTTGTTGGGATCTGAACTCAGGTCCTTATATTTGTACAGCAAGCACTTTACTGACTGAGTCCTTTCTCCAGCCCCTAGGGCTGTCTTCTTTTAAAAGTGAAGTTAATGTGAAGAATGCCAAGCCTCCATAGATCCTGGAAGCATGAAGAGGCTTTTCATACAGAACAGAAAGATGTCATTTCATAGCAACCGATGGAAGTGAATACAATTTGCTCTTTAATTCTAAAGTAGTTGGCAGTGTTGAAAGTTCAAGAGATTTAAATTCTTTTGGAACATTTAGATTAGGCTGGAGGTATCAAGAGCCGTAACGGATTTTTCTCCTGGTATCACTTTCGGAGTCCATTTCTACAATCCTACTGAATTTCATTCAGACTTTAAAAATATAACTCACCAATCTATTTTTAAATGTAGAAGTTTAGCTGGAAGTAATGGATGATTACTCTTGACATATCGTTAGTTGATTTCACAACTGTTTTTCTTTCTCTTCCACTTCTCTTTCAAAAAAATCTTGAACTCTGAACCCTAATCAAGGAAAATCAAAATTTCCATGTATTTATGTTGACATTTACATCTTGGCAGATGATCTAAATGCGCACTCTCTTTTTTAAAATGAAGGAATTAAAACATAAAGACCTTTTTAGGAGATGAGCAGTTGCCTTTTTATTTCAGTGGCTCTTTCTCATCTCTTTCTGCATACAGGGATGAGTAAGGACAGTATGGTGTCCTAGTACACCTTCCCCATTTCACACAGTGCTGGCTGGTGGTAGCTGGGAGGAAAGGGGAGCTGTAGTTGGGTACCAGACAGGGTGCTCCTGGGAACTTCCATCTGCTTCAGTGTTATGGGCCAACAGGACCACCCAGCCAGTGCAGATGGCCTGGTGGGTACAAACTATAGGGGATTTTGTACAGCAAGAAGTGTGCTTGGGCTGGGGGAGGGGGTGGCTCAGTCAGTCAAGTGCTTGCAGCACAAACAAGAGGACCTAGGTTCAATCTCCAGAACCCATGTAAAAAGCTGGGCAAGGTGGTGCATGCCTGTGATCTCAGCACCGGGGAGGTGGAGATAGGACTCTGGGGCTTGGTAGCCAGCCAATCTAGCTGAATTGATGAACTTCAGGTTTAGTGGGAGTCAACCACCTCTGGTCTCTGCATTTATGTGCACTTGCATACAAACCTGCACATAAAATACACACACACACACACACACACACACACACACACACCACATACATGGACACCAAATAAAATAATAAAGAAGGATCCACTTCCTGTATGTTAAGAGATGTGTAACAGGATAACAAGAAGCAGAACTCTTGGAATAATGTATTAGGGAATTTTTAATTTAGTTGAGCCTCTGGTCTGCTCTAAACACAATAGAGCATTTGATGGCACATCAGAAACTGACCTGAAAGTCACGGGACATGCTTGGGACACTTCCCTTCCCGTGCCAAGCCATTCTGCTATTATCACATTTCATTTCACTATTATTTGTAGGAGTGTTGGGCTGCCCAGCATGCTTCAGATGACTGGGACGGATGGCAGCCTACGGCAATTTTCTATTTTTGAATTAAGTTACCATTTGACATACAAAGTGTAAAATTTCCATAATCATACCACCAGAGTGACAGCCTCACACTTTACCATTTGTCCATTTCCTCCTGTTTCTCTGCAGAATAATTGGCAGGCAGTCTGGAAGGTTCCCATGTGTTCTCCAGGTTGAGTTCTCAATGACAAGTGCCCTGAAGTACAGGCACACCTTCCTTGCCCATGGAGACCTTTCATGTACCCTTGATATTAAGCCTGCCTGCACTATGGCTCCCTGTCCCAGGAGTGATGTATCTTTAAGATTTTCAATGGTGATGTCTGGTATGGAACAGTATTGTCACTTCCAGAATGAACATAAGTGCACGGAGAAGAAAATTGATGCCCCTCCCCTTCTTTGCTGGGAGCATGGGAACAATCCAGTCACCCTGGGACTTAATCTCATTGACTTACATGAAAGAAAGCTGTAAGTGAAGAGAGACGGACATGCCGAGGGCTGAAAGCCTCATTTCCAACACTGGCTCTAAGTCATTTTCAGTTGAGACCATAGGTAGCTACTTAATCCCTGTTTGTATTTAATCCACAGCAGGCAGATGGACGCAAGGAGGAAATGTGCTGCAGAGACAGTGCAGTCAATAAAGTGCCTACTGTGTGGGCAAGAGGACCTGACTTCGGATCCTCAGCCCCCGAAGAAAAGCTAAGCTTGGTGATGTGCATCTCAATGATAAGGCAGGGGTGAGTGGAGAAAGATGAATCCCCAGGACTCACTATCCAGGCAGTCTAGCTAGTTGATAAGCTCTAGGTTCAGTGAGAGACACTGTCAAAATATAAGGTGGTGAATAATAAAGACACCCAATGTTAACACCATGTTCCTACATGCACACACATGTACACACTCATACTCTAATACACCAGACACACACACACTCACATACACACACACACACACACACACACACACACACACACACACACGCGCGCGCGCGCGGTGTGGGGCTGGGCTCAGCCTCTCTGTGGGTCTGAATCTTGCTCACTAGTTCTATGTCTGGGGAAACCAAGTCAAATTTTCAGAGCCTCTGCTTTCTCACCCATGAAATGGGCACAATACCATCTCTCTCATAGGGTTGTTGTGAGGATTACATGAGATGACCAGGAAGATCACACAACCCAGAGACTATTCGAGAATAAGCAGGTGGCAAGTGTTAGCTGTAATGATTATAACTATTTGGTATTGGGACATATAATATGGATTGTCTTTTCCTATGAGCAAAGTGCTTTGGGTTTCTGGAAAAAAGAGATATGCAAAGTCTGCAGAGTATTGGGAGTTACTGAGAAGGCAGAGGGGACTCTGCTGTGTCTGTGGAGTGCTTCCAGCCTAAAATTCCCCTAGGCAAAGCTGAGCTCAGGGCTGCACTGACCTCAGCATCTTTCTTATCACGCCCTGCTGAAATCACAGGCAGTTCTGGGCTTTGGCGGCTTCTGGGGTTCCGGCTTAGCACTATGAAGAGTGGTGAGTGACAGAGCAGACTCCCACTACAATCTCTCTTTTCCACTAAGTGTTTGATAATTCTGGTCTACACTAGATAACCACATTAATGCATTTTTCTGTGTGAGCCTTCTAAAGAACCAGGAGGAAGATGTCACTTCCACGAACCCCGCAGTGCCCAGGAGGCTTGGCAACAAGGCCCTGGGATTGTTTCTTTCCCAGGCATGATTTGTCTTTATCTAGTACAAGATGGCTGTCAATAATCTATGGCAAATATCAGTCCAGTGCACAGAGGACCACACTAGAAAACTCCAGAGAGACTGGGAAAATGGATTCCAGCTTTAGGAAGAGATGTTCTTGCAGGAAACAAACGCTGGAATATCACAGTGCAGAATTACAAGCAGGACAGCAAATGGGGCTTCTGCAGGCACAGATCCCATGCGTTTGGTTTCAACCTAAGTTACATTATTCTGTAAAACTCTTCCTAAAATTTTAACTGAAGACTCAAGTTGTACTGGAACCAGGTGGATGTTGGGGGAGAGGTAGTTTGGAGGCAGTTCAGTCTGAAAATACATTGCCAGGGCAGGAAGTGGATTCTGTAGAGACCAATGAGTTAGTTGCTCAAGGACCCAGAGATAGATGGTGGCTAAGGTAAGATTAGACTAAATCACTTGTCCCTGGCTTCATGCCATTTCCTTCCGTCTCCTATGTTGTGCCAAGTGGCTCTACCCAGTGAGAGCCTACATTACTATCCATTCTCACTTGGACATTCGCAAAGGGCCTTGTATACCAACATCCCTCTGAATGGTCATACCTAGTGTTGACCTATCACCCATTGTCAAGTGGATTATTATTCCCTGCACCTCTGCCCCTCCCCCACATCTTAGACCACTGCCCATCTCTCAACGGGAGTGTGATGGCTTCTTCTTGAGGGAGTAAGAATAAAAACCAATGAAATGGGAGCATAAACATGAAGAATTGGGAAGCGACAAGGTGAATAGCCTCTTTTTTATTGTTACAGTTGAGAAAAAATTGTTTCCAATGTGAATTCTATTGCAGTTTGGGGAATCCTTTTCTTGGGACCTACAGAATTACAAGGTTCTGTAGAAGCTTGGCTCTCAGCTTTGCTCTCATTCTCCTGGCACTTAGGACAGTGTGTGACACACAGAAGTATGTGTCATTGAAATGTCTAACACAGAACTGCTCATGCCCTGCCACTGTTTCTTTCTCAAACTAAATGCCTCTAGTTTTTCTTTTCCTGTTTTCCATATGACACACAGTTCCTCTATGCCCTGATGACGTCTTCTGGGGACAGTATATAGGTCCTGAATGTTCTATTTAGCTAGTGACTCTGCAGATGCTATACTGGGCTGCACACAGAAAAGGCCAGGCAGCCTGACTCATTTCTCCCAGGAGCAGGGCCCCCATTCTCCCAAGCATTACTCAAGATCCCATTGGCTTTGTAACTATGTTAGCTGGGCCACTTTCTTGGCTGGTCTTGAGCTTCTATCTTGTTAATCTTTTCTGTTTTCTCTTTCTTCCTCCCCCTTCCTTTTTTCCTTTCTCCATTCCTTTCATTGTCTCTCTTTAGTTCCCTCTCTCTTTCTCTTAGTCCCAAATGCACAAACCTCATGCCTTAAGTCTCCCAAGGTCTGGGACCACACATGTGCTATCATGCCCAAATTAATCATGTATTTTTAATTTATATACACAGATATATGTACACACACACACACACACACACACAAGTGTTGAGGATGGAACCCAAGGCTTCATGCCTAGTGCTCTGCCACTGAGTTATACTCTAGTCCCTACCATGTGTTCTTAGGAAGGATTGTTCTCAAGTATCTTTCAATCTACCAGGGCAAATAGCAATACATACAAAATAGCAGCAGCTACACAAGTGAATGTTCATGAAAGTATCATGCATTGTACTGCAAATATATTCCTACTATATTTATAAGATGACAGAGGGTTTCAAAGCAATGTAGATGCCAGGAGCCTCTTTTTGATGTTACATGACTAATATACACTGTGTCAATAAGGAATGAGGGATGACCAGATTTTTCTCAAGTTAGATGTTTCTACATTAAAACTTTGTTTCTTGAAGGTTGGATATAATGAAAAATGTTGATTTTCTTTGTTGAAATGCGGCCAAAGTTAATCATGGCCAAAGTGGCTGCCTCTTGCTCACACCATTTTCTCTAATGGCTCTAACACAGAAGGAGAGGATCTGGTTTTTTGCAGCTCATGTAGGTTTCTCTTTCCTCTGTCTCCCTGCTCCTACATGGCTTTGACAGAACTACTTCTTAGGTTCCCTTTTGCCCAAGCCAGCATGTAGCACATTGTAAGGTCTTATACCAAACATGTATCAGAAAATGAGTATAGTTTCTGGCCTAGAAGCACAACCTTCAGACAATTGTGTATAATCCAGAAAAACTCAGGGGACAGATAATACATGAGAGCTTAGGAGATCTTCCATTTGAATCTCCTGTTCTATGCAAGAAAAGTATTCATCTCCTTTGGTCACCAAGAGGTGGTGAAGAGACAAATGGCCCAGTGCCATTGTCTGGGGGTGCAGTTTTACCACCACTTGGTTTGTCTGTTACTCACTTCTCACTTGGGATGGATCAAGAAGAATGGCTATTTGCTCTAGACTGAATGTTTGCATCCTCTTCAAGTTCCTCTCGAAATTCTAACCCCAGTGTGATGATATTAAGAGGTAGGGCCTTTGGGAGGTGGGCCATGGGAGTGGACCACTTATGAGATAAAAGAGACTCCAGGGAAAGGCCTTATCCATTCTGCCACATGAGGACACAGTGAGCAGCTGATCATCTATGAACCAGGAAGCTGCCCTCATAGACATTGAGGTACCTTCACCTTGCACTGCCCTCCCTCCAGAACAGTAACAACAATTTCAGCTGTTTCTTAGCCCCCCCCCCAGTCTATGGCATTCTTTCTGTTACAGTAGCACACATGGACTAAGACACTCGTTAATGTGAATGGAAACATGAGCCAAGGATGCTTGGGTTTGCTCTGTGCCCTTGAGACCTAAGATTCTGTGACTGCGTTGATAAAGGAACCCTTTTCAATTTTCTCGTGCTTTCAGGGGCACACTCGTGTTAACCAAGCTTTTCTCACTCATGAAATGTTTTTGACATCTCTTTGTGTTGTATCTGGTCCACTGAACATGAACCATGGAGGTCTTTGCTGTGGACAGTTAGATAGGAACCTGTGGTGCTCTGGGAAGGGGCTGGTCAAAGGGACAGTGGGTCCTCAGTGAGGCGTGGTGGCAAATGGTAGGTATAAAACATTGTCTGGGGGTGACATTTCTGTCAATCTTCTGAAGGGTGGCTCCTCTGTCTCTGGAAAGCACCAAACACTTGTGGTGTCAGAGGCTGCACATCTGTGGAGAAGAGGCAGGCCAACACAAATGTGGGAAGCAGGAAGCTTCCCCAGTGATTAAAGTCACTCAAGGGACCTGCAATTATTGTTCCAGGGAGCAGGTCCCCAGTCCTCAGTAAGCAGAAAGGGAAGGCAGAAAACAAGGACAGATAAATGAAGGTGTGCTCAGGGTGGGGTGAGGTGGGGTGGGGGTCTAGGCTTGTGTGGTGGAGACAGCTAAGAGTTTCTGATGCTAACAAGGTCAAAACTACAGTTCTTCCCACCAGTCCAACACCCCACCTTTGAGAACTCTCCTTCTATTTATTTAGTTTTATAGTTCTGGGGATGGAAGCCAGGTCCTGACAAATGCTGGGCAAGTGCTGACATCTCTCTCTAGCCCTGTGCTTTTCCTTTATGTGTATGCATGTTCTCATACACATGCATGTGTGTGAGGTATACACTAGTACGTGTGTGCATGAGCACTTAGGGGTGTGTGTGTGTGTGTGTGTATAGGTACACATGTGTGCGTGTATATGGAGGTCAGAAGACAGTCCCAGGTGTTAATTTTCAGTTTCAGCCTTTTGTTAGAGACAGGGTTTCTCACTGACTGGAAGTTTCACCAAGTCAGCTAGGCTAACTGGTCAGTTAGCTTCCTGGGATCTGACTGTCTCTGTTCCATCTTCCCATCCCTGGGATCATAAATGTGTGCCTTTACACCAGGCCGTTTTTTATGTAGGTTCTGAGGACCAAACTCAGGTTTTCATACTTACATGTTACCGCATCCTCCTAAGCCATGTGTTATTCCTTTTAATGAGGTAGCAGAGAAAGGGTTGTCTTGTAGGCTTAGACTCACCGCCAGCTGAGTGGCATGGCATTAGGCCCTTCTACACTCAAGCTGTGTCTAGTGAAGAGCTGGGTGACATTCATTATCCTGTGTGAGTGAGAACCCCGAGGCCCTGGGGGCATTGGGCTCATAAATTATGATTTATAGTGGAGATTAATAAAATTGAAATTTATAAAAGGACTTAAAATTAAAATTTAAAAAGCTCTTCAATGTGTAATTCCATTTCCAGCTAAAGAATGGGAGAGAAGTTAGCACCACGTGCTTTCTGAAACATTTATCAGGAGGCAAATGGCTTCATTGTAACTGTCATAATATGGTGTGAATGAAACACTAATCTCTCCATTCTATTCTTTACTGTTTCTCACTTAAGCATAGTCTTGCATTTCCCCCTCTAAGCCTAGCTCATCAGTAAAAGGGAGAAACACTTCTGTGATAATGAAATGATTTATGTTCCTCTGTATTCATATGTATTTGTACGCCTTTCCTGTTCATCCTTCCTGTCAAGTCAGAAAAATCAAACTCTGAAAAAGAGGCTTTCAGAGGATCCCGTACTACATTCTTGTCCCTAAAACCAGCCACTACAAATAATCTCCTCCAGTGAATGGTACTGGGCATATGCCATTATTAATCCCCCTCCATTATAGGTGTTCAGAGATCACTCTTATGGCTGGCTCTAACTTTTTTTTCTGTCCTTACAGTACATACATGTACAAGTCAGCACAGATACACCCAGCACAGGTCACATTGGCATCAATATACCTAGAAGATGCTATTTTGAGGCCTGGTGAAGATTTGAATTGGGCATGGGAAGGTGAGTTCTAAGCTGGGGCATCAGTTTGCCTCTTCTTAGGACTTGGGGGGGTGTCATGTGACCACATCTGGAGATGTGTTTGGTTGCCATCAACTGGAAGGTATGTCTAGCATTTCAGAGTCAGAGGCTAGGGAGACTGCTGCACATCCTACAGTACAGAGGACAGCCTCTCTTTTCCACAGTAATGAACAGGAAGGCCTCAAATGTCAACAAGAGTGAAACTGAGAAACTCCATGTTGGGAGGAAGTGGCAGCCACACAGAAAGGCGAGCTGGTGAACAGCTGTAGAGAATTCAACCCTGGTACAAATCGTGCGGTTCAAATTGTTCAGAGTCTCGTGGGATTAATCAGTGTAGGGTGAGATTAAGGAGAGGAACCAGTCTGGAGATCATTTGAGGTTTGGAACACGGTTCGCCACATGATTTTAGTTATATTTTGGATCTCTGTCTTATTTTATCCTGAGATTACCAACCCGGTTTGCCTCCCTGTTTCTGAAGGTAACAGCTGGAATGCATTATTTGAGAATTCTAATTCTTCAGGAAACATTTGCACTTGGCCAGCCTAACTATCAACCTTTGACATGCTTCCCTGGCATAATGAGTGGGCTTTACTTGTAATATAAACTTCTGGCTGGTTAGTTCCTGGCTCAGACTTTAGAAACTGCCACATTTTTGAGGGTTGTACTTTCCCAACATTTATGTGAAAGTTTGAAATGTTTTATTTCCTCCCCCCACCCCAGAAAAAATATGTCCACATGTCAAGGGTCAAGGATATGAAAGTATTCTTAACAGCAAGCTTGACTAAATATAGAATGGAACAAAACCCTGGAATTACATTGTGGAGCCAACAACAACAAGGGCAGTCAGAGCCTCTGTCCCGAGACCCTCCTCTCTGACAACTTTGAAATGTGTCATAAGGAAGGCCGGTATATAGCCTGTGTTAAATCTGATTTCTGGCAGCCAAGAGGTTTTCCCAGATCATCACTTCAGTTAAAAAACAGCGTTCTGCACCATGACAGTTAAAGTATCTTGTAAATGGTAAAGCAATACAGTCTTGGGAGGCTTGTCAAGGTATTAGTTTCAAATAGCACGGCTCTTTGATGGAAATAAATGAGAACATGACTAAACATGTGTTGAGATCCTGTCCTGTCCACTCAGAGTTATTTGGACTTATGAGTTAGAGTGAGGACTGCCACAGCAGTCCATGTGTGTTTTGAGGAAGTGAATTTCATCTTGTGTCCTTGCTTTTCTGGGGGACTCAGAGTAATGTCCAGTGAGGCCAAGGTAATGGGTTGATACCTCTCAGAGGTGGGCAGCCAGATTACCCTCTTTGTCCTCCTTTCTTCCCTCCCTTTCTCTCCCTCCCTCTCTCCCTTCCTTCCTTTCTTCCTTCATTCCTTCCTCTCCCCTTTGTTTTCCTTTCATTTTTTCTTTTGTTTTTGAGAGAGAGACAGAGAGAGAGAGAGAGAGAGAGAGAGAGAGAGAGAGAGAGAGAGAGAGAGAGATTATGTGTGTGGGTGCATGTACATGCGTGCACACAATATGTGCAGGTGTCTGGTGTCAGATTCCCCCCAGCTGGAATTATAGGTGGTCATGGCTGCCTAAAATGCATGCTGGTAATCAAACTTAAGTTGTGAGAGCAGCAAGCACTCTTGGATGCTGAGCCGTCTCTCTAGCCCTCTCTGCTTCTATTTGAAACTATGACCTGTGCTGTAGTGAAATGTGCAAGAATGTGGGTTCCTCCCTCACTTCCATGAGAGGTATTGATTTCATTTCCAAAACATGGGAATCCCTGAATTTAATTTGATACCACATATGTCACATTTTTGTTTTATTTGAAGAAATACAACCCAATGCATGAGCTTGTATTAAAATTAGATTTCTGTATCCTGTCCATTTTCTGGTCTAGAAGCATTTTTCTTTGCCAACACACATGATGTGATCCCAGGACAGGATTAGCCTCATCTTTGGTTCTTCATACCCTCACCTGGTGAATTCTAAAAGGACTGAGGGTGATACAGAGGATGACCGAGGTCATGATGATGCAAGGATGCTGAGAAGGGGAGGGATCTGGTGGCTACCTCAAGAGAACAGCAATGTCGTGATAGGTCTTACTCATTTGGATCCTTTAAACCAGCTAATTGTGATGGATAATCTTCACTGTCAACTCGTTTGGGTGGAGACACATGAGATGTAGTGCCAAAGCACACACCCTTGGCAATGCCAGAGATTAATAATGAAGCCGGTAACATTTTCCCTGGAAATGGGTGGTACTATCTAGAGCTTAAGGTCCAAGACTAAACAGAGCAGGAAGGAGGAGGAATCAACTAGCATGCTCTCTTCCTCTCCCTGTCTCCTGGCCACTGTGAAGAGAGAGGTTCTGCTCTCACACCCTCTGCCACACCGTTCTGTTTCATCCATGTTCCAGAAAGAATGAAGTCACCCAACTACACACTGATATCTCTGAAGCCATGAGCTTTTGAAATTGTTGCTCACAGACACTTGTCATAGCACAACGGATCTGACTGCCACACCAACCTGCTGCCTCATCCTCAGGCTTGGGACAGTTACAGCTTGTAAGTGTGCAGCCAGTTAAAGGCCAGGCTAGGATCAATCATTTACTCCATGATAAGGTAAGGAAGCAGGATGGAGATGATTCCAAGGAACTCAGGAGAAAGATGGAAAGGAAGATAAGCAAACTGAAACAAAGGGCGGGTGGGGGGGGATGTCACATGGAAGATGTTGGACAGGCTAATCAGGGAACTTTGCTGTTGCTTACACAGTCAAGCACCTAGAATGGTGATTATTTTGTGTTGCTTAGGAGGAAGGTGGCCAGAGCCTCCTAAGAATCTCTACAGATGGTTAATGACACCCTCTTTTGCTATATAGAAGGATCAGTTTCCCCTGTCCTGAAACAGCTCAGTCTGTAGGTGTCTGTTTGAATGGCACACATGGTGCACACCAGACTATGGCATCAGTGCTTGGGCTTCTCCAGAATGGTGGATCCTGCTCCCTTCCTTGGGTGACCTCACTGTGGACATCACTGGCAGCTCAAGAACTATCAATGGGTCTGAGACAGAACAGAACAGTGAGTCACAAGGACAGAGGCACCGTGGGCTCTTTGTCCAGGAGCTTCTGGGGAGCTTGTAGAGGCATAGACTGGTGCCCAGATCCCAGCAAGCACTGTGACCACTGCTCCAGGTGGCAAGTTTTCATGGCAGCCTTTCCACTACAGAGAAGTCTGTCCTACTGTTGTTGGCCACTCATTCTGAGGACTGCTCTGTGACAGGGTAAATGAGTCAGAAAGTTTCTGATTCAGCTGCAAATGGAACTGGGGAAGGCTCATTAGAGGCAATAACAAGCTGTCCCTTCCAGTCTGAAATGTATTGGTTTTTCTAGTACAACCCCCACCATGGAGGCCCCTGTGCTTTTCATTTGGAGCAGAATGTAGAGCCACTGAGGATGAACACAAGGAAGCCTTCTCCTGAGAGTCCATCTTGAAGGTATCTACCAGGGGCCACCAATTACTGATGGGAGATGTCCTTCTGTATATGTTTGTCTCATTGGTTATGAATAAAGCCCTGTTCGGCTAGTGGCCAGGCAGGAAGGATAGGCGGGGCTACCAGAGGAGGAGAATTCTGAGAAGTGTAGGCAGAGAGGAGTTGTCATGTGAGCCCGGGAAGAAAGGATGAGAGTCAGGCATTCTCAGTAAGATAAGACCATGTAGACATACATAGATTAGTAGCTATGGGTTAATAATTATGACAGATTTAGCCAATAAGAAGCCCAAGCCACCGGACAACAGTTTCATAATTAATATACCATCTGTGTGTTCATTTGGGGCAAGGTGACTGTGGAACTGGGTGGGAAATCCAGCTTCACCAGGAAAGAAGCCTCAGTGGACCAGAGGCTGCCTGGATTGGAACAGTGACAGCACATTGTGGCTTGTGTGTTCTTTGACACAAGGAAAGGTATAAGCTATAAACTAGCCATTTGACGCTACCTTTTAATAATATTTTAAATTTCATGGAACTCAGAAAGTCTTCTCTCTAGACATCAAGGACATGTGGGGGCTGGGAGACAGCTCAGTGAGTAGGAGAATTTACTGCACAAGCATAAGGACCTAGATTTGGATCTCCAGCACCCACGCAAAAAGCTAGGCATAGTTGCAAGCCTTTGTACCCCCAGAACTGAGGTAAGGTGGAGACGGGGATCTCCAGGGTATGCTGGTCACCAGCAAAAACCAATGAGATCCAGGTTCAGTGAGAGACCTTGTCTCAAAGAGATATGGCGGGTGATAGAGGAAGACACTTGGCATCTTCCTCTGGCTTCTGCACACATGTTCACCCCCCAAAATTTAAAAAAGACATGTTTTTGTGTTATTTTTCTTTAAGAGAAACAAGATGTGTGGTGGTTGTTTATATGATAAAATCTCTGAATCTATAAGGATGCATGAAATGAATACATATGTATATACACACATATATGTAATATATTTACACACACATATATAATACGCACACATACACACCACATATGTATAGTGAATTTTAAGCTGCTGTTTAGCCATTCTAAAGTCATGACTTGTATGAATTGTCTTTGTGCTCTCTCATATAGCAAAAGTTTGGGACAGAACACAAAATCAAGATATAAGGTTTACTGAAAAATAATCCCAGTTATGTTCTATTTGTAACTTAAGAGTAAATAATTATCCGTAGAAACCAAATGCTGGCGATGCTGTTAGTATAGCCTTGTCCTGGAGAAGCTGAGCCATGCTTACGTGGCATCATTAGAGCAGGATTAACACAGGTTTGACTCCGGCATCTTGTCAGTTACATCGGCCCCCATGGCTTGTACCACCATGGGTACCTGAGGTGTAACCAGGAAACAGACTGATGCCTGGAGGGAGGCTGGGGAGGCACTAAGCCAACCAGACTACACCAACCCTAGCAACAGGATAACAGACACTAGGAGAGACGGAGGGAATTTCTTTGATGGGTATGATGAAAACAGTGAAGCTCAGGACTTGAATATTTTCTTCCCAGTAAAATTCTCATCTGTTACCTTAGATCAAGACTGAGTCTCCTTATAAACATAAGTCCAGCTGCTGGGTTTGGTCCTGCAATTCTTCAAAAAGTTATAGTGAAGTTTTAATGCATTCCTTTCTTCTCATTCTCTCTAACAGCCCCGGGAAAGGAGCTTCAACCAGAATGCTATCAAACCCTTTATGAAACTTTGGGGGCTAATTACTCTTGCTGCAAGTCTTGGGATGTTTTTCCCCTTGCTTTTTTTTCATTTTAATGCAACAAGTCTCATAAATGCTTAAATACGTGGTCATAAAGTTTAAGGTGTCTCACAGGCACCTCTGTCTACAGATCTGCCAGGTGGGGTTGTAGAGGTTTGCATTTGAACTGCTTGCTGCCTGAGAACAGCGTGTTCTACAAGCTGGCCTAGGAGACTTCACATGTTCTCTTAGAGAAAGCAGCCAATACAGCTCACTTGACTATGCAGCATGGCTCACTGCAGGAAATCTTGCCACCTCGCCTGAGAGGGGGAATTGTGCATTTGCTTGGCACTTCCTTCTTATCCAGTTAAAGCCAGCAACTGATCCTTCATTTCCTTACTCATTATTCCAGACTTCCAGGAAGAAGCCACCCCTGGCCAGGGTCAGAAGCCATTTCCTCACCTTCATCTGGCTGAAATCAAGGCCATAAAACAGCCCGAACATCATATACACCCCCCCTTAGTGTTTACCTTCTCTGTCTGAGCCATGCACACACCACCAAATGATGGGACAGAGAAGCAGAATCTTTGGGACCCCACAACTATGAGGAGCAGTAAAAAAAGGACAAAGAATGCGACCCCGTTTGCTTCCAACATGGCCCTGACTCAGTATGCCTGGGGATAACCAGAAAATTAAGAATCACCAGTTTCTGAGACCCATGGTCTGGAAGAACACACTCCGTGGCACTCTCAGCCCCATCCTGAGTACAAGGATCCTTGCTGATGGGTGGAATGCTGAGCTGCAACCAGTAAGCTGAGGTTTGGTATTTTCCCAGAATCCTTATCTCTACCTCCACCATCTTATCAGCAAGTCAGGGAATGCTGGAGAGTCCTGGGAGAGACAAGAGTGTTTTCTCTCAGGTTCTGCGTAATTGTCACAGGTTTCTTTACTTGATTTGGTTCCTCAAGTCATGTGGCATAACTTTTATTCACTGGACATGTTTCATTCCTCTTAGGTCAGTTACCCTCCAAGCTCTGGTGATTCCTGGATGACTTTATAGTGGTATTTTCCCATGGGAACACAATCCAGTTGTGATTTGGTTGTCTTCTCTTTCACTTATCATTTTTTGAACTCTGTCTCTTTATTAGCTTTCTCACCATGTAATAAACTGTTTAATTAGTTAAAAGTCAGCATGGACACCCATATTTGAGAAGAACTGACGAAGTAGGGTATGTGCTAAATGAGGTGAGACAGTCAGTCAACCAAGTTAGCCAGATAGCCATTCATTCATTCACCCATTCACTCACTCACTCACTCACTCACTCACCCATTCACTCATTCTGTCTGTTTCTCTATACTGTATGTATGTGTCCTTGTATGTGTTGGAGATGAAACAGTCAACAGCAGAAACATGACCCTCCTCCATGGGCCCCATAGCACAGAGAGGAAGAAGGCTGATGTTAAGCAAATAATTACCAACAATATGTGGGCCCACGTGAGGAAGCTTGTAAGGTTTCAGAAATGCCAATGGGCCTCAGAACTGCAGAAGAGATCTCACCATCAGCCTTTAAATCAGGATGAGTCTCTAAGGCTGGATAGGAAAACCTCCAGTCATTGGAAAGGAAGGATTGCATTAGCCCTCAGCATGCCTGGCTTTGGCAACTTCAAGGCAAAAAGCAGAGATGAGAGTGTGCCAAAGGCATGGAGAACAAGAAACGGGACAGAAGTGGAGGCTGATTATGTGCCAGAAGAAAATGATGACGCGGGAAATAACAGCACTGGCTATGTGCTTTTCTGTATACCTGCTCTCCATACTGTCACTGTCCCCAGATAAACAGAGGACGCAGAGGTCTCCTAATGGTCCACATGTTACATGCTGAAATTTTCAGCCTGGATCTAAACTCAGGAAGGTGGGTTCCAGAGTCTAAGTACTAGAAACCAGTGTACCAGAGTGAGATGGGAACATCTGAGGAGATTAATAGCTGTGGTTTATGGTAAGCCTCAGGGATTTAGAAAGGCTGGATTTAGCCTTTATTAACCACCACCTCCAACACATGATGGTGGAGGGTTAAAACCATGAGAGATGCTGTATTTTCCATTTCCACACAGACACAAGACACAGAGCAGCAGCAACACTCAGTGTTGAGTCCTACATTGCTGGTCTTGGCATGTCTTGATACAGAAAAAGGACCAGAGTTCCTTCTGCTATCTTCTGGGTCCCTGTGAGATTTTTGTAAGCATCTCTTTGATAATTTATTGTCTACATCAAAAAGGGTCAACATGAAAAACGACATTGACCTTTGCAAATATCAGGGCTGTGCCTGTCCATCCTCACAGAATGGTAGCAACTCCAGAGATAGTTCCAGCATTTTCTTGCTATTGTGTGACCAAATATGGTTCCCATATCATGCTAATGCACATTTTTTTTGCATTTGAAATGCTACTCTCTGACAGCTGAGATGGCTCAGAGGATAAAAAAAAACTTGTTGCCAGTCATGAGGACTGGAGTTCAATCCCAGTGGAAGAAAAGAGCCAACTCCTAGAAGTTATCCCCTGACCTCCACACAGGTGCCGTGGTGTGCATTCGCATGTGCATGGTCATGCTTGCATGCAAGCACACAGGCATATACATAATAAATGAATTTATTTTCCAATTTATCTGAGCATATGATTTTATTACTAAAGTCTTTTCTGTTCAGGGTCTGACCTGGGTCATCAGGAACCATTAGAGTTTTCTATGTCTTAGAAGACAAATGACATATCCAACATGGCCAAAGACTGAAGATAAGAACAAGAGGATGAAGCTAGGAGTAGTTGGGAACGGAGGTCAGGCAGCCCAAAATCTTAGATGGGCAAAAAAGATGTGAAGAGAGTCAACGGTGGAGCCACAGGGAAGGTGCCGGCCAGACTGATGAGGACAAGGAAAGAGAGCAGGAAGACAAACAATTGATTTGATCATTGAAATGTCAGTATGACATTTGCAATAGATGTTCAAACTCCCTTGAAGCGTGGCTGTTTGTTGGCTCTTAGGAGTGGAAAGGAGCTCATGCTCGGCACTTGCTGAATATTTTTATCAAATGAGTACCATTCAAAGCATGCCACAGGATAGGCTCGGATGCTGACATAATCCCTTTTCAAGTCTATTTTGCTTTTCCAATTGATGAACTCAATAAAGCCACATCTACTGTGGGTGCCCAGACAATGAGGTTGTTGACCTTAACTTGAAGGAATTTGAGAAACTATTGCCATGTTCTAGGAGAAAAATGACACGGGGACAATGGGAGATGCTTCTGCTTGCATTTGGTAGAACCTCACTTTGTAAGTGTGGCTTATTACACAGCAATTATTTCAAATGGGAGTTAGTCCACGATGTCAAGTTGAGTCTGCTGTGTGTTTTCATCCCCCTCCCACCTGCCCTGCATGTTGGGAAATGCAGCAGGAGCCCAAAGAGCTCATGTCTAGAGCCAGACTTAATCAAAAGAAACTCTGGGAATGTTTTGTTCTTGTGGCTCTGTATAATTAAGATAACTAATATTGTTGAGCTTTTTCAAAACTTTGAAATTACTACATAAGTCAGTTTGTCAGGCTTTGTGGCTCACAAAACAATTCGACATCAGCCTTATTAATCACTCTTGTGTGATAAGGATCCTGTTATAGTTTGGATCTGGGGAGTACCCTCAAGCCATGTGTGATAAAGACATGGTATCCAGCATGGCGCTGTTGGGGGATGGCAGAACCTTTAAAAAGTAGAGCCTTATGTGATAACTTTAGGTCACGATGTGGGAGGGGATGGCCTTGAAGGGGATTTTGATGCCCTAATCAGTCCTTTTCCTCTTTTGCTTCCTGGTCCTGATGTGAGTGGTATTGCTCTATCAGAAGCTTTCCCATGATGCTCTGCTCTGCTGCCACCCTGAAGCAACAGGGTCAGCCATCATAGACCAAAATATTCCACACTGTGAACCCAAATTAACCTTTCTGCTATAGTGCCAAGGCAATGACTAGCATAGATGCTGAGGCTCGGTGTGTGTAGGTGGCATCCCATGCCATCTAGGCTGTAGAAGCTATGAAGCTGGTGTCTGAGCCCAGGCTTTCCATCTCCAGACTGCAACCTAAAGTTCAGGGAACTCTCAGCATCTTGTCTCAGAAGCAACGGGTAAGAGAAGCAGCCAGTCACATCTGTGAACCCCCCCTCCCCTTGGAATGCATGAAATAAGATGCTAGTCATGTGCATGCCATTAAGAGTCAACACTTCTTGTGACAGACCACAGCAGCTCAGAGAAACATTTCTTTAATTAGTGGCATCACTGACTTCGAAACACAGAGGCTATTTCCCCAAGAAAGTCTTTAAGTTAATTCAGTCTGACCATAGTTGATGTTAAGAATTCTCCTTCAGCCGCAGCTGGCCCCAGGGAGATAACAAACATGCACACACCCTAAAGCCCTGTCCCAGATGACTGGCTTTAGAAGATACTGAACTCCCAGACTGGTGTGGGGGCAAGGAAACATGGGATTCTTGCCTCAGCTATTGTGACCAAACGTTACTGATCACTCTTTGTGCTGTTATTTCTGGCATTGCCTTAGTGACTCCAAGGCTGACTTTAACTTGGGGAAATTTCCATCTTCACACACAGCGCTTCTGCTTGATTCTGTGCCTTTCACCTAAATGGAACACATTTAATATGGTGTTTATGGAGTGCTTTTACAGGCCAGAAAAAAAGGAGACCTGACTTGATTTCATTCAGTATCTGTAGTAGAGGAGGAGAGAGATGTGATACGAATAATGTCACCATAGGCGGAAGGTGCCAGGGATGGGGTGGGGGCCTCAGCCCTCCTGGAGGATGTGCCTTTCCTGCCACTCACCTCTCCTTTGCTTAGGCACTCCGGCCAGGTGTCTTCTCTCCTTGTAACAGGCCTCACTGTTTTTTCCTTGGGGCTTCTGTACTTGCTCTTTTCATTTTATTTTATTCATTTTATTTTTACCCTTTCTTGTACCCTGTCTTATGCTTTTGGCCCTTAGAACTTTGCATGGGGGCTGGGGAAAGAGCTTGGTCAATAAAGAAGAAAGCATGGGGTTCAGAATCCGGCAGAATCTGTGTTTAGAAGAGGTGGGCAAGGTGGCACAGGCTTGGAATCCTAGTCTTGAGGAGACAAAGATAGGCAGGTGTCTTGGATTCACTGCCAAGTCAGCCTAGAGTACTTGGGGACTTTCACACAAAGATCATCAGTCAAAGTTGTCCTCTGGCTGCTACACACATATGCAAACACATACGTGCACACCTGCATACACAGGACATGGGTTGTTATTTTTCAGCATTTGGTTTTCAGCAATGGTGTCAACGTGTCAAAAAAGTCCCTTCCTGACGTGTTACCTTGTTGGTTTGTTTACTTAGCATCCTGTTTGCCAAACAGAATGTAAGCCTTCCTTATATTTGTCAGTCATGGACAAACGACCAAGGATATAATGAAACTCAAACACTGAGATTCCAAGGAAGTAGAGAGGGGGGAGAATAGGAAGAGAACTGATTTTTGGATTTATCCTTCGATGGAGTGGACAGCCGAAGGGACCAGTATGGGAACTCAAAGGACTCAGAGAAGGAGGAGGAGTACAATGACAGGATGGTGGGCACTGGGCTGGGGATCTAAGCACTTCCCCTCAAGAAGGTGATCAAAGCCCAGAAACACTGAGCTGGGCAACTCAGCATGACTGATAACTGAATGGATCTTGGTGAACTGAGGGAAGCAGGGACAGAGACCAGGAGTGTGAGGACGAGGAGTGGATGGGGAGCACGTGGGACTCCGGGAAGGAAACCCACTGATGGCGGATAGGAAGGAAGGAGTGCACTTATTAGACTTGCATTTCTCATCCCTGTGACAAAACAGCTGACACAAACAACTAAAGGGAAGTTACAATTATCTTAGCTCACAGTTTCACGGCAGGGGTGCGGTGTGGCAGCTTACGACCCTCTGTCTATGGTTTCAGGAACTGTTGCATGTCATAGGATCGGGAAAATGTTAAGAGTGATCAGGATTTATGGGCCAAGAGTTTATGGAGAATTGGCATCTGGGAGCATCAGTTCTCTTTGCTTCTCTAAGTTTTAAGGTTTTTAAAATATTAATATATTTGTCTTAAAGGCACAGCTGAGAGGCAGAATGATCACTTAGCCTGCACAAAGCTCTGAGATTCATATAATAAATTTGAGTAAACTTGTTCAGTAAGTGAGCAAATGAATGGATAAATGAATGAAAAAGTGAGATACACAATAAATACAGGAATAATTTTTTAAAGAGAAAAATGTGTCTTAAATTAGGAAGTGTCTTGTTTTAGAGCTACATAAATCTGGTATAATTTAACATCTCCAAGTGTGATTTTTTCCCCTCCCACCACGTGTATCCAATCCCCCCTTTAATGTTTTTGTTTTTAAAGTTTGCAAGTCCCATGGTCAAACATAAATAAAAGGGAAACACAGACACATACAGACACACAGGCACACACAGAGACACAGACACATATTGACATACACACACACACATATAAACAGATAACAGACACATACACACAGACACACATACACACACACAGATACACAGACACAGACACAGACACAGACACACACACACACACACACACACACACACACACACACACACACCAGTCCTTAGTCTCTCCATAACTGACAGATCAGAGGTGGACGTGAATGACCCGGCACTGGACCATGATGTCACACAGAGAAGACAACCTAAAAATTAGACCATGTCCAATCAGCATTTCCCATCATGCTCAGTGGCTCCTTTTGTCAAAGTGCTGGGTAGGAGAAAGACACAAGGCAAGAAGTCTCCAGGACCATCAGGCCATTCCAACCCATTTTACAGTCTGCAGTTATATATATATATATATATATATATATATATATATATATATATATATATTGTGTGTGTGTGTGTGTGTGTACACGCATGTGCATGCACACATGTATAGGACAGAAGTTGATGTCAGGTATCTTTCTCAATCGCTCTCCACTTTAATTTTTGAGACACAGTCTCTTTTTGAACCTAGGGTTCACTGATTGACTAGATTGACCCACTAGCAAACCCCAGGGATCACCCTGTTTTCATTTCCTCAGCACTAAGGTTAGAGAAATGCAACTAGCTTTCCACAGATGCAAGAGATCCAAATCCAGGTCCTGTGAGAGTGCAGCACTGTATGGACTGAGCCATCCCTCAACCCCAGTGATAACATGTTTGTAATCACCTGTGTTGGTTGTCTTTGTGACTTTGGGGATCACCAGCAAGACACTACCAGTGTAGCCCCTGGAATATTACTGCAGACACACTGGCTAGAGGAATTCCCTAGTGATTTCTGAGTGCCCGTGTCAGTGGCTGGGTCTTCACACCAATCCAATTAAAGTGTTTCTTGTGTCTTAACTGTTGATGCTTTAGATTGTAGCTAGGCTAGAAAGAACAGGACATCATATTTAAAAGCAATGTAGATTTCCTTCTAGGAAAGGACTCTTGTTTCAATTCTTTGAACCATGGACACAGTTTTCTTTCCTAGACAGGTACCATTTCTCAAACGACACAAGAACTTAGCAATTCATGCATCATTCTCAATTGCATAAGGGAAAGTTATCATCTGACTTGATTTTCATAACTCTCCCCTCAAGTGCCTGTTGGCTGGGTGACCCATTGTCCTCCTAACCCAAGTTACCAAAGTATAGTCATACCAAGGAGGAACTTGTGGCTCCTGGGGTTGACTGTATCACCCAGATGGAAAAGGTTCCCTTTGACTCTGGGCACCTTCACCCTGCAGATGAACCATGACAATGCCCTGCAGGCCTTCTGCAGAGGGCGAGAAGCTATCCCTTGAAGTCAGGGCTCCATAATTAAAAGCACACTGCAGTACCATCGATGGCGCCGGATGGGGATGGTAGGCTTATTTGGCAGTGGGGAGCCAGTGCCCCGCTGGGGCCTTTTCTGTTTTGGAATTTATAGCTTATTGCAAGCCCCACTGAGAAACTGTTTTCCATATGTGGAGATGCCCACCCTCCAGAAAGGCACAGTGTAGGGAAGTGGGCAGTCGATGCTGGGAGGAGGACATTGCCCTTCTACAGAAAGCAGTTCTCTGGAAGAACATGTCTGTCTTCCTGCTTTTGCACACATGCTTTAAAGTCGGTGATGCAAGGAAAAAGTGTTCAGGTGGTTTTTATTTTAAACCCTTTCAAATTCGTCTTAAAGCCTGCTGCCAAAGAGCCTTAGGAAAAAGGTAGGATTCCCAGGGGTGTTTCCATGATGAATAAAGGGTCAATGAGGAAACAACTGCCCTTTATTGAGCACGCTGGGTGAGTTACACGATGCACGTATGTAAAACACATTTACTCTATGGAACTGCACTCAGAACAATTCTATATGAAATGGATTGTGACCCCATTTTACAGGAGATATAACCAAAGCTCAACACAACCAGTCAGCTTGCTGGGATCACGCAGCAGGTAAATGGTGGGAGTGGGATTTGGACCCATATTATTTAGCAGCCGCCTTTGACAAAAGGTAGTGACTTGTTGCTTGAGTGCACAAGGTAACAAAAAACAAGACAGAGGCCTGATATCTCTGTCTTCAGTTGCATCTGTCTCTGTCACAGACTTTAGCTTAACTCTGCATTATCTAATCAGTGCTAATCTAGCTAAACCAGCTCATCCCCCTTCAAAGCAGGAGGCAGAGATAAGTCATTGTCCTAAAGCTGCAGTAACCTCGGTTTCCAGGAACAGCAAAATCTCCAAGGACAGAGCCCACTCCTCCTGATAGTCATCTATGGTGGGGAGGCTACACTCTGGAGCAGGTCATCTTGTAGGAATCAGGGTGGTTCCCTCTCCTATTGATAGCTATAATAACTTCACTAGAGCTGAACTGAGAATGACCAGGACTGTTTAATTATGTAAACCTTTGCTCTTTGCCCCAATTCTTCCTGTAGTTAAACTCAAATCTCACACCGGTAGCTTAAAAATGAACTCAGAGTCATCGGAACCTCTTTATCTGTTCCTGTTCCAAAAACTGATAAAACGGCCCCCTCTGCTTTTCATTATTGTATCTCTTTAACTGGTGAATTGGGATAGTGACTGAACTTATTCTATAGAGGCTGAAGAAGCTGAGATATTTGTCCTTAAAGTCCCCTTAGAGTCATCAACCTGATACTAAAGTCACCAGAACTTGTCTCTGGGATCTCCTGATAGGAAAAGAACATAACTGTGGTGGTCCATGGTTGTCTATTTTCCCCAGCGGTATAACACATCATTAACTGACTAGAAGAGACCCGGCGAGTTTTAAGATCCAAAGAATAGGCTTGAATTTTTTAGCAGGATTAAAAGTTTGTGAAACAGCAGGAGGTGGGATGAGAAACAAAACACCAGTGCTGCCTAAGTGCCTGGCAGGAGTTGGAAACGAGTTTTGAACACTTGGAAACCGAGATTCATTCGCAATGTGTTTTACATTCAAATCTAGTTCTTCCCCGTTCCCTATGGGTATCTCCTCAGGCCTGAGAGTCCCTGCTTGTCTAGAACATTCTTGTTAGACCACCGGCTTAGGGAGTCTTGAGAGGCATCAGTGCCTCTGAAACACTGGGTCATGCAAAAGTTGATTAAGGGCAAGAACAGTCCTTTCTTAACTCAGCAGATGACTTTTAGACCAGTACAGATGTGTGTGTGTGTGTGTGTGTGTGTGTGTGTGTGTGTGTGTGTGTGTGTGTGTGTTGGCTGGGATGTCTGTCTTCAAGTAAAAAATTAAACAAATGGGCAGACACCTTTAAGAGGCCATGCTTCCTTCCTGCTGGTGTCCTATGAATCAGCCTTCTCGTTTCGGCTAACATGTCAGCATACACAGCATCCAAGCAAAGGAATAAAGTGTAAACACCGCTTCCCCGGGAAAGTAACGTTTGGGGGGATTTAGAATCTAGATGGGAACTGAGAACCCCTTGGTGTTATGTCTTCTTGCAATGCTAATTCATAGAGTTGGGAAAATTTTCTGCCTTTATTTCCCAGTTACACTTGTTGTTGCTTTGTTTGTTTGTTTGTTTGGTTTTCTTTACTGTGCTGGGCGTGCAATCTAGAGCCTCAGAAGTCCTGAACAGTGCTTCGCCACTGAACCACATCCTCAGCATCCCTCTCTCCTCATTGCCTACACTTCCTTTTGTGCCTTTGCATCTTCCTGGCACCCCAAACGCTCCCTCTGTCTGTAAAGCTCCTTAGAAGGTTGGGTGATTAGTGTAACCATAAACACTGCTTTTAATTCCCACACTTTGCTCTTGCTTTCACTGCTTTTCCTGTTTAGAAATCCTCCCCTCCCCCAAAGCCTATATAAATCTTGTCTGTCCTCTAACTTCCTCTCTGAAACCTGTCTGAGCACTGGTTCCTCCTTCCCCTGAAATCCAACTGTGATTATTGTCATCCTTTCTCTTGGCCTCTACCGGCTAGTGTTACTCTTTACGTTTTCCCTCCTTTTTCATTTACCCAGCTACTTTGAAAGTTGTGGCAAATGCACAGCTTACTCTTCAGTGTTTCTTTCTCTGTTATCACACTAGTAAATAATTCAGTAAATGTTGGCTGATTGACTACAAAGTGGTGACCTTTACAGCAATGGTTACTTGCTATGGAAGAATTATCAGGAAAATGGGAGGGGCTTTGCATATAAGATATCATTACTATAAGATGCTAATATGCGTTTTAAAAACAAACAAAACAATCCCCTTGTCACAGTGGAAGACAGGGAGGTTAGAGTCACAAGACAATGATCACATAACTAAGTGTTAAAACTGAGCTTTGCCCCAATCCCAGCATATCAGCATGTTTGATGGGAGAGTAAAAGGACAGGGAAAGGAAGCGTGGATGTTTGAAGCTGGGATGAATATGGCTGTGGACATGGAACGGTAGATCATGCTAGAAGAGGAAGGAAACGGAGCACTGGCTCCCTGGGTGTAACTTTACAGTCAGCAGACTGCCCATGACCAGACATCTACCCAAGACGTACTGAGCTCACTGGCTTTTAGACCCTGTTCTATCACTCACAGATCACTGTGTGACCTTGGCCCTGTGATTCAAAGCACTGCAGAACTTAGTTGTCTCAAGCACAAAAGTGGACAGTGAGATATCTTCTTTGCTAGGTCACCTTGGTACTTGTGAAACATGCAAGATTAAAGGTTAAATAAATGTCATCAACTGTTACCAAGAGTGTCTAGTTTAGGGCTAAAAGGGCTGGTTGAGTCAGTAGAGTACTTGCTGAGCATGCATAAGGACCCAAATTCAATCCCCAGCACCCATGTATAAAGCCCGGCATGGCAGCTCATGTTTGTAATCCCAGGGTTAGAGAAGTGGAGGTCTCCTGGGGTTTGCTGGCTAGCCAGTCTAGCTGAATTGGTGATCTCCAGATTCAGTGAGAGACTCTATCTCAAAAAGTAAGGCAGACAACAATTAATTGAGGAGGATACCTGACATCAACCAAAGGTACACAGAAATGAAACACACACACACACACACACACACACACACACAGACAGAGAGACAGACACACAGACAGACAGACAGACGGACAGAGGTTTAACCTAGAGCCAAGCAGAAGAAACTTGGCAGAAGGGCTGAAGTTTCCTGGTTCACACATTTCAGTGGGAAGGAACATGTCCTTGTCCTTTGGTACATCACATGGCAAAAAAACAAGGAAAGTGCAGATAGTTTTCAAAGTCAGAGGAGAGCAACAGCTGATTGTATTTTAAGGGTTACTAAATATACCAATGCCCCACAGATCAGACACTCAGAGAGCTTTTGTTCATGGGGGGTGGTGTAGCAGAAGTAAGTCCTGCTGGGAGATAGTTAACACCACAGTTACAAATCAATGTTTTCTACACTTGCTGAACACAGAGGATTAAGAGCGCACTTAGTCACAAATTGGACACCAATATCATGTCCCCTCCCCTATAGGCTCAGGGACCATTGAGAAAGCTGGGGTGGGGAGAGTGGAAGAACCAGGGTTAGGGAACACTTGAGACAAATAATGTCTGCTGGACATGTTAGGACTGCTGAACTAGGACTCACAGCAGCCAGGGTTGCCTACACAAAATCTGCACAGGATCAAGCCAATCAGCATTCCAGCCTGGTGGAGGAGAACTCACAAGTCCCTACCCACAGTTAAAGAAATATTGACAGTTGATAGCTTCTGGCAGAGGGAGAATCAGTTGTCTGCAAGGCTGTGACCCCAGCAGGGCGATCATGCTCCGGTGGACGGCTCCACAGCCATCAGTACATAACAGTACAAACTGGACTTGGTGGGTTAGAACCAAATCCAGAGAGAGGACATTAAGTTGAGAGGGAGTGGGGGTGAATCTGGAAGAAGTTAGGGGAGGGATGAGGCTAAATACAGTAAAATATATTGTATGCATGTATAAAATTCTCAAAGATTAATACAGATTAAAAATAAAAAACATTTTTAAGAAAGAGTGATGTTAAGGGGTCTGGGGAAACAGCTGAACTGACAAAGTGCTTGCAATAATAAGCAAGCAGGAATACCTAACTTGAATCCCCAGGATCCACTTAGAAAAGCCAGATACAGTGATATGCCTGTAATCTCAACAGAGAAGAGGAAGAGGAAGGGGATTCCTGGGATTCACTGGGCAGCAGATAAATCGTGAATTGATGAGCTCTAGCTCCACTGAGAGACCTTGTCTCAAATAAATAAAAAAAATAAATAAATGCATACATACATACATACACACATAAAATTTTTTAAAAGGCAGAGAGCAACAGAGGGAGATACCAACAAGGAGATCCATCTGCATACATGTGAGCACACACACACACACACACACTCACACACACTCTAAATATGGAAATGGACTTAAATATTGCCTATGGTTGTCAGTTATTATAGTTGTGCCCTTGTACTACATGGCCAAACTTTCACTCCCTTTTCTATAAAATAGTTCATAATTTAGAGTAGTTCTCTTATAAAATAATTGGGAAAGTTAGTGTCTTTGTAAAGACTATGCAAATCCCTCAAGTGCCACTGTTATGTTCTTTTTGCTTTTTTTCCTACTTTTTATAGTTATAATTATAGCCAGTCTGGACAAGTCATTTCCTTGGCTGGTTGAGTTGTGACCTTGCTAGAAGAGATAACACTGGATTAGCAAGATTCCCAGGACAGTAAGCGTTTCATTTTACTATGTGGCTTAACTATGGACATTTTATTGGACAGTGCTGGTGGAATTGTGAGCAATGAGAACTTACTAATGTGAACTTACTAATGTGAGATTCCCTGCTCAGTAAAGCTCCCTTTTCTAACAATAGAGCTGAGATCTTGTCTCGATGCATTCAAAATTTTCATCCCTAAATGGTATGACTATATTGCCCTCTCCAAAGCTCAGGGAACAGCAGACAAGGGGGTACAGTGTCAGAGCCAATGGAACTTTCTGTCTTCTAGGAATGACATGGCTGTTGCACTCAGGAGCTCAAACCAGTTTCTATTTCCCCCACAAGACTCTTTATGACTGGGCCTGTCAATATCCTGTCCTGGAGATGGGGAGGGACTCACAAGTTTCCACCTCTCTCATGTGTTTGTAGGCAGTTAAGGGTCATTAAGGGGAGGATCTCAAGGGGCTCCACCCATCTCTGAGGAGCTATGGGCAGCTAAAGATTGTTGGAGGATAGTATAGTGCGTTTTCTTCAATAATGATGCCACTCAGAAATTATCCATGCTTCAGTAATTAACACTAATGAAACTCACAGATTCACAGAGACAGACATGGAAGTAGAAGAGAAACTACTTGGGAAGAGAAAGGAGATCAGCAGGGGTGGGGTAGGGTCCAGCAGGCAATAGCATGAATAAGATCTAAATACATTATATGTATATGAAAATGTCATGATGAAATTTTCAAATTAAATTAATTTGAATTAACATCAAATTAAAAAAATTTTCCATCACCAAGTGACAAGCTGAATAACCTTCAGAGACCTGTCTAGAGGGTCATCTTCCCATAACTGCCAGTTTGTGTCACAATAGCTGAACCAATTATTTGAAGTGTTGATCCTGGGTGTAAGAGGCAAACTATAACACATAACATAAAGAATGAGGCTGCACCAACCTCAGCTGTGTCCCTAGTTTCTATCTCAAGCAAGCAGTGGGACTTGATATTTTGTATCTTTATGCCACAGTGTCATCTGCGATCAACCCCTAGGGGTGGGTACCAGCAGGCAGGTACTTCCCCTCTGTCAGATGGTCAGGATGTCCTAGTCCTTTGAGTTGGCCCCAAAGAGCAGTCACTGCAGGTTATCTGGTCTAGCGAAGTACAAATGAGGCCACACAGTATGTGGGGGACAGCCTTTGTGCTTCGATTCAGTCTGGACAGGACAAACGAACACAATACTCTTTGGACTTCTAGAAATCACGGTCTTGGTGACTTCATGCTGCTAGCAGTCCCCAGCAGCCTTGTGCAAACCATCTGCCTACAATTTTCTGGCATAACTGTTAATCAAAAAAAAAAACTGCAAGTGTAGGAGAGATGGCATATCAGATAAGAGTGACAAACCTCAAACCTGACCTCACAGCCTGATCCCTGGAGCCTACCTAAAGGCAGGAAGAGATAAGTGACTCCTCTAGGCTGACCTCTGACCTGTACCATGACATGTACATAGCACATGACCCCCCCATCAGACACACAATAGTAAATACGTTAATAGGTAAATGATTCTTTTAAAGTTGCTTAAATTTCCCCTAGAAACTTCAAGGCAACAACAATCCTCTACCTATTTTTGAAAGTTATGGAATATTGTTTTATATCATCATATCCTACTCATCATTTTTTTCTCAGAAGAAATGACACACATTACCCAGGCATCTCTCTGTTTGCTTTGTGACAAATGAATGAATTGATACAAATTTAGTGGTTCTCAGCCTTTCTAATGCTGCTACCCTTTAGTACAGTTCCTCATGTTGTGGTGACCCCCCCAACCACAAAATTATTTTCGTTGCCACTTCATAAGTGTACTTTTGCTACTGTCATGAATTGTAATGTCAATATCTGTGCTAGGTGACCCCTGTGAAAGGGTCGTTCGACCCCCAGGTTGAGAAACACTGTACTAATAACTTACAGGGTTCCACATTAATTTTAAGGACTTTATGCTTCTTGCTCCCTTAGTCTTAAGGCTCTCTCTACATGGTGACAAACATTATTGCTATTTGTGTTTTACACATAAGAAATTTGTATTCCAGAGGGTAAGTGATTTGACCTTGGACTCACCCCTTAGGAGTCAGGACTCACATTAGTCCTTGGTCTGTAGTTAAGGATTGCCTGACTTCAGTTAGTTCCTGTCAGCTGTGGTCCAAAAATATTAAGCAGAAAATTCCAGAAATAAGCAGTAGGCAAGTTGTGTGTTGTTCTGAGTGGCATGATGAAATCTGTTCCTGTCCTGCTTTGCTTTTCGTGGACACAAATCCTGTTTGTTCAGAGTTTCCACACTGTATATGCTTCCGACATGGTATCACAGTGTCTATGTTCAAGTCACTCTAATTTTACTTAGCAGTGGTGTAAATGTACAACAGCAGTGAGCTACCTGGAAAAAGCTGGAAAGTATATCTTTGAGTAAAAAAGGATATTGAGATAGTTAGGGACTTACAGAAGATACATTTAAATGACTTTTATTACAGTCTTCTATTAGAGTTGTTGTGTTTTATTATTAGTTGTTGTTACTCATCTTTTACTTTGCCCAGTTATAAATTAAACCTTATCACAGATCACAGGTATGTATGTGTGTGTGTATGTATGTATGTATGTATGTATGTATGTATGTATGTGCGTGTGAATGGATGAGTGTATGGGATAAACATAGCAGATGTAGAGTTTGGTACTATCCATGATCTGAAGCATCCACTGAGGTCCTGGAACATGCTTCCTATGACAAGAGGACACTAGTGTATCCCCAGCTCACTACCTCTAACACCCTTTCTCTTAGCCACAGTGTTTATTGACTCTTTGGAGTGACCTGACTAACTGGCCACTCACCTACTTTCCCAGCCTGTACAGTAGTTGGGTAAGGTCATGTGATGGAGTTCTGGCTAATAAGATGTGACTAGAAGGAATGAGCCCCATGTGGAGGGCTGACCCATTAAAACTTCTCCTTGGGTACTTCCATTCTTTGTCCTCCTTTGTTAGCAAAAGACACCTAGGACTCCAGGAGAGGACAGAGTCACCAGGGGACATTGAATGATTGTGTGGGCAGCTGTTTGCCAACCAGAGCACAAGTTTCTGTTGTATTGACACAGATTCTATGTAATCTGCTGCAGATCTAAAGTTAGTCCAAGCTGGGTGTGGTGGTGCACTCTTTTAATCCTAGCACTTTGAGGCAGAGCTAAGTGAATCTCTGAGTGCCAGACCAGCCTGGTCTACATATCAAGTTCCAGGCCAACCAGGGATACATAGTGATATCCTATGTTTAAAAAGTTGTTCCAAATAATAAAAATTGATTGTGCATAGTATGCAGTTATTACTAGCAATTTATTCCTTATGCTACACTTGCTACTCCATTCTAAACTGTATGCCTTCTCTCAATCCGTTGGGTGGCTATTACTAGAAAATTCTCTTCTATCTTACGTATCCTGTTTCCATTTTTCAAAGGGAATTAACATGGCATAAAAATAATCAGATTGCACAATAACCATTCACTGGAAACCCATCTGGCATGGCAATGAGCTCATACCCTTGAGAATGAAGGAAATTTCCATCTGAGGTTGGATGGTGGCTTCCAAAATTGGCCAGCTGGCTTCCTAGAGGTAAAATGATGGGTTAGGACAGTGCATAGGAGAGTGACCAGTGTCAAATAGTCCAGTCATTACCGGCACAGATGGTTAAAACACAGTATACTCACCAGGCTTAGACTCATCTTACAGCCTGTCATAGCAGCTTCAGGCTGGTATGTAATGTTATTCTTGTCTATCTGCCTCTCCTGCCTAGTTAATTTTCACCTATTTTGAAGACCTCTGTTCCCTTATTATACCCTTCTCTCAGGCTGTCAGGCTCTTTGTCCTTAAATGGCACTGGCCTCCAATGTTACTTTTACATGAGTCTACAGCATGATACTGCTGAATGATTAGGGACTGTCCCATCTCCACTGAATGTAGACTCTGCAAGAACATGTAATCATATTTGTTCACCACCCTGTCTCCAGAACCTAGCATGATGCCTGGTACATGGCAGATGTTACTTATTTGTTAGATGAATGGACAAACATAATGCATAAATGAAGGAGCAAGCAAATGTACATCTAATGAATGGAGAAGTCAAGCAGAGAAAGCTGAATATGACATACCTGGGTTCAATATAAAAGCTATAAATAGAGCATAGGATACTTGACTTCACCTGGCTGCTAGCCATCATCCCAAATTACTTTATTGAAAGAATACTCCAAATAAATGATAGCTTGTATGACTGATGGAGGCCCTGGAACAAATATCTACAAGGCAATTGTTGGGATCCTTCCATACAGGAGACTAGCCCCCTCCCCACCCACCCTGTGCAGAGGTAGTCAAAAGTTGACTAAAAGCTAAGATTCTGAGTTGGTTTCCATAAGGTTTGGCAGTTGGTTGATGATGACTGTTGGAGGGATAGGCCTCCAAATGAGGAGTGGCTGATACCTTGACTGGAAGCTAATTTTAAACCTCCAAAGGAAGTGTCATTTTTCTCATGAGAACAAAGAAAAGTGCGTTCATAGAAATGAAAACACTCTCCCATTACATTAAAAAATACATTTATGCCCACAGTAAAAATGAAACTATTAGAGTGTTTACAGCTGACATGAAGGAAGATCAATTCTAAAATTCAAGAATTTTAGTCCTTTTGTTGTCATGAGTCTGTATTGACATTGTAAAATACTGATCAGACATGAGTGTGTGAAGTCCAAGGACACAGGCAGCATCGACAGCTTCCAACAGTCTTAAGGAAAGGAACAAATGAATGTGTAGATTTGACCAAGAAATCGCACAAACCTGCTGATAAATTTTCCTTGGTGCAAGCCTTTTGCCCCCCCACTCCTCTTAAGCACAGCACGTGTTATATATCAGTGGAGAGAAGGGTAGATTCAAGCCAAATGTAGGCATTAAATAATACAAGAGACATCGCCCTTTGAAAGCCGACATCACCATAACTAAATGATGAAAGGGAAACAGCAAAAATAGCAAATTGAGAATCAAAGCTGAACTTTGCACATGTGGAAACATTTGGTTGAATCACAGCCTGTTCCCTTGGTCCAGATTGTTTATGGTAGTTATTTCAGAAGATACATATGAGGACTGAAATCCTGTAACACTGGAGAGAAATTGCCTGTCATTTGGAGAATGGGCATCAGAGCTAATCATACAGTTGTCAGACCTAAATGTACAAACTCAGGTTTTTAGGAACTCTGTGCTCCAAAAACATGTTTCCTAGTCCAAGATCATAAAGTTGGTCTCTGTGACAACAAACCCCAACTCAGGTGGCTAAGACAAGTTCATGTTTTTGTTTTTTTTTTAATCGGTGGGACTACAGAGTTACAGGTAATTGCTAGTCTGGCCATGTGGTCCAGTGTTAGTGTTTGGATAAAAATGACTGTGCAGATTTCTTTTTAAAACTCTCCCAAATTCCTAATAGCAGGGCGGTTACTACAGCTACTAGTCCAAAGTTCCTTCTAGAAGTAAAACCTTCACGTATCAAAGTGCCTTCAAACCACAATTCCATATGAAGTGATGTGTCCCGTGACTGCCAATATGCCTATATCCTAAGAATAGGGAGACAAGAGAACCAGGAATGCAGCCTCTTGGATGTTTTTGTTAGCAGGGGGAAAAAGCATCAATGTTTATAACTCTTAAGAAGGGTGCAGTTTCTACAAATAGAGGGGGGTGGTGGAGAAAAAGCCCTAATCCAATGGCATCCAACTAAAAAACAGTCCCTAGTAATCTAAAACAGACATACATATGCCATACATGTGTGTTCTAGGTCTTTGAGTCCAGAAGCAATTTATGGTGGGCCAATAATTCAGACTGTTCATCTCATTTATTTTGTTTTTCTTGTAGTTAGGAAGAGTGAGAGAGAGATGGGAAGGGGAAAGAGGGAGAGCCACCTGGAAGCTTAAATTTCATGAATTCTCATTACTTGTCATCTCTGGGCCAATCTCTAGCCATGTGCTCACGAAGCCATTATTTCAAGAGTGAACTATTTTAATTGTCATTGGTTATGACTAATTTCCCTTTCTACTCTGACTTCCCTCTCTGAGATGCCCTCCCTGGATCAAGCAGCTATGGAATGTCCATGGGTATTTTTGGAATGCAGTGAAGAAGCAGAATGAAACACATTTGGTTTGGGGTGAGAAGGCTGGACGCCAGAGGTTCACAGGCAATTCTACATCTACCCAGGACACCGAGAACTGCATCAGCAGAGGAATGGCTGCTAGCAACAGTGCGGGTCCCCAGTGCCGAGTCTCTGCAGTGCCCATGGAAGGGCACACTTCTTCCAATCTATTGTCCTGCCTGTGGAGATGCGTGGCTAGCAGAAGAGATATAAAGTTTCAAATGCTGAAAGCCAGAAGCCAGTCTGTGGAGAAGTCTTTCAATCATGAAGCTTGTAAAATTACAGAGTTCAGTACTCACAACCCCCAGCCCAATTTCTCCCACCAGAACTGTCTGTAACAGACAATCCCTGCAATTATAAAGAATCATTGAATTTTTTTTTTTACCAACAAAATGTGCACAGCTTTTCAGTGAGAGGCCGTGAGTCTGAAAGACACCGGCCTGAACTCACAGGAGTGAAAAGACAAGTGTTGATCTGCCTTGCTGGGGGAGAACTGACTTACCTTTCGCTTCTCTTGGTGGGATACATTAACAAATAGTGGTCTCATGAAAAGAGGTAAAAGGACAGACAGGTGAAATATGTGGGCGTAAAAACGCAGGGGCTGGAAAGATGGCTCAGTGGTCAAGAGCACTGGCTGCTCTTGCTGAAGGACCTGGGCTCAGTTCTCAACAACAGTACGCCAGTTCAGTCATCAGTAACTCTAGTTCCCGGGGACCTGACACCCTCTTCTGGCCTCTGCGGGCACATATCATGTGAAGGCAGCAAAATACTCATAAACAAAGCAAAATGCACATAAAATAAACATTAATCTTTTATAAAAATTGTGTAAGACCGGGTGTTGGTGGCACACACCTTTAATCCCAGGACTCGGGAGGCAGAGGCAGGCGGATCTCTGTGAGTTGGAGACCAACCTGGTCTAAGGAGTGAGTTCCAGGGCAACCTCCAAAACAACACAGAGAAACCCTGTCTCGAAAAAACCAAAAAAAATGTGTAAGACAATTGATTGATACATTTCCATGATTTTTTCTAGATTTTGTGACATGAGCCTTCTTATACTTGCGACTTAGGATTTTCCAGTCATATCTAAGTTTATATAGTTCTTAATCATTTCCCTTCCAAAGTTCTCCCACTCCCAGTTGTGAACATTCCAGTCCCCATAACTAACCCCTGCTTGAGGGTACTTGAAGGACACTTGAGAGAAATGAAATCTCTTGTCTCCACAGTTGTGA
The DNA here is from genome assembly GCF_017639785.1 of Mesocricetus auratus. Taxonomy (NCBI): domain Eukaryota; kingdom Metazoa; phylum Chordata; class Mammalia; order Rodentia; family Cricetidae; genus Mesocricetus; species Mesocricetus auratus. The sequence continues at coordinate 22,303,814 of NW_024429196.1, read as the reverse complement.
TACATCCCAAGTTTGGGATCAAGACTGACAATTTAGAGGTAAGGGAGCCCACTTCAGAATCAATCACTGCTATGGCAAAGAACAAACCAGATTTGTCCTCTTCCTGGGTGTGACGCAGGTGTTCACATTTATTCTTGGGACAATAAAGGCAGCCAGTGCCTCTCTAGTGCTTCCCAGATGCCTGGTCCTGGCTTCACTTGGATGATCTGAATGAAATCTTGATACTTAGAGCTGTGGGGGTGTGCGTGTGTGTGCGTGCGTGCATGCGTGCAAGCGTGTGTGTGTGTGTGTGTGTGTGTGTGTGTGTACTGGGGATGGAATGCAGGGCCTTGTACAGGATAGGCGAGTACTCAAGCACTGAGTTACCCTCTAGCACCTAACCTTCATTTTTCCGCTGTCACTTAAAGTCTTATTTCTTTATATGCTTCATGATGAGAGTGGTTACATAAAGACTAATCCATCAATAGTGAAAAATGTCACATTGCCAGCCCTACTTCTCACAGTTATTCATGATCATAGTGCATATACACATGTATATAATATGTATACATAACATGTTTCTATAACATGTTTATAACACATAAAACATGCATATGTATCCATATGCCCCTACCCATATGTACATATATGCCATGTAATCTGAAATCAATCATTCTGATATTTGTCAGCTTTCTTGGATTTGTAAATTGTCATTTTCCATTTTTGTCTGTTTGTATAATGTTAATTATTTCTCTGATTAACTCTTAATATAGATAGAAGCCAATTCTGATGTTAATTTTTTTAAAAGTACAATTTCAATAAAATGCATTTACAAGGTACAGTGTAATACCCTATACAATGTCTACTAAACCAATCAAGGACATTGTGGTACACCCCTGCTGTGTGCTGCTGCTGTAACTGTTTAGGTTTTTAAGCATATTCTTGCTTACAAGAAGGCTCCTCAGCCCTGGCTGTCTGGACTAACTGTGCAACAAAAACTTCTGGAGAGCCTTTCAAACATCTGACCTAGGCCCCCACCAATTAAACCAGAGCCCCTGGGAGTCATGTCTAGGCACAGGTAGAACTTGTGTGTGTTTGTGTGTGCATCTGCTTATGAGTTTAGAGGACAATCTCAAATATCGTTCCTTAGATACTAGCTACCTTTTTCTTTTTTCTTTTTGGCCTTTAAATATTTTTATTTATTTTTAAGTTTAAATTTAGATTAGAAACAAGGTTGCTTCACAAGTCAGTTCCAGGTCCTTCTCCCTTTCCCTCCCCTCCTCCTGTGCCCTCCCCCAACCCCCCCATTATCCCCTCATTTCCCCAGGGAGGGTGAGGCCCTCCATGGGGGTGTCCATAGACTGTCATTTCATCCAGGGCAGGGCCTAGACCCTCCCCCAAGAGTTCAGGGTGAGAGTGCATCTCACATTGTTGGATGGGAGTCCAAAGTCTGTGTGTATACTCGGGATGAGTACTGATCTACTGCCCAAGGCTCAATAAATTACCTAGGCCTCCTCACTGACACCCCTATTCAGGGGGTCTTGATCAGTCCCATGCTGGATTCCCAGGTACCTTTTTCTTGAGACGGGCCCTTCACTGGTCTGGAGCTTGCCCAATAGGTTAGACTAGCAAGCCCCTGTCCTCTGTCCCTGCCTCCTTAGCAGTGGGATCATAAGTGATGCCACCACACCCCATTTTTTATGTGGGTTCTCGAGCTCAGACACAGGCGCCTGCTATGTAGACACTGAGCTCTCCTCTTAGCCTGCATTGCCTTAGAGACAGTCCAGTGAGTCTAGAATTCATCATATTAGCCTAGGGAGAGACTAAAAACCATGAAGGTGTTACTTAAGCAAAACTCTGAAATGGCCACGAATTACAACAACACTCAATAAATAAATGTACTCACGATGAATTTTCCCAAGATAAATAACACTACCAACACAGCATATTGAAAACCAACAACACTTCACTTTGGAATATTCTTCATTACTTGTAACACACATTATATATACATACATACATATATCCCATTATTTCATCATTGTAACACTATGATGTCACTACCCTGGTTCTTTAGTAGAGAAAACAAAGGACAGGAGAGATGAAAAGAGTATATTTTGGCAGTGTTTTCTTTGACTAAAGTTAGTAATTCTTTGAATATGTCTCAATGCTGCTTTTTGTCAAAATGAAATTACCGTGCTCTTGTCGATTCCCCCATGAGGCTTTGAGTCATTGAAGATGATCTGTTTATAGTTTCAGTGTCTATTTAAGCCAGTTCTGCTGGCCAGTGGACATGAAAGTCTTGAGGCAGGTAAGACTTGCCAGGACTTGATAAGTCTTGTCTGGAAGGCATTTGAACCACCTAGGGTACAGGGCAGGCCTTAAGTTTTTTGCTTCCCTTCCTTCTTTCAGCCCTCAGCTTGGTTCTGGGGTTCGCTAACAGGCCCTTGTTATCCTAGCCTGGGCTTGGTGAACTAGTTTAGGCTTGCCACCCCAGTCTTCCTCCTAGCAACTGCTTCCCAACCCACTCATGGGACTCAGCTCCAGGCTGCAAGCAAGGCTGTGTGGGTCAGAAACAACTACTTCACAACCAGCCAGGGAGGGGCCAGAGACAAATAAGAAAGCTAGCCCTCCAGTCTCAGGGTCCTACAGGCCCATGTACATAACTGCAGCTCAGCAAATGTCTGCTGGATTGAATTGGACTGGATTGAATTGTGGTCGCACAGGAATGTTTTCCTGGGACTGGCGGCTAATACGTCAATATTCTCTTCAATATACTTCAGCTGTTAATGCAAGTCCTGAAAAGGCCTCTTGGAGGGAGGGGCTTGGCTACCCTGCTTCCTTGATTTTGAAGTTCAATTTTGCCTTTATTTTTAAGTGTGTTTGTGTATGCGAGAGTACATGTGTGTGGCTGCACATGGGTACACACACATGTGAAGGCCAGGAGTCAACATTAGGCTGCTCCTCAAGAGCCACCCACCTTAGTATTTGAGACAGAGACTCTTATTAGGACCCGGTCTCACTGTCTGTGCTACTGGTGTTATGTTCAGGAAGCTGTCTCCTGTACCAATTCGTTCGGAACTCCATGAGCAGATGAGATTGGCTGGCCTGTGAGCCCAGGGATGCGCTGCCTGCCTCTGTTTCTCCAGAGCAAGGTTAAAAACCCATGTTTCTCCAATAGGCTTTGTATGTGGGTTCTTCGAATTGAACTCAGGTCCTCATACTCATGTGAAAAACATGTTACCAAATGAACTACTTCCCCAGCCCTTTGAAGTTAAATTTTACCTAGCCTGAGAGGAAAGAAAAGTAGACAGAGGGGTTAAAGAAGATGGGTTAAGGGCCAGGATCCAGGTCCCCAAACTCAGCGAAGTCTGCAGAGACAGTTATCTAGACCAAACAATCCTGCAAATACCAGGGTTGTGGAGGGAGACATTGGACTGGAAAGCAACATTTCAGAAAAGCTTCAAATGCATAAACTGGCCTAGCTTCTTCCTCTTGAATGCCCCAGAAAGTTTTGTTTCTGTGTTCCCCCACCCTGCCCCGATCTTTTTCAGATTCATGACTTGTCATTGGAAATATTAAGTTGTTTTTCTTGGTGACTGTTAAGTTTTGGGAGATTTCCCTCAAGTTTATTTTATTTGTGACTTATTAGTGCTGTTTCTAGTAACACTGTAGGCATGTCCCTCTCAGGCACAAGAATTCTAGAGAAGCAGAGAAGGAACCTGGATAACAGAAGAAGCCATACACACATGAAAGCTACCCAGAACTTGGGACCTGGCTTTCAAGGAACTGTCCCTTGATGCAAGCTCTCTCAGACATTGAATATGGGGAAAGGGCCACGCATGAAGCCCTGAGCTGTTTAAATATCATGGTTCATTAGAGGATTATACACCGCCAAATCACACCTAGAAAATACAAACCCAGCTGTATCTGCCTGATGCCAAACAGTGTGGTGAGCCAGCGAACAAGGAGAGAGGGCCAAGCCTGCTTCGGTTAACTTAATGAAATACACTGGGTTACAAAAAACTGTCAGCCAGAGAGAAGCCAGCGACTGCCCTTTGAAGAGGCAGCCAGACTCCTTTGTGTGCTATTTTGTCTCCCTCAAAGCTCCAGCAGGTTGGTCTCTTTCAGGGTGGGCCCGAGATCTCAGGACTGACACCTCCCTGGCAAGTGGGAATGTGGATTAATGCCACCAATCTGGACTGTTGGTGGCCAGAGGAAACAGATACTCTTGTCTCCTCTGGGAAGTGTTCTTCATTTCCAGACAACCCCTTGTGCAAAGTGTCCTCTGTGGGCCGGGGATGTCAATCCATGACAACACGCTTGCCTAGCCGGTGTGAGAACCTGAGTTCCATTCCCATTGTTGCAAAAAAGGAAACCAAAGGGCTGATCCTCAGAACGCAGGTGAAAAGCTGGCTGTGGGAGCATGCTTAGGAACCCAAGTCTGGGGAGGTAAAGACAGATCCCTGGAACTCCCAGCCACACAGCACAGCTAAATCTGAGAGCCTCAGACCAGTGAGAGAACTTCCAAAAAGGTAGACAAACTCTCAGGAAGGACACCCAAGGCTTTCCTTTGGCCCCCACACTCACATTCATCTGCATACACAAGTGCATCCCCCCAAAAGAAACATGTGTCCCAGCCACTATATAAATACACACCAAACCAAAACTCAACAGCAAAGTGTTTTCTTTCTCTCGGGTTTGGATGAGGTTTGTGTCTAAGCGTCTGATTTCAGAAACTCCAGTGTTAGCCAACAAAAGGAGAAGTAGCTGAGGAAGGGTCCAGGGTTCCTGTTCGATGCTCTTTCCTCCACACCTTCTGCTGCTTACAGCCACATTCTGTCCCTTACCCAAGCCTGTCACCACACCTAACTTGTGCACACACTCAGAAGACATCAGTGCTTGTTTTGGGATCTGGAACCCACACAAAACACATTCTTAGTTTCTGCAGCCAGAGATACTGCAGTTTAAATTACTGGTCTCTGTCATTTGCTTGATAGATGATTTTAAGCTACCTGCCTCCTTCAATAACCCCACCCTTCAACTGGTGATATGTCCCTCCTTCATAGGATCACCTTGCACACTGAACTTAAAGCACTTCATGTGGGTCCAGGCACCTTGGAAAGGATGTTCTGTTAGTGTCACTCCAGACCCTAGTTGATTACAATATGTTTCCTAGTCCCAGGCATAGATCATTCATGGTCCTCCTCCATTACTCCCCACCACCACCTGACACAGCAAAGCAGTGAATGGTGAGGTGTGGTCCTACCTGGTAGACAGTCCTGGGGATGCACCATGGTTTTAACATCAGCTGCAGAAGCTGTAGGTTTCCTTCTCGGCAAGTCCTTAGTACCCGGCAAGCAAAGTCCCAGCTACATGGCGCATCCTCAGAGCCCAGCAGCCCCGCAGCCATTTCAGCTCCAGGTCCTGCCCTGGCCCCTCTGTTCCCAAACCTACATACAGAGCTGTGTTCTTTTAGCAATGCAAAGTCCCAAAGTCACTGAGATTTAATCAGACAAGGCAAAGAAATGCAGTCAAAATAATTCTGCTTCCTCTCGCCCTCTCCTCCTCTACCTACCCTCTGCAATACCCTCACTAATCTTGAGAGACTGTTTTCCCTCAAGGATTAGCACAAGGCTCCCTGCCTCTGGGGACCCTGCAGGCACCAGGGAAGAATAAACCCCAGCCTGCAGAAAATCATACATCCCTGTCACTCCTTCCACCGTCTTGAACACTGGTGCTGGCTCTTTTGGCAGGTCCAGACAAATGAAGAGAAGAGCACAAGGCAGAGACATTCCAGGGTGAGAAAGTAGAGGGAAGAGAGCTCCAGCCTCCCTTGCCAGCATTCCCATGGCATTCCATTTCTTTTTCCTAACTCTAAAACTTGGAGAACCGAGAATTTCTGCAATGGTGAAGCCAAAAGTTCAATCAACACTGGAGCTATTTTCTGGGCTACTTGTAAGGCACCAGGAGTTTTCCTTGGAATCATGCTAAATTTAGGTTCGGAAAAGAAGCCAGAAAGCTTATCTGATGGATTTAATAGCTACATCCACAATTATGGAGGAAAACGGAGAAAGGAGGTCAAGGCAACTTGTACCAAGCAGTTTTCTCCCTTAAGATCTATAAAAGTGTCAGCTGTTTTATGGATAAACTATACATAGAATTTAACTCAAAGCAAAGACAACCAAGTAAATGTATTGCAACTATTTGTGAGCTTAGTTTCCTGTTGATTGGCTATTTCTGTTGCTTTTTTTTTTCTTGATAGGTGTCTTGCCATTTGTTCAGGCTGGCCTAAAACTCACCATATGTTCCAGGCTAGCCTTGACTTTGTGATCCTTATGCCTCTATCTCCCAAGTACTGTTATTACAAATACATGTCATATTATCTGGCTGGTGGGTCATTATACTTAACCATGTTTCAGAGAGATTCCCGTCTTTAAATTCAATATATTTTACACCAAAACATGAGATTCCAAAGCTGAAAGGGATAATAAGGGACATGCCAGTGTAGTTACAATATAATCTGTCTGATTAAGGGATGGGTCAAAGCCAGGTGGTGGTGGTATACACCTTTAATCCCAGCATTCGGGAGGCCAGAGACAGATGGATTTCTGTGTGTTTGAGGCCAGCCTGATCTACAGAGTGTGATCAAGGACAGGACAACCAGGGCTCTTACACAGAGAAACCATGTCTTGAAAAACCCAATCCCCCCAACAAACAAATAAACAAACAAACGCATAAAACAAGCAAGCAAACAAAAACACCTTGGTTGATACTAAGGTACAGTTTTCTTCTACACATCTTATTCGTCTCCTCAACTTTCATCTTTATTATCACCTTCTAACCTACTAGAATACCCTGGAGTTAGATAAGGTTGAAGCTGGCCCTGCCATCTCCTGTAGGAATCAGGATAAACTGAATGTCTTCATGGACTTACTCAATGGCAGAATGGAAACACTATGTGCCTCACTGGGCTGTTTCAAGGATTAAATGGGGTGATAGGTTTACAACTAATAACACAGGGCATGGGTGGGGGTGGGTTCAGCACTCACTACCGTCTGGTAACTCAGGGGATTTTTGTTAGTGACAATCTCTTGAGATTATTTCAAGATTGGTGATTCACAAAGTCATGTTTACTTAATCTTTTCTCTCCTTTTGTTATGATTCATACATAAGTTCAATTAATACGAGAAGATTACTTTTACTTGAAGTCCTTTTCATCGATTTTAGCGTCTCTGCATGAACGCTGGCTCTCAGGTAAGGCACCACGCTTGTTTTATCCTACATACAATCCATTCATCTGACATTTTTGATATGAAAGGTAGGGTGTGCTATATAAGCATGTTTTTCTACATGCCATCAGTAGAAAATGCGGAGAGAAAGGGGTAGGGAAAAGAGAGGGCATTCAGGAAGGAAGGACAGAGAGAAGGTAGGATGGGGGTAGGAAAAGGAATGCGTTGAAGACACAGTAGACACACGTGTCTCCATAAAGTGCTTTAGCTAACTGCTTCGGCATTTCCCTGAGCAAACAAGTGCTCACTAGCTAGCGGTTATGTCTGCTTGTGCACCTTAATGCTACTACTCACGGGGAATCTGGCCACGAACCAGGTTCTTATCCCAAGCATATAATTATGGGACAGGGAAGTTCCAAAGGCACTGTCTTATTCTATCACCAAATAATTGCCTTTAAAAGAAAAAAAACATGCAAGGAAACTTAAATATATATTTAGCATATGATGTAGGAATTCTTAGAATATAAAGGTGCCACAATATTTTTAAATGCCTGAAAATAAACATGAATTTCTGAGAAAAGCAAGATGTACTCAGATGGTCCTGAAGTTTTTAGCACTGTGAGGACTAGCAGGAAACCCCATGGAGGCTTGCAGCTAGCTGGTCAAGGTGGCTTATGCCTGAGCTCACAGCGGCTTGCTTCTGAGAAGGAGCTCAGGATGACAGGCTGCCGTGCCTACTGCAGGAAGGTCTCACTGGATTCCTTACCTAGGCTCTCAGGCTGTCTCCCCAAGTTTGTCTCAGTCCTTAGGTTGCAAAAATCAAAATACCAGAGGGAAGCTTCCTATCTGCCATCTGACTGACGGCCCAAGCAAACATCACAGCTGTCACCAACCATGATGCCTGTGTGGTCCCTTTTATTGGAGGCTCTATGGATGAAACCTGGGGCTTTGCACATGCTAGACAAGGAGTCTACCACCGAGCTACATCCCAACCTTGCCTGCTCTGTACTTTTAAGAGACAATGAATTCTCAGAGTAATTTATTCTTAATTTGTGTGCCTGTCCTTGTGTGTCTGTCTACCTAATCAGCTTGGCTTGGGGATCCATGTCCTTGCCCTCTGAGTTGTGGAATTATAGATAGGCCTCCATAGTCATCTGGCATTTGTGAACACTAGGAATTTGAACTCAGGTCCTCACAGCTGCACACAAATGGGCCCATCTCTCTAGCTCCTCTTCTCCCTTCTCTTAGCACTTCTCAGCATGCCCCTGACCCTCCACTGCCTCTGCTAAAACAGCTTTTCTGTTGACATTAGCTTTAAAAAATTTGAAACTAATTAAATGCCTTTTCCTGATGCTGGGGATGTTTTAAAATATCATTGCTGCTTTGGGAAAAAAACTCAGAAAAAAAATTGAAAGTCACGTGGAGGGCAATCAGGAATAAAACTTGCAGATACATAAATATACAGGAAACAGCACAGACACGGAGAAGTGTATTTATAGCAACCAAAGAAACATATTCCCAAAACGCAATCTAATATAACCCATCTAAGTCATTTAGTGATGATGACTGCCACTTTATCAGGGAAAATGTCAGTCAAAAGATTGGCTGGAGAACTCCTTGATGTCAAAAGAGTCACTAGGAGGCACACATGGCAATGTTTCAAAGATGTGCTCTGTGTGCCCTTATCTTTTTAGTGATAAGACCTGGACATAAAGGGTGGGTTGGACATCAAAGCCCACTCCAGCTGCAACTCAACATCTAGAAACTTTCATCAGGAATTAAAGTACATGTCAGGCACATTCTCCTAGGACCAAAGGAGACTGGGATTCGGTACTCTCTGTCTTTCAAACAGAGGCTGAGACAGTGACAGGAAAGTGAGTGACTACACGAAAGACTAAAGAAATGCCCACCCACAAAATTTCCACAAAGTGTGTGTTTTGGGTTTTGTGTGCATTGAGCAGATACATCCTATTTGTGTGACACTTATGCTCCGCAGCTCTGAGCTACTGATCCTTAATTTAACCCTGCATTCTCTTTCTGCCTCCTGACAATGGACTCAGGTTGAAATTTGAATTTACTTATTGATTTTTGTGCATTCCTGTAGTGTGTGCATGTGTTCATGTGCATCTGTACATATATTTGTGTGTGTGTATGTGTGTGTGTGAGTGAGTGTTTGTGTGTATGCACATGTGTCTGGAGGCCAGAGGGCAACTTTACGTGTCATTTCTCAGTATTCCATAAAACCTTTTTTCTGAGACAGGGTCTTTAATGACTTGGAACTAGCTGACTTGGCTAGGTTGACTGCTCAGCAGCCTTAGGGGTCCTTTGGCCTCCATGTGCCTCATCCTGGGATTCCATGTAGTATCACCACACCTGGCCTTTTTACATGGGTTCTGGAGATCAAACTTAGGTCCACAGGCTACATGGCATCTTCCAGTCACTGAGGTAAAAATTATTGCACAACTCCTTTTACATATACAGCAAATAAATATCTTTGCTATGAAATCTCTAAATACAATAAAATACTGGATAGGACAAGGTTAGACGTTCCTCCCTCCTCTCTCTCTTCCTTCCTTCTTTTCCTGTTGGGGGTTGAGCCCAAGGTAGGATTTTGTACACACTGAGCAAGTGCTATATACTGAACTGAATTAAATTCCCATCCCTGCTTTGTATTAAAAATGAAGGTGGCCTATAACTCTTTGTTACACACACACACACACACACACACACACACACTCACTTTGTCAAGCTATAATTTGTATATCAAGGCAATTAACCCATTAAAATATGCTACTTGATGGGCATGGTGGCACATGCCTTTAATCCTAGCATTTGGTATGCACTGTCAGGTAGTCCCTCAAGTTGGAGGCCAGTCTGGTTTACAAAGCAAGTTCCAGGACAGTCAAAGCTATGCTGATAAATCCTGTGGTTCTCAGTATATACACAGGAGCTGTGCATATAGCACCATAATAGAATTTTAGGGCATTGGGAGTTCCCAATCCCCATACCCATTAATTGTCATCTTCACTTTTTTTCTTCCTACTCTCCCTATGTCACTGACAACCAGCAAGATACTTTCTGTTTCTACAGGGTCACCTCTTTGGACATCTATTAATGCAATATTTCTGCTTGCCTTGATTTACTTGATGTGATGATTTTCCAGGTATACCTGTGTTGTATCACTTACCAGTTCTTTTTTTTAAAGATTTTTTTGTTTTGTTTTATGTATGTATGTGTATGCATGCATACATGTGTGTGGACATCTTTGGGGCCAGAGAAATTTGTCAGATAACTCAGCCAGAGTTACAGGTGCTTGTAAGGACCATGGTGAGCTCTCTGCAAGAGCAGCAAGCACTTTATTTTTTTGAGAGAGGATCTCATTGTGTAACCCTGATTGGCCTGAATCTTTCTATGTAGAAAGACCAGGTTGGCCTTTAACTCACAGAGATCTACCTGCCTCTGTAGGGCTTGACTGGAAAGGAGCAAGCATTCTCAGCTACTGAGGCATCTCTCCAACCCTTCCAAAATTGCTTTTGCTTGGTAAATGATGTTTCTTCTGTGATTTCACCATGTTTACTTGTTTATCAGCTCATGGACTATTAGGTTGTTCTTGGCTATTCTGAACAAATGCTGCTGTGAGCATCTGTGCACATGTTTTTGTGTAGATGTACACTTTTTCTTTCTCTGGGGGTATATATACCTAGAAGGGTGTATGTACCTCCGCTGGTCCTGGAGGGACCCTTTTCTTCTAAGGAACTGCCAGGCTGTGCTCCAAAGTAGCTGCATCATCATGATGCATTCTCACTGGTGCTCCTATTCTCTCTGCATCTTCATCAGTCTTGTTATCGTTCCTCTTGTTGGTTCTGGCCACCCTAGTGCATGTGAAGTGGCAGCATTCTGGCTTTCCGAAATAAGGTCCATGACACCACTTCTGCCTTTCCTAAGCAACTTTTATGATCAAGGATTGGTGGAGGCAGAGGGGGCTGCTTTTAGGAAGGATAGCCTGCTTTTGCTCCTGACAGCCTCTGGCGCTATCGGGAGGTGAGGCTAAAACATAGGAGCCCAGCCAGCATCTCCTCTTCCTGCCTCCGCAGCTCCCTCCACTTACTTCTGCTTCTGATGATCTCACACCCACTATCTGAGGACAAAATCCAAACACTTCTGGAAGTTACCATCTGTCACTTTATAAACCCTGTTCCAATTCTTCAGGAAAGGGATATTTAGAAATAGTGCTTGCTTGCTTGAGTGAGTGGGCGAACTGCAAAACCCAAACAAGCTTTGGGAACCTGGAGGGACCTCAGGCCTGCTCATTAGCACATGTAATCCCATATTTGGGTCTGGAAAATGTCCCAGCTTTGACAAGGACTCACCATGGCGTCATTGTTACTGATCCTCAGAACCCCAAAGACCCACTTATGGCTGCTAGGAACTTATATGTCCTCAGGGTGAGATGTAGGAGAATAATTTTCAAAAATGCTTGGCCATGTCTATAAAAATATTTTGGGTCCCTGGGAAAGTATGAGAGATGCAGGAGCTGCCCTCTGGTTTAACCATCAGGAGCAGTGAGCCAAGAGCTATCTTTAGAAATATTTCCCCCAAGCTCTCAGAACGATCATAGGAGAACGATCCTATAGTTGTAAAAGTGATGTCATCTAGCCATTACCCCCTGTTAGGAAAGGAGACTCTCCATCCACCCCAGGCCTCGACAGAAACAGTCATCAGGGCCCCCTATATTAAATCAGCCCAGGCCTGAATCAGAAATTAAGTGCTTTAATCTCTTCTTGGTTGGTTTCCATGGAACTCAGTGAATAAGGATGGCTTTTGAGTATAATGTATTTTCCAAGCATATGTTTGTGTAATCACAGCCTTAAATTGAGGCAAAACAAAACAAAGCCAAACAAACCCCACAGGCCTTGTTTTGTTTAGGGGTTACAAACACTCACAGGAGCAATGGTCTGGGGTTTGTCAATAGTAAACTCCTAAAGGGAGGCTCCTAGTTGATGGAGAGAAGGGGCTTCTGGCTCCAGAAACTGTCTTGACAGCCCAGAACCACTTCCTTTGCACAAAGGCGCGCTGAGCTCATGGGAGAGTCACCTAGAGGGTAGTCAAACACTCTCTCCCCAGGAAAGGAGCCAGAAGAGGCTTACAGATTTGTCTGGATGTGGGGAAGAGGACCAGGGATGATACTGGGGGAAAGTTCTTTAAGTGAGAACTGGGCAGATGTGGGTACAAAATATTTTTTTTTTAATTATACTGTCCCTGAATTTGTATTGATTTTCTTTGTCATTATTCTTTACATAACTTGGTATAACAGCTATTTACACAGTATTTTCATTCATTATATAGTAGAAGTAATTTAGAGATGATTTTAAACTATATAGAGAGATATACAGAGGCTCTGTGCGATTAGCATTCTGTAACATACAAGGAGCTTGAGCTTCCATAGATTTCAGCATTTCCAGGGGGCCTAGGAACAAATCCCCATGGTTATAGAGGGACAACTGTTCTTGATAGGGAAGTCACAGGACTTGGATGGAAAATTTTAGATGCTAGAGTGCATCGCTAATCGTTTTAACAAATTTTCTCTCATTATTACAATGACAAACAATCACTACAACAAAATAAGCCTAGGAGCAATCATGAATTATCTGTAGTGAGTTGGTCAATTGGGATTTGGATTATCAACGAATGAAAACTCACTCATCCAAGTGAGACAGAACCAGAATTCTTTTATCTGTATAGAATCAGGTCTCTCTCAGACTGGAGTTACTAATGTAGTAGCTGTTTAGACCTCTGATGAAGAATTCAAGTTGAACTTTCTCACTGAGAATTCTTACAGATTAAAATATTTATTTAGGTTTCTGCTTTTTGGTACCATTAGCTGACCATAGATGATATGTTTGGAATCCATGGCTAGCTGACGATGATAACTGTGGGTTGGGAGTTAGTAACAGACTACAAAATGAAGAAAAAGTTCTCTATGGGCAGAACATCTAGGCCAACTATAAATATTGGGACAGTGGCATAGATATAATTCATAATCAAAGGTCAAGTCTAGTGAGTTCTAAGCAGTCAACCACAGTATCTTGAATGAATCCAGAAGAACAGAATTTAGATGAATCAATAGCAAATATACTAAGAAAACCCACACAGCGGGTCATGGTGGTGCACACTGATACGCAGGAGCACCACAGATGAGGCCAGCCTGGGATACACCTCTCAGGGTTTGGGAGATAGCTCGGTAAAGTATCTGCCTTGCAAACAGGAAGACATGGCTTTGCACTTTCCTGCCCACACTGAGAAGCCAGGGGTGGAGCGCATGCTGATAATCCTACTAATGGAGGCAGAGGGATGCAAACAGGCAGTGAAGAGACCCTGCCTCAAAATTAAAGGTGGATGACATCTGAAGGAACACCACCGGAGAACACACACACACACACACACACACACACACACACACACACACACACACACACACGAAAATGGCGAGTTGGGGGAACACAAGACTTAAAGGAGGAGGGCCAAATGGATCAGACCTTGTTGTTTCTTCCTGTACCAGGGGACTTCCTGCCCTTTGGATTAGGGTAGGGGTGAAGTTCCTAGTGTGACACCCAGGACCTGCAGATGGAAGTGGGTGAGTGGTAGGTGAGAGGGAAGTAAGGCCATGCCCCCTGCCTCTGTCAACTATTGGTTGTTCAGAACTTCCTATTTCTGTGCCTCTCCCATGTCTTGCCAACTTTTTACATAAGACACAGGGATCTTATAAGTGATACATTTACTTAACCTAAGGCCTGGTACATCCTTGAATTCCCAAGAGGCCCTTTTCCTCACTTAGAATAAATAAAGCAAAGTTCATCTCCCCCCCCCCCCAGCTGAGGAAGAGAATCAGTCTCTGATAGATCTCAAGATCATCATATGTCACAAGAGTTCCTCCCACTCATGGTGTTGCTAAAGTTCTCTGCCAGCCTTGGCCAGAGTCAGAACTTACCTGGAAGCTGTGCTAAAACACAACTCTGAGCCTACCTGTTTGCAATTTAGTAGATTCCTGCTAGGAATTTCATTTCTTTTGTATCTTTTATATTTATATGTATGTATGTATGTATATATATATGTATATTCATGTGTGTGTAGTTTCATGTGCATGTGTGCGTGTGTGTTGTAGGTCAGAGAAAAACTTCAGAAAATCTGTGTCCTTCCAGAGTTGCACACATACTAAGCAAGCACTCTATCAAATGAGCAACATCCCTACCCCTAAACTGGTTCCTAATGATATAATATTCTGGTCCATAGTCTCCTCAACGTTAGGAATGAAGCCATTAAAAAAAACCCTTGAAAATCCTAGATCACTCCCTCCTTTGTCCCCGTGGACTGGAGAACTCCAGGCTAGAACACTCAGAGGAACATTTCAACTGTTTAGACAGGAGTGATTCATCCATGGGTCATGGACTCATCTATCTCTTGCTTCTCCTCCCTGACCACAAGGAAACCACAGCCTTTTACACTTAGTTCTTTGTCTCTGAGCACAAAGAACATGAATGTTGCTGATCATGGGACCCAACTTCCTGTCATTAAGGAGGACATCCTACCACTTAACAGAAAGATCCTAAGCCAAGCCAAAGTCTGGTGATTTCAGTTTGCTTCCCACCTACAATTAACTAGGTCACAGCTGTAAGGGAAGAGGAAAAAAGAATTACACCCTAAGGCAGGAGGACTCACCCTCATCTGTGGCTGGAAAACAAACACTCTGTGCTTCCCCTCCCCTTCTCTGCTCTCAATGCAACAAAAATAAGCATATTGGAGATGGGGTAGAAAACAATATAGAAAGGCTGTGGAAATGGTCCAACAGGTGAGAGTGCTTGCTGTGCAGGCAGGAGGACCTGAGTTCGAACGAATCCCCAGTGTCCACATCAATGCTGGGAGGTGAGTATCTATAACCTCAGCAGTGGAGGTCAAAGGCCAGGAGACCTCTGGTCAGCCTGTCTAGCCGAAACAAAGAACTTTAGTTTCAGATAGAGACCATCTCAAGGAAATAAGGTAAACATCACAGAGCAGGGCATCTAGTGTTCTTTTTTGAATTCTGCATGTACTTGCTAAGACATACTCCTGTGTGCACGCGCGCGCACACACACACACACACGGAGAGGAGCTGATCTGACAGTCTGCTAATATATAATCTCAAGCCTATTTCTTTAATATTTGCTCAAAATACAGAGGAAGTGGAAATAATCTTTGGACATACAGGCACAGTTTCCTTCCAATCTGTGTAGAGGACTTCTGCAGGATTAGACAGAATCCAGAAAGATCTGTGTTTGCTCTCGAGAGATCTGGGATTTTCAGAGCTTTGGATGGTTTAGGTTTGTGAGTTCCTGGCTTGGCACCTGTGAACATCTCCTAGACCTTGATAGGCATTAAGGAAGGACAGAACATTGCAAAGCCAAGTCTAGTTTAAGTATCCACAGAATCCCATGAAGTAATGCATTTCAGAAAGGGCCATCTCAGTGTGCTAAGTCCCTTACTCCCTCACCAGTGACCACCAGCATCATGGATTTTATTCTTCATGGGGTGGGTTATACAGCCACTACTGACCTTGCCTGAATATTCAGATAAGACGACCATGGTAAAGATAATAAAATGATAGATGATAGAGAGAGAGGGGAGAAGATGGAGGTGGATTGCTACAGATAAATGATAGAGTTTTCACAGAGTGGTACCTATCTTCTTTCCATCTCTGGAACAAAGTGGAAAAAGAAGAATAATATGTCTGGGAAGTTAGCTAAGTCAAACAAATGGTCCAAGTTTGAGTCCTCGAATCCACGTAAAATAGGCAGGAGTGGTGGCATGTACTTAAAATCCTTTATAATCCCAGAGCTAGGGAAGCAAAGAGGTGGCTTCCAGGCCTGTGACTGTACCAGTATCAAAAAAGATAAAAAGTAAATCTTGAGATTGACACCTGAGGTTGTCTTCTGGACTTCACAAGTGCATGCACACACATGCATGTACATATGTGTATACACAGTGTGTGTGTATGTGTGTGTGTGTGTGTGTGTGTGTGTGAGAGAGAGAGAGAGAGAGAGAGAGAGAGGTGGGGGGAGGGAGAGGGAAATGGAGAAGAAGAGAGAAACAATAATCCGTGAGTAGTTGCTGACATGGAGACACTTTAGGGCCTTGACCATTTCAAAGCATCCTACCTGGTCCCCAGCTTCAGTTGACAACAGGAAACCAGTGAGAAGTCTGCTTTTGACAAGATCCCGAGTGACTCCTTTGCACATGGAAACACTGCTTGCCATAGCAGCCTAGTGGAATGATTTTCAGGAACTTTGCTTTTAGCTATGACAACCCTCCCTCAGACTTTCCCTCCAAAAAAGTGTCTTCAGTAGAGACAGATTCTACAGGCACAGAGGCCAGGGGTCTGAGTCTTTCCTGCCCCCTAGTGGCACATCCTTCCTTTACCACTTCCCTTACAGTGGCCTAGGCTTCTATGAGTATGTCAGGGACCCCAACAGCCAGGGACAGAGGTCACCACTGTGAGTCCTTCTTTCCCTTTCCTTCCCTTCTCTTCCCTTCCCTTCCCTTCTTTTCCTTTCCCTTCCCTTCCCATCTTTTCCTTCCCTTCCCTTCCCTTCCCTTCTCCTTCCTTCCTTCCTTCCTTCCTTCCCTTGTATCATGCAGGGGCTAGAACACGTGGACTCAAGCATGCCAGGCAAGCATTTTTTTTAGTGACTCACACATTCCAGTAGCAAAATATAGATTTCTATTCCCAGTACTAAAAAATATGTGAGCACATAAATATATGAATAAACAGAGCCAACCAATCAGACATACAAAACAAAGAGTTCAAGCTCAGATTCTAAGAATGGGCATGGGGACTAGGTAAGAAAACAAGCAGGGATTGGGGGTACTTAATATATAGGAAATATAAGACAAAGAGGGAAATGGAAGTGGCCACATAGTATCACAGAGAAGACACAGGACAGCAGTTCCAATGACATTTTAGCTAGACACCACTAGATACAAGAACACATTCTTTGTTCATATTAGTTAAAGTCTGTATCCATGTATGTGGTATTTGGACTGAACCCAGGGCCTCAGGCATACTAGGTAATTGTTCAACTGCTTCCCCAGTCTCTTCTGCCTTTTAAATTTGGAGACAGAGTGTCATTAAGTTACCCAGGCTATCTTTGAACTGACAGTAACCCAAGTGATCCTCCTGCCTCAGCCTCTAGAGTAGATGGGATCATAGGTCTGCATCTTTAGACTATATCATCACTGTCATTTAAAGATATGTTTACTTTACCAACCACCACTCTCTAAAGCACACTTAGTAGTTTTAGCATCAGGGTCTCATTCCAATGTCAACTCCCAGTTCCCTCCCCTGGAGAGCTGTCTGGATTCAGATTGCTGGGATTTGAACCTAGAATCTGGCCAGAGTAACCCTGGGAAATGATTTCATCTCTGATGGGGGAAGTCCTTCTATATATATGTTGTCCTATTGATTGATAAATAAAGCATTGTTGGCCAATAGAGAAGCAAGATAGGTGGGACTAGGAGTCGAGGAGGATTCTGGGAAATGTAGTCAAGAGTGGCCAGTCACCATGTGATCCCAGGAAGGGAGGATGCATGAGGCTGTGTCCTTGGTAAGATAAGACCTTATAAAATATATATTAGTAATTAGAGGTTAATAATTAAGTTAGAGCTAGCCATTAAGAAACCATAGCAAATGCCCAACAGCTTTATAATTAATATAGTGTCTCGTGTGGTTATTTGGGGACAGAGACAACAGCGGGACCCAGGCAAATGTTGGGAAGAATGTACGGTACATATCTCTCTGTACTCTGTTTCTTCTTCTAAAAGTGGGGCTCTGTGGGAATAAGATACACCTATAAAGGAAATAAAATCCCCCTTCTCCCTACCAGTAGCAAGTCAATTACTGCATGGACTTACTAGTTTTTCCTGTCCAGGCAAAGTATTTGGAGCCTTCATAACTTTCTTTGTGTATGAATTTCCTGCTGTAATGTTCTTGAAAGTATGAGACTGATCAGTCTGGAGGGGGAACCTGGAGCAGCAGGTATGAGATTGAGAAAGAGTGAATGAAAAGCCACCAGGGTAGCATTGCTGCTATCTTAAGAGTCACTGTCCAGTGAATGTATTTCCTTCCTTCCTTCCTCACCCCCAAGGGGGGGCAAGTGTGGGAGTGGGCTAGAGAAGCAGGACAGAAAATGCATAACTGGATATTTGGTCCTTGACCTTTGTCCACCCTGTGAGGCCCGTCCAGGGTGGAAGCCAGAGAGTCTGCTCTGTCTTCATCCTTGGTCAGTGTCTTGGCCACATGGCACTCAGCAGGGAGTCTTGTCTTGCTTCCTGTACATTCTCCTGAGCAGTGGGGGTAGGGTGTCCTGATTGCCAGGCAAGGTGGAGAAATGCTAAGATAGTGTCAGCTCACATCTCAAGGCCAGGGACTTTCAGCACTGCCAGGTAATAGAATCAACCCTCAGGATTGAGCTGTTTCTTCCTGAGTTACCCTGACTTGTGACTGAAGCCTCTTGGCCTCTTACCTTTTGTCCCCATCTTTTTTTCCCCATGGAAACCAACATCAGATACTAGGTTCCAGGATTGGGTGGCTCTTGGATATTAAGCAAAACAAATGCTAAGTATCTATCTGGAAGGGGTACAAAACTAATGACTCCCTGTTCCTCTGGAGATGTTGACGTAGGTTCTCGGATGTGGAGGGACTTAGACAGAGCGTCTCTAATGGATCCCCAACACTAATGTACACTGCGAATGTGACTTTCTTCTTGGCCCCAACTCACACGGCAAGGCAGTAAGCTTTTCCCAGGGAAGTGCTGCTTTTTGTGCATATGATAGTTGGGGGCAGTTGATTACAAGGACAGCAAAAATTCCAAAGGAAAAGAAGAGGAGAGGTGTGGAGTGAAAAGGACCCACAGGAGGCTGCCTGCATCCTGGGGGGAAATGAAAAGCCAAAACCCACCAAATTTCCAGCCTTCAGGCCAGCAAGGGTGAGATCTGGGGAAGACATGGTGCAGAGAATGGTAGTGTGTGCTGGAAGCATGGCTCTGGGGCGCTTTATGAGAGCATGCCACTGTGCGATAGGGACTCCATTACTGTGTGATCTCTGTGCTTCCCTGGGTCTTCAACTCAGGGTCTGCTGAGACTCTATGTCCCTACTCACACAATGGGGTGAGGTGCAGTGCCTTTGTATGGTCAGGGCTTTAACATTCCAGACGAATTCATCCCATCCTGGGAAGAAGAACGGCCTTGTTCAGACCCTGGTGTTCCCATGTCTCAGCTTACCTAGGAGCGGGTTTTCGATACACCTGCTGAGACAATTCCTTCTGCCAAAGAAAGGAAGTTGTATACTTTGTTCTACTGTTCCCTCTCTCAATGGACTGAGTTTTCATCGTGTCAGTTTTCCCAACAGAAACACACAGAGAAGAAAAAGTGGTAAGATCCCATGCAGCATGGAATGAATGGCAATGAGCGCGTAACCACACAGGAAGTAAGGATATTGTAATGTAGAGGGACAAGTGAGTTAAACGTATGACATAAATGGGAAAAGGCGTCATAGAGCTGAGGTGTCTACTTAAGCCTCAGTCACACACTTAATATGTTCTAAAAGGAGCCAATAGGAAGGAGTGTGTGAAGGAACACCAAGAGCACTACCTTTAATGGTCACTTGAAAAGATTTCAAGTGTGTGTGTATATGTGCATGCATCTGTGTGTGTCTGTGCTGTGCATGCATGCGTGCGTGTGTGTGTGTGTGTCTGTGTGTGTGTATGTACACTGTGTAGAGTTCAGAAATCAACCTTGGGTGTTGTTCCTCAGGAACTGTCCATTTTGGTTTTTGAGACAGGGTCTCTCACTGGGACCTGGGTCTCACTGATAGCTTTTTCTGTTTGGCCAGGGAGTCCCAGAAATTTGCTTGTCTGCTCTTCCCCACCCCCAGTTCTGTGATGACAACTGTGTGCCACCTTGCCGAGCTTTCTAAGTGAGTGCTTGGGATCTACCTTAGGTCCCCATGCTTATGTGCGAGCACTTCTCTGACTTAGTTATCTTCCCAATCCCCTTTGTGGGGGCTTTCTGAGCAGGAGACACCTTATCCTTCCTTTCCTTAGTGTAGGCTGTGCTCAGAATTCCTGCAACTGCCAGTGTGTGTGGACACTCCAGACTCCTGACTTTGAACCTGTTCCTTTCTCATTGAATCCTCTGATTGCTATCTGCGTGCTTTTGTTTCAATTTCTTCAGCAGCGTCTATAAGACTTGTGACTTAGCCTGTCTATGGGGTTTGGTTGAGAGATCAAGGCCAGCAGCAAATTCTTGAGCCTTTCCTTGGTTTTATAGCCTGTCCACGATGGCCACTCACATCTGTGTCCTGTCCCTGGTTACCTGATGGTCCAGGATTTGTTGTTCCATATCTTCAAGAGGATATTACCTACCAGTCACCCACCAATAAAGATGAATTAAATCTTAACACCAAAAAAGATTTCAACAGGGAACCGAGAAAATATGGCTCAGGTACATTGATATTTATTGTTTAATTTAATAAGGATATAGTGTAAAGACATTAAAGTAATAAATGGCTGACACTGTCCTTGATGGGCTTCTCTTGGGTATCAGATGCCCCCAGGAAGCTATGGATCTACTACTGCTGCAAGGTGGTTAATTACCAGTTGCTTTATCTGGCAGCAGGCAGAAGGGTGGATGTTCTGAGATTAAAATTAAAGGGATCAATCTCAGCTCTGGGTATGAGTATGACAAGCAAGAGCTGACACTCAAAGTGTCCATTTGAGCAGCTTGGCTTGTCCCCTCACTCAGTGAGAGCATCATTCCTCTTTGACACTGCGGTAAGATTAAGAGCTCCAGTGACTACAGCCAATGCTGTCATCAGCCAAAGAAGGTGTAAATCATTCAAGCCCTTGCTCAAGCACTTGGCTGACCCCCAGAATTCTGCTCCATCCAGCAGGAAGCAGACGGTTTAGACGGAAAGGGTTTCCGTATGTTTGCTATCAACTGTGTGGGGCATAAACAAATGTCGGCTTGGTTGTGGTACAGCCTCTGGGGTGGTGGCCCTGCATACTACTGACCTGAGCATCTTAGCTACAGAATCCATCACTAGGTGACTGCTTTATTGGATGGAATGGTTTGTTTTGGCCTACCATCTGAGATACCAGGAGAAACACCTGCCTCAAACAAAAGAAGGGCGTGGCCGGTAGCAACCCTGTCCCATCAGACAATAATCAGACTGGTGTTCACATTCAGATGCTTAAGTTTCCATCCCCCTACTGACTATAATGCTGCTCTCTGCAGCCTTTCCACTTCCTATTGATGAAGGACATGATTCAATTTATGTAAATGTATTTAGAAATTTGCATTTGACTTGTCAAAAGAATTTTTATACAGTTAATAATATTCCAATTTAGCAGCAAGAGATATAATTCCAGTGGAAGGCCCAAAGATCTATTCCAAGACTAGTTTATTTGTACCAAGATCTCTATTTTTTATGAGCTCCAGAACTGTGGGGAAGGGAAGAGTGCAAAGCTACTTAGGGTGAGTGGTATTTATTTTATTGTGGGGAAAGTGGGTATGGCTATGTTTCACATGCAACAAAACATGGTACATAGCAGATCTCTCCTTTGCTTTCATTGTCATGCATATACACATAAACTTTTCCTAAATACAAGAAAGTTTGAGCTGGAGATATAGCTCTGTGGTAGAATGTTTGCCTACTATATGAAAACCCCTGGATTGTATCCCTAGAACTGGAAAAAAAGAAAGAAAAAGGAAATGATGATGATAATAGTAAAAGAGATGCCTTAAATCTACTAGGCATGGTATACATCTATAATCCCCAAACCAAGTACTGCCACCAGAGCTATGTAGTGTATATATTCTAGGCCAGCTTGGGCTATACGGCAAGATAATAGTCGTTTAAAAAAAATGTCTAGAGTGACTAGGCTGGCGAAATGGTTTAGTGGTTAAGAGAATGGCTGCTTTTCAAGATGACATACATCTAATTCCCAGCATCCACATGGTGGTCACAACCATCCGCAAATCCAGTTCCAGGGAATCTGAGACACCTTCTTCTGGAATTTGTGGGTATTGTACATACATGGTACACAGACACACATGAGAACAAAACACCCATACACATAAAATAAAATGTAAAAAATGTACAGGAGCTGAGGACATGGGTCAGTTGACAAATTCCTTGCCATGCAGACATGAGATCCTGAGTTTGGATCTCACATAAAAATCCAGGTGTGGTGGCATGTGTCTGTAGTCCCAGCTTTGGGGAGGTGGAGACAGGCAGATTCTTAGAACTCACTAGCCAGCCAGTTGAGCTGAATAGGTGAGCTGTGAGTTCAGTGAGAGAGACCTTGTCTCAAAAGGATAAGGTGGCATCCATCAACAAATATACCTGGCGTTGACCTCCGGCCTCCACATGCACAACACACATGCATCTATATGCATGTGTGCTCAGACCTGTATCAGTATGTGAGAGTACTGCTCCCATAAGTACAATTCTGTTTTGAAAAAGCACAACAAGATTTCCCTTTGAAAAGCTTGACAATAGGAACACCAGGCTCCGTGTCCCTGTGGCAAACTTGAGTGGAAGCTGCCTCAATTCCAGTGTTCCTTCCTCACTGCTCTACACCAGAAGCAACAGAAATTTGATTCTATAATGCCTGTATGGGGTCCTGTTTTATAGAATGAATGGCATGGGCAGAGTCAGCCCCTAGGGTTATGCCCCATTGATACAATACAGGGTGAAAAAAACTCGTTAGTGGCCCATTTCTGACGAGTGGGTCTCCACAGATAGAGCGTTCTTATCCTGAAAGGCCCTTTGCTGAGACACATTAACTGTTTTTTTCTCTGGCATCCTACAGCCAAGTGGTAGAAAGAACAAAGATACTTTTGTTTTGGAGAATGTTGATCCAATACAGGATAAGAAGGAAGACAGAGTACAGATTGAGAGATGGTCATAGAGTAAAGGGTATGGCTGGGGATGGCTCAGTGGGTAAAGAGTTTGTAGTGTAAGCATGAGGACCTGAGTTCAGGTCTCCAGCATCCATATGCAAGCCTGGGGAGTACATACATAACTCCAGTACTGGGGTAGGGGACAGAGATCCCTGGGGACTGACAGCCAGCTAGCTAGTCTAGAGAAATAAGGTCTAGATTCAGCAAGAGATCTTATCTCAAGAACTAAGGTGAAAAAATACAGTAAGGTACCCATTGTCTAAGAGCAGATTTGGTATCTGGAAAGGCTTCACTCACTTCATAGAGTGCATATTTTATTGTGGAAGAAAATGGTTAGCTCACTGGGGCCTTAATTTTTTTCTTTTTTTAAAAGATCTCTGTTTGTGAGATTTCACACATGAGTTTATATATGTTTATATTGTTTCCACACTCCTTCCTTTAGTTTCTTTTTTGAGGCAGAGTCTCATGTATCCCGAGCTCCCAGATTCCTTATGCAGACAAGGATGGCCTTAAATTTCTGATCCTTGTCCTCTTGAGAGTTATATTCCACACCTGGTTTATGTGGTCCTGGAGATTGAACCCTGGACTTCACATATGTTAGACAAATACACTACTAGCTGAACTACATCCCCATCCTCTAAATTATTTTATTTAATAAGGTACTAATTTCAGTCTTGAGGGCAAGCATTTTGCTCCCTGATAACAGCACCATGAGGGTTGGGATTTTAACATACACAAAGGGAAAGAGATGCAACCATTTGGGTCGTAGCAAATCTGGTTAGTAGTGAGTTAGAACCCAGCACCCCCATAGCTGCCCATGTAAGTGAACCTGTCCCTGCAATACAGCAGTGTGAAAACATCTGAGAGCTCTGGTGCCTCAGCTGCACTGAGATCCAGGATGTGCAATGGGTGTGTGATGGGCCAATTCACAAAAGAAGCCCCAGATGGAGGGGTGGGGCACACCCCTTTAAACTGTATGCCTTTAAACTTATCTTTAACTGACTTGAACTTGAGGTATCAAAAAGGAAAATTAAAAGGGCATAGCAGAAAGGGAACTACATGTGTTGTAATTAGAGGAAACATTTTATGGGTGGGATCTGCACAGGGATGTTGGCCATGGCTTTCCCTAAGCTCAGTGGACAGAGAAGAGGAACATTTTCTTCTGTGAGGTTCATTAAGGTCCAGTAGCACAGATCCTCATATCAAAGACAATATTTCTTTTCTATTTGGTTCAAATCTATTTTCTTTTACAGACCATGTCTAAATGCCCAAATTCAGAGTTCAAACTAGGACTCACTCATTTTGGACACTGCACCACTGGTTTGGCCCTAAATTATACTTTCTAGATATATTCTGGGACTCAGCTGGCTTTTGAAGCCCTGACACGTGATTACATCAAGACATTTTAAAAACTATTTTCTCATAGGCAAAACCAAAACCAAACAAAAGAGCTTTCCTTTGGTTAGAGGCCAAGGATACTGAGACAAGAGGGTAGAGGGGTGGCTTGGGACAGGTGAGTAGGGGGTGGAGGGGTGGCTTGGGACAGGTGACCAGGGGGTGGAGGGGTGGCTTGGGACAGGTGACCAGGAGGTGGAGGGGTGGCTTGGGACAGGTGACCAGGAGGTGGAGGGGTGGCTTGGGACAGGTGACCAGGAGGTGGAGGGGTGGTTTGGGACAGGTGACCAGGGGGTGAAGGGGTGGCTTGGGATAGGTGACTGCTATAAGATGTTGAAATTGTTCACCCATCCTGTCCTTGACTGCTTTTTCAATGTAACTCAGGGGAAAGTGGATAAGCTTGAATACAGTGGCTGAAGGTGGGGAGGTGCTATTTAAAAATGACCTCTGTAGGCTGGGGCGACAACTCAGTTGGAAAATTGCTTGCTCTACGGGCATGAAAACTACTCTCCAAAAAAAAAAAAATAAAAGAGCTGTGACACATGCCTATAATCACAGTATGGGGGGAAGAGACAGGAGAATCCCTGGAGCTTCTGCCCAGCCAGCCTAGCTACATCAGAGAGTCATAGTCTCAGTGAAATACCCTGTCTCCAAAAATAAGGTGGAGACTAACTGAGGGAGACACCTGATACTGACCTCTGGCCTCTACTACACTCATAGACAAGTACCCAACACTGAACACACACACACACACACACACACACACACACACACACGCCCCCTACAAATAAGAATATCAGCACCATAGAGATAAGATTCTTAGCCATCTTAATTGTCATAACCTAAACCCCTTTGACCCCACCATGGTCTCTCTTTTACCTGCTCTATTTCCCCCTTTCAGCATTCCCCCAACAGCTCTTTCCTGATAACTGTCTATTACCATACTACTTCTCAGGTAGTAGTCTACAATGAATGCCTCTGAGAAAGAATCCTATTTGGTCCATATGGACTAGACAGACTTTCTCTTTAATTCTCTTCCTATCTCATTGGTTGCTCCTTGCTATTTTTTCCTCTTTTCCTAGTTTATCATCATAATATTGGCCTCCAAACTTTGGAAGGCTCAGTCCTCAGACATGTATCTGTCCACACACATTCTTCAGGCAGTATCTCATAATTCTGTGATTTTTCAACCATCTGCCAAGGATGTGCCCATAAATGTTTATGTATAGACTTTCCAAGAGAACAAAAGCTCTAAACTTGTATGTTCGACAATTCATTGGTTTAAATTCTGTCTCCATGAACCATTTCAAGTCACCAGGTACCAGGACTTCAATGATGAATCTTGATTGTTAGCCTAATGGGATAGAGAGTCACCTGGGAGACACACTTCTGGACATGCATACTGAGTGTTAGTTTTAATCTCTCTCTGCTCCTGTGCTAATGCAGTGTGACTGGCTACTTCATGTACTCCCCACCATGCTTTCCTCATCATGATGGCCTTCAGTTCTCTGAACTGTGATCCAATAGAAGTCCCTTTTCCTTAAGTTGTTTTTGCCACATCAATGAGAACAATAGCTAATTCAGTTAAAATTGGAAGACCAATTGATGAAGATGAGGAAGAAGGGGAGAGGGAGGGAGAGGAAGAAGTAGAAGGTGGAGGAGAAGTATCCCACATTTGTGGTTCATCTACTTCAAGATTTGAGAACAAATATTCATGACATCGATTCTTCCATATTGTTTTATATACACAAGACAACATTGTTCCCAGAAGCCCACTGATGAAACAATACAAATAAAGTAGATTTCTGGGCTTGGGTAGATGGCTCAGTGGTCAAGAGAATTTGCTGGGCAAACCTAAGGACGTGGGTTTGAATTAACAGTACCCATGTGAAAAGCTTGGCATGACCACACATGTGTCTGTAACCCCAGTACTATAGAGGTGGAGACAGGAGGACCACCAAGGCTTTCTGGCTTCCAGCCTAACTCTAGGTTCCGTGAGATATCATGCCTCAATGTAATAATCAGAAAGTGATACAACAGGACATCCGATGGCCTCCTCTGTCTTCCACATGTATGCATGCACCTGCATACACACATTTGCATGCATCACATACAAACATACACACAAGAGACTTGTTTCAAAGAAACTCGTATTGTACAAGTGGACAGCAGTTACGTGTAATGAGCACTCTTGCCCACCATCCTGGTCCCACAGCGGCGTCAGCCCCAAATGAACACTCGGACGTTATATTAGTTATGAAACTGTTGGCCAGTGGCTTGGGCTTCTGATTGGCTAGCTCTGTCTGAATTATTAACCCGTAACTATTAATCTATGCGTGTCTACATGGTCTTGTCTTACCGGAGAATGCTTGACTCGAGTCCTCTCTTCCCGGGCTCACAAGACAACTCCTCCCTGCCTATACTTCCCAGAATTCTCCTCCTCTGGTAGCCCCACCTATACTTCCTGCCACTAGTCAAACAGTGCTTTATTCATTCATCAATAAGAGAAACATATGTACAGAAGACATCCGCCCCATCAGTTATGCTGATTGAGCATATCCTAAGCTCTTAGTACCTAAGAGCTCTGTTGCAAAGCACTTATTTATAACATGCTTTAAGAACACTTGATGGATTCCATGAACATATCTTCATTACAGCTGAAATAAACACAAACAGCTCTTCACTGGAGAAGACCAGTGGCAGGATAGCCAGATTGATGTTTTGAATCTTGTCTACAAAGAGGTTCTGCATGTTCCACATGCCATAACTACACAAGGTTGGGTCTAACTACTAAGAGTGGACTCAAAGCACACAGCACTGCCTAGGATATCCAAGGATGTCCCAGGAATAAAGATTCAACTCCCAAGAAATTCAAATCTAAGATTTCTTTTATCAAGAACCACACATTTGACTGTCTTACTACAAAAAAGCAAACAAACCCATCCCAACCCACCCATTCAGTCCTCATTCATGGTGAAAACAACGTAAAACACAGGAACTATCTAAATTCCTTCAGCTGGCATGGGTGATCCATCTTTGCCACCATATACTTTGGGGCAGTGTTCTAAATGTTGGCTGGATCCTATTCACTGAGATTCATTCTGGTCCAGGTGCAATGTAGACACAGGGAGCCTGCAAGACTTTTTAGAGCTTTCCAATGTTAAGCTGAAGAGCTAGAGATGGATGCATCCCTGGGGCTCCCTCAAGCCTCCCTGCCAGCCTAGCCTACTTGATAAGTTCCCAGCCAGTAAGAGACCCTGCCTCAAAACCAAGAGTGATCATTCAATGGTTAAGTGTATACTGCCCTTGTCAAGGACTAGAGTTCAGTTCCTAGCATTCATGTAGGGCAGCTCACAACTCCCTGTACCTCCAGAATTAAGGATCCAATGCCCTCTTTTGACCTCCTCAGACACTGTCATATACAAGTACACACACACACACACACACACACACACACACACACACACCTTTTATTTTCCATTTAAACCTAATCACTAACAACAAGGGGAAAATGACCTTTCTTGCCTTCTGTGAAGCAGAGAATTGGAGTCCCCAAGAGTCCATGATCTTTTTCTCCAGAAAGGCATGTATTTATGGGAAGAACAAAAGTGTTCTTGAATGAGGGGGCTGGATAATAATACACGTGAATACGCTGATCTGTCTGAACAATTCTTGGCTGTCTGCTTTCAATGGTAATAAATATCCACTAAGAACAGTCTGCTGTATGTGTTTTGGGTAGTGTCTCACACTTCTCTGCATGAATACATTCAAAATGTAAGCACCACACACACGAATACAGAGATGCTGTTGTATTCTGGATCCTTAAGTTATGCAGCTCAGCAGCTGGGATAATGTAATGGTTTGCAAAATAATAGACTGGCAATATGTCAACCTGGAATAACACATCGAATAATGAATGTCGTGGGTGCCATAAAGTTTAATTTATGCTGTGTTAAAAATACCACTCCAGAAATATCACACCATCTCAGTGTTTTCAAGAAGAAAAAAAAGACCTTTTCACCTAAAGTAGTCAAATAATTGTAAGAAAAAAGAATGCTTGCTTGCTTCATCCCCTCCCCCCAATAAAACCATCAAATTTTTTGTTTAGTTTCAGTCAGGCTATTTTCTCCCACCTTGTTCCACTTAGAGGTATCTGGCGTGCTCTTAGAGTCCAGAGTAAATAAGAAAGATTATTTCGTTTCCTCGGTTTGTGTTAATACATGAGAGTGAACACATTTTCCTCCAGCAACAATGAGATTTCTAGGAAGTCAGCTCAGGAATTGAGGCTGTTCCTATTTAGGTCTTACTTCTAAGGCATAGGAATAAAGGACATTAATGATAGAACTTCCAGATTTCATTCATTCTCATATCCATGAAAATGGTTTATTACATTCTATTATATCCTATCTATTTACTTAATCCCCAGCACTGGGATTGCAAGTGTAAACCACACATGCTGGCTCTTTTTTAAATAGCAAAACAAAACAAAAACATGGGTTCTGAGAATTGAACTCAGGTCCTTGTGCTTGCATAATAAGCACTTTGCCATTGAGCTATCTCCCATGCCCTAATTTTATGTTTTATAGCAGATTATGCTAGATTAGACCAGCAACTCTCAATATTAGGAAGAACAGGATAGACTCTTGGGTCTGTGTTGGGCATGGCTGGCTACATTGATGGATCTCATCTAGAATCCTCATATTGGCATGAAAAACATGGATGGACAGTCTGAGATCAGATATTTCCACCATTCCTGTTATGAACCAGGTGACTTGTTCTTAAGGAGCTTGTTATCCATGGAAAGGACAACTTAGATGCAGATCACCTGTGTTACTGCACGAGAAGCACAGAATATTGTGGCATCTTGCAGGAAGTGTGCTTTTGTAGGTTTGGCTTGAAGGTGGGGCTTCCAATAGGAAATGAGCTTCATGCGAAAGATTGGGAATAGGAAGTTAAGGGGTGGGAGGAGGAGACAAGTGCCAGGTTAATGGAAGAATGTTCAAAGGCCTGATACATTAGAGAGAATGGTACTCTAACGGTAGTAGGATACACTCATGTGTGGTTGGAGTATTGCCTAAGAGTAAGATGGGGAAGAAGTAAGACAGCAACCTTAGCAGGGTGCTAATTGTAATCTGGCATT
Organism: Mesocricetus auratus; assembly: GCF_017639785.1. Lineage (NCBI taxonomy): Eukaryota > Metazoa > Chordata > Mammalia > Rodentia > Cricetidae > Mesocricetus > Mesocricetus auratus. The sequence continues at coordinate 22,274,075 of NW_024429196.1, read as the reverse complement.
GGTACCTGTCCTGCATCACAGGACCACTGAAATGCCTTATGTACACGGTGATGTAACTGTCCTTAATCTAACTGAAAAGACTTCAAAAGAAGGTACAAGACTAGCAATCACAAGAAGGTAGTATTCAGACACAAGATGACAGTGGCCTTGATCTGGCAGTTGGAAGGAGCTACAAGATGAGAGAGATATCAAAACCTGAAACGACAGCACACACAGTAGTTGTTCAACAGAAACAGAGGAAATGGAAAGGACAGGCAGATACCTGGGTTCTAGGTTGGGTACATGTCCCATTCTAACATTTCTGTCTATTACAGACCCGTTCATAATCCCATAAGATTATGAGGGATCTTGGTGGGCCGTGGTGACATATGCCTTTAATCTCAGCTTTCAAGAGGCAGAGGCAGGTGGATCTCTGAGTTCGAGGCCAGCATGGTCTACATTCTGAGTTCTAGGATGGCCAGGGCTACATAGAGAACCCTGTCATGAAAAATTAAAAATAAAACAAATAAATAAAAATAAAGAAAAGATTATGAGGGAGCTTCCCATTTTTCTAAAGCCAGTGACACTGTGACTGTGATAATGTCACGGTGCAATGAACTGTCCTATTTATTTGATCCTCTGAAAACAACCCTAGCTCACTGCCAATCATATCAAAGTCTAGCACTGACAACTACACTGTGCATGACACCCGAAAGTAATCATGAATGATTACACTACTGGCTTTATCATTGCCTTTTATCAATATCTTAGACTGTAATCATTCTAGTGATCAAAACATTATAATTGGCTAGAAAGTGATATGCCAACAGCAGCCTCCTATGTCTCAAGTTTATCTCTTTTCTCCATTTCATTATACTCTATTGTGCTTGATTTAATAGTCCATTCTTAGGAATATTAGGATTTTAGGAGTAAGTGGCTGTAGTGTACATGCATGTATGGATCACATACTTCAGGCATATAGTATGCTATCCTATGTAGGTCTGTGTGAGTACACTCTATGATGTCAGTATAACAATGAAAGGTTATGGCTATGGGTTTCTAAGAATGTGTGGCATCCATGTCCACTGATGCTTGATTGCACTAAGTTAGCTCATGCAGGGGTGAGGAGCAGGCTTGTGGTGGTGGGTGACAAATTCCACTTTGGACACATTAGATTCAAGTTGTGAAGACTGTCAAGATAACAGAGATGCCCAGTGCATTTTGGTTCTGTAGGTCTATGTGTTAGAGGGTGAGCAACTAGGGGATCAAGCATTGTGTCCCTAACAGTTGGGAAATCAGAGCATGAAATCTGACAGGCTACAACTTAAGAAGTCCTTGACAGAAGAGTTCAGAGGTATGAAAGATCAAATCTAGGGTGGGAAGACGTACGCATTACTCAGTTTCTATCAAAAAGCAGAGAACTGAGGTGGCTATATCCACCTTACAGGACCTACCTCCACCTCAGTCTCAAATGGCAAACTCAAACCACCTGAATTAGGCCTTCATTTTTCCTTGACCATTGCAATAAAACACCAGTTTTAAAAGGAAGAGAGCACGAAGGTGCTCCTGGCTCAAGTAGGCTGAGACATGGCACCTGTGTGCATGGAACACCATGTTGATAATTCTGTTCAGTGCCAGGCTGCCATGCCACATGGCCATCAGAGAGCACAGGCCACAGGCTTTCTGCAATGGCAAGGACAGACAACACTAAGTTCCAGGACTGAGGGTTTATCCTGTCATGGACTAATGTGTCTGAATGGAAGATGATGCCTACTGTACCTAATTCCCTGTTTATACAGCATGAGGGGGGAGGAGCCCCACGTTCCATGTTTCACCAGCAGCTCAGGGTGGTAAGGAGAGGAAATGGACCTGGAGGGACCGGAGTAAAGGCCTTCTGGTAACTTGAACCCTTTGAGACTTACCAGACAATAATAGTCACCAAAATGTCCGGCCCTCTCTCCACTGTTAAAAGGGCTAGGTGCTAGAGTCCCAGGGAAAGCAGGTCAGCCTTCATGGTCTGGAGTTGTTCATCACCTAACTGCCCTCCTTTTATATAAATCTATGGCTTCCATTTTGAGAAGTGTCATGGAAGCACTGCAGTGTGAAACGCCCAATTGGACCTGACAGGTTATCATATATTCCAATTAACTTCTATCTCATTGTCCAGGAGGGGGAGGTGGCAGGTCCATCTGCAACACCCAAGCTCCAAGGAAGTGCAGGCTGCTTTAAAGGGTTTAGAGCCCTTAGACCCATCTCTTAAGGCCATGAACCTTGGCATATGCTCAAGGGAAGAAATAAGCTATGTATGATTCAAATTCAATGTATCACCTTACTGTAAATACACATGGCAACAGATATGTAATAGGTCATATTTGGATTCCTGTATTGTCAGTATGTCTTAAAATGGTGTACAGTGAAAGAACCAAGTTAAGTACACACCTTTGTATTTATGCAAATCTATATTTAAATACTAACTACCCGTATGGAGATATGAATGATATAAAGACAGGCTACAAGGTAACTAGACTTAAAAATAATTAATTTAGTCTAACTTAATTTGTATTGGTATGAGGGTGTCAGAACCTCTGGAACTTGAATTACAGACAGTTGTCAACTGCCCTGTGGTTCTGGGGATAGAACCCAGGACCTCTGGAAGAGTATCCAGCTCAGCCCTCTCTCCAGTCCCATAACTAGATTTATGTTTGTTTGTTTGTTTGTTTCTTCCTTTCAGAAGCAGCATAATATTCTCCTCTATATGGCCATGTTGCCCAGCCCCGAGAAACATGATTTACATTTGGGTAGTTAAGAACAAATATCTTGGTAATAAAACATGTTACACAGGTTTGGTTATTGCAGAGGCAAGGTTTTTCATCATAACTGAAAATCACATTCCACATGCACTGGGGCTGGAACATCTGGCTTCACTGGTAATCCTAGCATTTTGGAGGCTGACACAGGAGGATTGCAATGAGTTGGAGGGAAGTTTGGATGGCACAGTGACTTCTATAGAGTGAGACAAAGGAGATGATAGATAAATTTGTGTTTTTTTTGTTCTCAGGCTCCAAAGCTATAAAAGAAAGCACACAGTAGGTGCTTCCTACACATTAAATGGTGTAACTGGTACAGAGCACTGAAACGTGTTTCAAATTGAACTGAAGACTTACACACAACCAGAATGGGTAATGCCCTTTAAAAATTTCAAACAGAAAAAATTATAACTTATCAGAGCTACAAACTCAAGCCTGCCCGGATATTCTAGACAGTCCCCCATATGCTGAACCTTTAATTAGGTTTTCTTTAAATTAAAAGAAAACCGTTGACTACTGAGTAGTCCATCCAGAAAAAGCCATTTGAATTAAGGTGTGTTCCCTTTTATGAGCTGCTTTACTTTTTGAGCTGGTTTTGGCCTATACTTTATCTACCCACACATGGGTATGGCATCCGGTTTATGGAAAGGCTTGTCAGGATTCCAACAAGGGATCTGGGGGCTTCTAAGACACACACAATAATCCTGCCCCATGGTGATAAGGACTCCAATCCCCACATGTTGAGCCGACCTCCTCCAGACAACCAGCCCATTTTACATTCATGACAGCCACCTTCAAAATTGTATTTCTTATTATAGAGAAAGACCAACTCTTATTATTATTTTATAGGCTCCTCTCTGCCAGGGACTATTGTGAAGGGCACATGCTTTCAGGAAATTAACGATCACCTCAGCCAAAATCAGTAGTATTATGAACAAACAGACCCAAAAGGACCACAATATGTTTGAAAGGGCAACAACAGAATGGGTTAGGATGAGTAGGGGCTTTTAACCAACATACTTCATAAATGACATCGATGAGGCGCCAAAGCCCCTTAACACCACCTTCACCTCCGTTTTCTCCCAGCAGAGGAAATCCGAGAAGCTACGGCACTGAGAGTGTGTTTCATTCACACAGGAGCAGCCGGGCTCTCAGCCCTGACACACTTCTCAACAAGCTCCAGGGGTACGGGAGGCTCTACCCTCATATTTCCTTTCCCCTACGGCATCTGCAACTGACAGACATTTCCATTTCAGAAGTCTCGTCCTTATCTCTTCAGGAGAGAGAGAGACAGAGAGAGAGACAGAGAGACAGAGAGAGACAGAGAGAGACAGAGAGAGACAGAGAGAGACAGAGAGAGAGAGACAGAGAGAGACAGAGAGAGAGAGACAGAGAGAGAGAGACAGAGAGAGACAGAGAGAGAGAGAGACAGAGAGAGACAGAGAGAGAGACAGAGAGAGAGAGAGAGAGAGAGAGAGAGAGAGAGAGAGAGAGAGAGAGAGAGTCTCAATCTGCAGCCCTAGGCTCAGGAAAACAGTAGCAGCAGTAATTCCGAGCACAGTGAAATCACAGTCTCCATGTCTGTAGCAACTGCCCTATGAAAACAAACTGCCAGACACCGGCCACATTGCTTACCCTCTCCACGCTGCGCCTTCTCAGAGATCCATACGGTATTTTCAGAAGTCTCTGAGGTCTGTTTGGAGTCACTGCAGTCTGAACTACCATGGTGTGGAGCTGAGAGTGAGCGTGTGTGTGTGTGTGTGTGTGTGTGTGTGTGTGTGTGTGTCTGTGTGTGTGTCTGTGTCTGTGTGTGTGTGTGTCTGTGTCTGTGTCTGTGTGTCTGTGTGTGTGTCTGTGTGTGTGTGTGTGTCTGTGTCTGTGTGTGTGTGTGTGTGTGTGTGTGTTGCTAGCAAAGAGAGATGAGCTAGATTCCTTCTCAGAGCTAAGCTGTGGTCTTCGGGAGGTTTCCCAAATATTGAAAAGCTGAGTTTTCCTTTCAACTCTGTGAGTCAAGATGTGGTTGGTCAGGAGGTGGGGGTGGTGAGAAAGAAAACAGCCCAAGTTCTCCAACTTCAGCTGTGAGAGCAGCACCTTCAGCTTCCTCCTGGCTGTTCCTGTAGCACTGGCTCAGAGAGAGCTGCTGTCCCAGGAGTGGGTAAGCAGTGCTTGTAGGGAGAGTGATCCAGAAATGTCAACTTTGCTTCTCAGGACTGCAGATGGCAACCAGGTCAGTTGTCTCATCAAGCCTGTATCAGACGCATTATTCACTCCACCACGTGACGCACAAGCCCCTCGGCTGTACAGTAGGTCACATGCTTACCTTAAAAGGACTAAGAGGAATATCCCCCACATCTGGAGCAGAGATTAATTCAAAATCCTGCATTCTGATTTCATTCTCTTCCTAACATTAAAAAAATATTTGAAGGCTAGGAACAATACATAGGGGAGTTGGGGGTCTCTTTGGATTCATAAATTACCTCTATGAAACTGAACATAAGACATGAATCTGTTTTTCCCAACACTGCTTCCAACAGAAAATGTATGCATCAAATTAATTATGTGAATACAATCCACAGGAAGAAAAGGTGGGGGAGGGGGAGGAGGAAAACCATCTTTGCATCTATGGTTCAGATGAATCAGACCAAGCCAAAGGAGTTACATGTGCCCCGGCTCATGCAAGCGTGCTTAGAGCATTTTGTTTGTTTACAGCTTTTACATTATTTATTTTGTGCGCCAGTGTGCATGGGGGTGTTGGTCTAAAGAGTGCCACCGTAGGCGTGTGGAGGTCAGAGGACAACATTCAGGAATCAGTTTTCTCGTTCCACCTTCTGGGTCCCAAGGATCAAACTCACGTCTTTGGGCTTAGTGGCGAGTACCTTTTCCCACCGAAGACATGTCACTGACCCTAGGACACTCAGTTTCATGTCTGCAGAGAGCACGACTAAGTCATGGGTGACTTTACCAAGCAGCTTTGAAATGACTCAAGCTCTGCTTCATCTGCAGCTGCCAATTCTTTCCCAAGCAAGGTTTCCTTCCCACTGACGGTGCAAGGGGGTTAGTTTTAACTGTCTGTGCTATGTTGTAAGGGCTGCATCACCACTAACCCCCCACCTCCATCATGTCACCCCCTGGAATCCGAGAAAGCCCATGGGTGACAGCTTTTCAGAGTTTAAGGAATTCTCTTTGCTTCTCTTGAACATAATTCCACACATACACACATCCTCTGCCCTGGTCCTCACGACAGCAATGCTCGCTCCCTCTGCGGGGATCTCAGGCTTACCCTGATGTTACTCACATGTTGGGCAGCAGCTTTTCTTTATTCCCCACAAGCCAGAGCTCAGTTTATTGAGAGTGATGGAAAAGAAAGTTCTGTTTATTCAGACAAAACTAATAGGAAATGGGGGTGGGGTGTGAAGGGAAGCAGGGTTTTTATGTTACTAGAGACTGCATTAGAGCAGAGAGGCTCGGAGGAGTGGGGCACTGGGACGCCGGGGAGCCGTGGGCAGGGTCCTCCCACGCAGACACACACTAAGAGGCAGTTAAAGAAAGCAACGAGCCCACGTGGGAAAGTCCGAATGTACAACAATTGGGCTTTGTTCATAATTGCTTCCATGTGTGCAGCCGGAGTGAGCGAGAGGGTGAGCGAGAGGGGAGAGGCAGGGAGAGAAGGAATCCCGTGGATATCTTCGGAGAGGGGTTTTAGGTTACACGTCGTTTGTCCTCCTCCTCTCTTCCTGCCTACACTGCCCAGATTCAGAGAAGAAGGAGCAGAGAATAAATCTGCACTGATCCTCAGTTATTCACCCAAATCTGTAGGGTCTCTTGCTTTCCCAAAATGGCACTTGAAGGTGTCACAGGTTTGAACAAAGGACGGATGTGTTTTCCAAACACTCATCTGTCCAGAGCTAAGGGACTGGGTCCTTCCAGTGTGCTCTGAGAGGACGCAGTGGATGGCTGCCTCTCCTGTGACCCCGGCCCCAGCAAAGCCCCTGAGAGCTGACTTTATTTATATTTCAGTAAATGCAACTTCCTGTTTCCCAGGGGTATTAATGGAGGTTTCACTGAAGAACTCGAGGCTTTGGCGGTATAGTTCAGACTGTAAGGGACACTTTGATGAACTAAGTGCAAATAAAACAGAAGCACATGTGTTCAATTATGGTTAAATACGTATGGAAGAGAATGTTAATGGAAATCAAAATAACTCTGGGCCAGACTCCCCACGCATTGCAGCCCAGCACATTCCACCCCTTCCCCAGTGTGGCGGGGGCACGGTCATGCTTTCTATAACTAGAAGAGTCTCCTCCCACTAATGGAGCCCTCCCCAGTCCCTGTGGAGTAAATGTCCACTTCCTCATTATGACCTCAAGGCTGAGTAGTCAGCTTGCCCAGAAATATCTGATCGTCTATCCGTAGAATGAGACCTGTACATTTTAGATTCCCTGCTGAATCTACAGCATTTATATTTGTTATTTACTTTATTGTTAGAACCCAAGTATGTTTCCCAGGAGGAGACAGGCACTTACACTGTACCTGATGTGACCACTTTTGGGGAGGAGAAGGGACGGATGGCTTTCCTGAGTTGCCAGACAATGGGCTGGGAGGTTTCCAAAGGCTATCTCAGTGAATGAAATGATTTCTATCATTTGTGTTTCACAGGTGAAGGAACCGAGACATATATACTGTTTAAAAAAGGTGATCAGAGTGCACTGGTGGACAGGTAAGAGCTCAGATGTAAACCAAAGTGACTGCGTAATGGAGGGTCTCAGTTGGCCTATTCTACTGTCAACTGTCATAGGGCACTTTGTCAGCTAGTGCCAGTTTCACAGTCTAGGAAGAGATCCTTCTGATGGGCTTACAGGGGAATGAAGCGTGGAGGCCCATAGGAGTGGCTCCCTTCCATCTTGAGTTAGGGTCAGAGAGTTTGAACCTATTATTGCTCCTTCAAGATTAAACCACAGGATGTTTGGCCCAAGGTGTGGCTATTGTATGCCTTGCCTAGAAAACAGGCTATTTGGCCTAATGGATATCTTACCTAAACCACAGGATATTTGGTTGAGTGTGTGGTTACTTGATGTTTTGGGTTTTAAGGAGGTAATTACATTTGTTTGTTCCTTGTAGCCTGCTAAGGAAGTCTTTTGCCTCCCCTCTTTAGATTGGGGTATACAAGAACTTTGAATAATAAACTTGGAACTGATCCCAGTATTCACTGGATGCCCTCCCGACTCTCTCTTCTGTTTCTTGTCTATTTCTTTCTTCAATGCACACTTCTCCTTGGTGAGACGGGCAGTTTTCAGGTCCCCTTGATGAGCTTCAGGGGAGAAGCTGAATGCTGAGAGGGTTGATGAGATGGGAAGTTTCAAAGTCTCTAGATCTGTGGCTGCCATGTCACCCAGGCTTGGCAGCAGGCAGGTCATAGTCAACCCGAAAGAGCTAAGGAAGGGGCAGGGGGACCCTGCCTCAGGGACTCAAAGAGGGACAGAGTAAAACGAGCTCAGAGATGGGGTCACCTGTGGTAGTTTTGGACTACATGGATGCCAAGGTGGGCAGTTCACTTGGGCACCGATGGAGCCAAGGGGGAGGGGGAAGAGGAGGGACAGTGTCCAGTTTGTCACTGTCCTCTGCCAGCCAAGCAATGGGGAGAAGATAAACAGTCACACAGGCAGGGACACGGACAGATAGGGGAGAGGCTCTGTGAGTCACTGGATCCAGGGCCAGTGCTGAGGGTGGACCACAGAACTGACATTGGGAAGTCAGGGATGGCTGAATGAGAACAGGATGAAGAGGAAGCGTTTTCAACAAATTTATCTTGGAGAGTGCATCATGTCTTCACTAGGACCTGGTAACCCCAGACCACGTATATCAGGCAACAGTCTAGAGGCCCTGGCAAGCTAGGGAAGGTGCCACGGGACTGGGTGCCGGTGGGGCTGGAGGGCTGGGGAAGCGATCCTCAGCTGCCCGGCCCCCACACCGCTGCACTTGATGGCTCAAGGACCAAAGGCTTTGGCTGATGGAGGGTTTTGTTTGTTTTCTGGGAGCATTTCCCTCTAGTCCCATCCGAGGAAAACATTTACATGATAGTCTGGACTGGAGCTGCTCAGGAAAATCAATGTTCTCCATGCACCAAAGCAAGGCGCATCAAATCAAAGCCACGTTCCAGGTCACTGACAGCAGGGTGTGGAAGAGTAGATGGGGTAATGGCTTGTGGGACAGAAGACAGTTTATGCCACTACAGTTGGTGGAAAGAGACAGGAGGAAGGGAGGAGCCCATCTGATGTACATATGTGTGTATGAGTGAATGTCTGTGTGTATACAATATACATATATGTACATGTATATATGAGTGTATATATGTGTTTGTGTGTATGTATAAGCATGAGTGTATGTGTATGAGAGCGTATGTGCTTGCATATATCTTAATGTTTGTGTTTCTGCTTGTCACACAGTCACGGCTGCATAAAGAGAGCTCCAAATCAGCACTGAGCATGTTGGTACATGTTACAAGCTACCCCAGGGTGAATGAGACCCTGATGGCCCCCTGAAAATCCACACATGCACGCTCTCACTTAGAACTTTAAGTGGCTGGCCCTCGGTGAACTTTCTCCTCTTAATGTCCGTGCCTCTGACAGAACACTAAGAAAGCAGGTCAGCAGACAGGGTGGTTTCCTGTGAGAGGAAGTTGCTGGAGGGCACACTGCAGATGGGGTGCCGGATGGAAGCTCTGGAGGGTGTGGGCCTGCTGAGGGGAGAAACAAAGGACCTTGAGCTGAGGAAGGTGCGAGAGAGGTGAGCTGAGGGGCCCTTCTGGGTGAGAATATGGGGTCCTTCTCAAGTGGGTCTTTCTTACTGTGTTACAAGAGGCAAGTTAAGGGAGAAAGGTTTACTTTGGCTCATGGGTCCAGGAGTCCAGTCCTTCACAGTGGGAAAGCATGGTGGCTGGTGGCTCCCCTGCAGACTGATGGGCACTTAGGAAGCCCACAGGACAGGAAGTGAGGCCTGGTCATAATCCTCAAGGCCTGCTCCCAGCCAGCCACTTTCTCCTGCTAGGCCCCTCCTCTTAGAGGTTCACTACCCCCAAGACAGCACCCCCATCCGGGGAGCAAGTGCTCTAAAGCGTATCCCTGTGAAAGCCATTTCCCACACAAGCACTGACACTTCTTGCTCTTCTACCAATTGAAAAATCTTAACCTTGAGGGATGAGGGTCATGGCAAAGCTGACAGGAGACAGAGCTGAGAATAGAGACTTGCCTTTTTGGACTTCCATCCTCAGCTGTGGTTATTCCTTAGAACACTTTACAGTGCTAAAAAAGATCTTCTCTCAGTGATTTGAGCTCTTAGGATAAAAGGTAGCCACCATTACCACCTTCTTTTTATTGCCCTGGAGGGACTGGCAGAATAGAAAAGAGAGAAACCAGGTTTGAAACTATACTTTGGCTTCATCCTCCAGGAAGAAGGAGAAGGGGAGAGCCCACACATGGTAATTTATACGTGTGATCCTAGTACAGGAGGCTGAGGCAAAAAGATCATGAGTTCTAGGTCAGCCTGAGCTACATAGTCTACCCACTGGGGTAGACACAGGGAGCTGCTTTAGAAAAGTGTCTGGCTAGTGTGTAAAGTGTGTAAGGAGCAGCAGAGAGACAGAATGAAAAGAACACGGGAGGCACTTAGATCTTAGGTTTGCTATGATCTGCCTGAGAGTGGGTCTCCGGACATCCTAGGTGCCCTGATATGGTATGGAGGGTAAAAACAAACAAACAAAACAAAACAGCAACAACAACAAAACAAACCCAGGTGGAGGAGGCAGGGGCATGGACTCTAGGCTGAGAGAGGCACCATAGGTGACAATTGGTGCTATTGACAGCGTAGGGAGACATTCCCAGCTATAGCAGTGGGGAGGAAGACAGGGTCTTTCTACAGCCTGATACCTGTGATGACAAAGTTGGGTTTAAACACTAGTCCATTGACAGCTAAAGGAGACATTCCCAGCTATGGCAGTGGTGAGGAAGACAGGGTCTTTCTACAGTCTGATACCTGTGATGACAAAGTTGGGTTTAAACACTAGTCCATTGACAGCTAAAGGAGACATTCCCAGCTATGGCAGTGGCGAGGAAGACAGGGTCTTTCTACAGTCTGGTACCTGTGATGACAAAGTTGGATGTTAACACTAGTCCATTGACAGCTAAAGGAGACATTCCCAGCTATGGCAGTGGGGAGGAAGACAGGGTCTTTCTACAGCCTGGTACCTGTGATGACAAAGTTGGGTTTAAACACTGGTCCATTCCAGAGAAATAATGGCAGCCAGAACGAGGCAAAGCTTCTACCTCCTCACTCCTGGAAGGGCTGGAGGGCTAAGGGAGACGTGCTCCTGTGGGGTGACAGGGAAGGGGCAAACATGCCCTATGTACAAGCACAGACATGGCCCAAACCACTCTGAGCTGGGGTGGAGAAGTAGTAACTGGGGGAGAAGCGTGGGTTTTAATTGCTGCCTTATGAAACGAGAAAGAAATCAGGGGAAGGACTCATATGAAGTTCTCAACAGGTTTAAAAAGTACCCTAGAGTCTGAAGAGGAGTCCTGGGAGAGATGCTCTGAATTACTTCAGGGTCCCAGCCCCACAAATGTTCCTTCCAAACACTTCTGACTCAAATGGCCCATGCCTTGTCTTATTAGTACACACTGCCTAGTGGCTGTATATTAATAAAGAGTCCAGAAGTGAGGTCAAAGGTAAAATCTAATATTCCTAGCTCTCCTATAAGTAGACCTCATGTGCCTAGGACTGGGAGAAGCTAAGCTCCCCAGATCCCTGTGAGGCATTGTTTCGGGTGTCTCTGTTTTAACTAAGGCTTGTTCTCACACATCACACAGTTCAAAGTATCTGTCTCTGAACAGAGAATATCTCCTGTGTCATTTGGGAGATCTTCAGGAAGAATTGTAGTTGGTTTATGTGGGGAGATAAATTTCCCTTCCTTGTTCCCATCCCCCTTTACCTTCTTTTCACTCTCTCTTCTTTTTCTCCTTCCCCTCCCTTCCCTCTCCTCCCTCTCCCCCTCCTGTCCCTTCTTTCACTAGTTGGCTGAATTCCACATTTCATTTAACATCTCCCCTTCCTTGAGACAAAGAAGATAAAGGATCTGGGATGGATCTGCTCAGATTGGCTCCTCTTGTCACTGCTGGGGTCAACTTGCTTCTGAGATGGCTCTGTGATTGTCTTGCCTGCTATGCCATGCTTTATTGACTAAGCTGTCTCTCTCACTCCGGCAGGAGGACTCCATTCTGTATGGAGGCGCTTCACTCCTTGCTTTGATTTGATTGGTCCCCACCAGCACCCTACCTTCCCTCACCATCTAGAGGCCACTCTAGACTCTCAGAGGCTGCAGCCTGAGCTGATGGCCATTCTGCATGGTGGGAATAGCTTATTAAACGTGCCGTTAAGAGTGATGTCATGTCCTGGTCCCCGGGAATCGATACTATTGCCAGGATGCCTGTGTGATTAAGCAGGTAATAAGCTGACCTGTGGGGCTGGCTCTGCAGATGGGCCTTCCAGATCATTTTGCAAAGCCCTTTTTCATGTTCTGTCAGCTGTGGATGGATTTTGATAACTAGCATTGATCTGCTGTGTTTATGAAGTGCACTTTGCACAGGGTAAACTATGCAATTACACCTGGAATGGCAAAATAAATAATGCCCTTATCTGTGGTATTGACTTCACAGAATTAGCTGGATATGTATGGAGTACTCCTAAGCTGAGCCAGTACATGTTGACTTTTGATTTTCGATAGGCTTGGTGCTCTCACATCAGCCACATGAGATAGCTAAGTGCTGGGTGGCAAATGGTCAACTTTTAAAACTGTTTCTCATTGTATGTTTCCTGAACCTGAACATGCAATTTCCATCCACAGAACAGATTCCCCCATAGTTGAAATAATCCTTCAAGTGCTACAAAGGAGAGTGGAGTCTTTTCTTGATGGTGCAAGGGCCCTCTCTGTCCCACGCCCAGGAAATACAGTACTACCAATAGTAATTACTTTCCACTTACCTATGACTTTCATATTTTCCCAATGGAAGGGGAGCAGCAACATGAACTTGCTAGAAAGACTGGCATCTCTGAACCTCATGCTGTGGGAATATGGTTTATCTTGAGTATGCCCCCAACACCCACTAACTCATAAGTCAAAATGTCAAAGGGCTTCTTAGTACAAATTCATGACCAGAATGGGTAAAATACCTTCAATGGAGCAATTCTTAGAGGCAAATGAGGATGAATAGAGGATTCTGTTACTGTTTGGCCTACGCCACTGTGTTTGCATTTGAAGTCTCTACAGCATAAAGAAAAGTTGTGAAAATTGCATGGGATACTGAGTCACATGTGTGAGAACAAGGGTGGTAAACAATGACAACGTGGAGTTGGACAGATGGCATAGTGTGTAAAGCATTTGCTGTGCAAGTGTGAGGATCTGAGTTCAAATCTCCAGAACCCATGAAAAGAAGTGGAGACAGGAGATCCCTTGTGGCTCTCTAGACAGCTAGCCTGGAAGACTCAGTAAAAACAAACAAAGAGACCTCCTTTAAACAACATGGAAGGCAAGAATCAACATTTAAGATTGTCCTCTGGCTTCTGTGTATTTACTGTGGCATGTGTGGGCACGTCAGACTGACACACAAACACACACACACACACACACACACACACACAATGAGTCTAAGGCCAGATTATCACCTGCATACTATAGAACAGTATATATTGGGTTATATGTTGTCTAGTTTTATGTCAACTGAACACAAACTAGTTATTTGGAAAGAGAATGCATTGATTGAGAAACTAGTTATTTGGAAAGAGAGTACCTTGGCTGAGAAACTGCCTATACCAGGTTGGCCTGTGAGCAAACCTGTGGGGTATTTTCTTGGTTGGTGAATGATATGAGGAGGCCCAGATCACAGTGGGTGGTTTCAACTCTGGGCAGATGGTTCTGGGTTGTATAAGAAAGCAGGCTGAGCAAGCCTCAAGGAATAAGTCAGTACGCAGCATTCCTACATGCCTTCTGCTTCAGTTCTTGCCCTGAGTTCTTGCCTCTGCTTCTCTCAGTGACGGACTTAAAGTTTTCAGGTGAAATGGCCTTCTCATTGCTTTTAGTCATGGTGTTTTATCATAGCAATAGAAACAGTAACCAAGACAACCTTATTTGTGAGCAAAGGGAAGCCATTACAACTTAGTTTTAGCAAGGAAGTGGTACTAGTTCTGAGGGACTGATCGACAAAGGGTGAACGGTAGAATGGAGGCCAACTGGGCAGTCACAAGGTTATTGTAGAATTAAAATTGGAAAAGATGAAGTTTAGAACCTGGATATTATTCCTGTATAGCTTCTATCTGAAGAGAGCAGGGGAAGGATGGTCCTAACCCTTAGAATAGATGCACAGGAGGAGGGGAAGATCTGGAAAGACGCTGAGTGCCTCTGGGCATGCTGACTTTCTGCTGTTTAGATGTTTTGAGATGGAATTTAAGAGAAGAGTCAAACCTGAAAATGTAGCTTTTGTTTTCAATGGCACCCAAGCAACCACTAGACAAGTTCTATCATTAAAACCATGGGACGGTCGCTCAATAATGGACAGGCTTACTTCTTGTGAACACTGGAAATGATATTCTTCAGCACTGCAGATTGAGATGTAAGTACTTCTCCAGCACCATGTGGCTGCTATGCTCCCTGCCATGATGAAAATGGACTAACCTCTGGAACTGTGGGCAAGCCCCCAGTTAAATTTTTTCTTTATAATATTCACAGAAATAGAACAGGAACTAACATATTATCCAGAAAGCTATAGCTAATTGCCAGATTACATACAACATTTATAAGAATATGGTTTCCCTTGGGGAGTGGGACCCAGAGGTTGGAAAGAAGGGATTGGAACCTGGGATATTTCCTTTTTTTCTTTTTTTTTTTTTTTGAGACAGGGTTCCTCTGTATTGTTTTGGAGACTGTCCTGGAACTTGCTTTGTAGACCAGGCTGGCCTCGAACTCACAGATATCTGCCTGCCTCTGCCTTCCGTGTGCTGGGATTAAAGGTGCATGCCACCAACACCCGGCAGGATATTTCTTTATAAGCCTTCTAGTGTCCTTTAACTTCCATGTTCATGAAAATTTGCCATGCACATGTCTGATAAAAAATCAATATGAAATTACAGACAGAAGGAATGATGTTACAGGAAGCTGGAGCCAGATAAGGATTCTGCACAATAGGGTAATAGTCAGAAGGCCTTGGGTGGCCATGAGAATGTGCACATGAAATGCTGGCAGCAGAAGCCAGGCAGAAGAGGGGAGACCTGGAGGCATCTGCCTCCTTTTGAGAGGACAGACTTGAGTGTAGGTAATCAGGCTATTTAATCCAACAAAGACTGTTTCAAGACATCTTCTTGGTTTCCCATTATCTTTTTTTCAGTTTGCCTTGGGTGCCTCTTGGTCTATGGAGAGGCGTTGGAGTGTCCACGGAAGGCAGAGCCACTCAGCTATACTTACTAGAGTAGAGATGTAAGAGATGAGACACGTGACGTGTCTCTTAGTTTATGAAACTAGAGATGGACAGACTGACAGTTGGAAGCACAACACATACAACAAATTCTATACTAGACATTCTTTTAAAACATTTATTTTTAATAAAAATTTTTATGTGTATGCTTGTATGTGTATGTGAGTGCAGTTACCCTTAGAGGCCAGAGGAGGGCATCAGGTCCTGTGGAACTGGAGATACAGGTGGTTGCAAGCAGTATTTGCAGGAGGAAGCTTGTGCACATGCATGTGAGGACTAACTATTTTCTCTCAGGAACACAGTTGCACAGGAGGCTAGCTGCAACTAAAGAAGCCCCAAGTGTCAACAAGGCATAATGAAACAAAAACTGTGATAGTCCCCTTATCTCATCTTATAGAAGCCTTGTATTTCCACAAAGTACACCCACCCCTTATGTCTGTTGGTAATCCTGGAAAGCAAGGGTCAACACAGAAACAAGTGTTTTGGAGATAGCTGGATGACATCCTAATATGCATACTCAAAGCTATCAAGGAAAGGCAAGAGTAATGGGACTCTGATGCGAATACTCATTCTAGACAACTAGATTCACTTGGGGGAAACCTGTGGTTCCTAGCAAGGCTGGAAGAGGAAATGCTAGGCTTCAGATTTCAAGTCATCTCTTTGTTTATTTAGGATATTAATCTCAATCTCTATGGGTTGTCAGACATTCTTCCCCATTCTTCCTGGGCAATGGATCTGAAAGGGCAGCCTGGGTCTGGAGCAATTACGAACACAGGCTGCTCTTTCAAAGGAGCTGGGTTCAATTCCTAGCACCCTCTTGGTGGCTATCAACCACCTATAATCCTATTCTAGGGGATTTGATGCCCTCTTCTGGCCTCCTTGGGCAATAGTCACACATGTGCTGTACAGACATACATGCAGGCCGAACACCCACTCGCATAAAAGGTCATCTTGTTCAGAGCGCCCTCCCTGAGGGTCTCTAGGGCTCATATCCCATCGGCAACAGAGTTAAGGACAGGAGTAGCCACAGGTTGACAATTTCATGCAAAAAGCAAAGTGCTTACAAAGGATTCAAATGCGTGCATGCGTGCGTGTGTGCGTGTGTGCGTGTGTGTGTGTTCACTTTAGTAATAACAACTGGAGAGTTAGGAGTGGAGGGAAAAGAGATGATTTTATAGTAAAATTCCTAAAACATATTCCCATTCTAGGAGGATAAGCAAAGGAGGAGAGAGAAAGAAGAAAATGAACATACCCAGGGCCTTCTCTGCACTCTCCTACCCTACCTAGGTGCCTCTCTGCACACCCCCACCAAGCCCAAATGCCTTCTCTGCACACCTGACCTTGGGTGCCTCTCTGTGCCCCAAATATGAATGTCTTCTCTGTACCCCATAACCCTGGGTGCCTTCTCTGCACCTCCACAACCCCAGATGTCTTCCCTGCACCCTGACCCTGGGTGCTTCCCTCCACCCCTCAAGCCCGGATGCTTTCTCTGCACCCTGAACTTTGGGTGCCTCTCTGCATCTCCAACCCCAATGCATTCTCTGTACCCGACCCTGGGTGCTAGCTTTGCACCCCCAATCCCAATGCCTTCTCTGCACCCAACCCTGGGTACCTCTCTGCACCCCAACCCCGATGCCTTCTCTGCACCTGACCCTGGGTGCCTCTCTGCACCCCAACCCCGATGCCTTCTCTGCACCCGACCCTGGGTGCTGGCTTTGCACCCCCAGCTTTACATCTTTGCTGCAGTCGCACACACTGGACAGTCTGAGCTGCACTCTACTGATGAGAACAGAGATTTTCTTTTTTTTATAAGTCAATTCTAAAATATATAGGTTGTCATTTTTAGAAGATTAGTACTAGTGCTAGCAGTGTTGCTATTATTACCATTATTTGGTGGGACCAGAATAGTCATGGACACACTCAGGCACTTCTTCAGAGAACTTAGATGCCTGGCAAACTCCAAAGTGCCTGTGAATTGTGTGCTATCAGAACCTCACAGCCTGTGTGTCTCCTTTGAGAACAGAGATTTTCTGAAAGACAGACATTTGACACAGCTTTTACAGTGAGGGTGGGTTCTCAGCTATGTCTATGTGGCTTCAAAGTCCAAGGCTGATGTTCTCTTGGATTGTTACATGCAGATGGGAAAACTGTACCAAACATCAAGAAAATGCTTATCACAAAAGTTGGGGTTCAGGGAGACTCAGCAGGGGAAAGGAGAGAATTATCTGGAAGAGGCACATGGAGCACCTACAGTACCTGTTGCATCCTTTGTCACGGAGTGCAGTTCACATGGGGTGTCTGCTCTGTAAATAAGTCTTTAGATTCCAGGTAAGTTTTAGGACATCTTCTGCATTTCACATAGATATCACATACCATATATTGTGGTAGGTTTTATTGTTGTTTATTTATGGTATTAAGGATTGAACCTGTGAGTCGTGGGCACACTAAGCAAGTGCCCTCCTACTGTAGGTTCATCCTTGACTCTTTTTGTAGTTTTCTTTTGGAGACAGGACCTCACTAAGTTGCTCAGGCTTACCCTGAACTTGCAAACCTCCTAATTCAGCCCACCAAAGTAGCTAGGACTATAGGGCCGTACCACCAGGCATGAATCATATGTCTTATAAAGAACACACATCTTTATTATGAGCACAAAGACAGTTCCTATTCCTCACACTCCATCCACTAATTTATCCTATTTTTATAACCATGGTGTCCTCTGTCGTGAATGTGTCAAGAGGAGGTTCTATAATTTGATAAGAAATGCAGAGGACAAGCAAGATGGCTCAGTAGGTAAGGGTGCTTGCTGCTAATCCTGACAATCTCAGTCTGATCTCTGGAACCAGCACGGTACATGGAGAGAATCAACTCCTACAAGTGGTCCTCAGATCTCCACACTTACATTGTGGTGTAAGTATACCCCACTAAATAAATACATTTTAAAATGAAGGCTGGAGAAAGTATGGAGAGTATAGAATTCTCATTAGCATCTTGATGCTTTCACCCACATTAATTTTTCAATGAAAACAAATACTATGCATTTAAAAACAAGTAATTAATGTATATCCAATGGTGTCAATACAGCATATTCTGTGCTAAGAAGACTAGAAGCACCCTGGAGAACATGAGTTTCGATTGTCAGCACCCCTATAAAAAGTTATGTTTGGTCACTGCACTTATGCAACCCTGAAGCTGTTGGGGTGGGGGCAGAAGGTTGCTATGGTGGGGCCTGTTGACTAGCAACCTAGCTCCAGGCTCAGTGAGAGACGCTGTGGCAAGGGAAAGAGGCAGAGAGAGCAGGGCATTCAATGTTCTCTTCTGGCCTTCCTGAGAGAATGGGTGAGCAAACCCTCTAACTGGACTGGGAAAACAGAATAATTAAGTGAGGGGTATTTATTAAATTATTAAATTAAAATTATTATTATTATTAAAAAGGATGGAGCATGTGAAGGTTTTTCCCACTGAAGAGGAAGAACATGGCCAGGCTTGGAAACAGACCATGGGAATGGAAAGGAAGTACGAAGGAAATTAGGGAGTCGAGGCAACAAGGGAGATACATTAATGTCCTTGGGGTACTTAAAGAAAAATAATTTTCTGATTAATTTTTTCCCTTGGAGACAATCAAACTTTGCTGTGCCAGAGACCATTCCCTACCTCAATCCTGCAGAGAGGATTGGTCATCAAAGCCAGTTTCCTGTCTTGTTCTCTATGCTACATCCTATGAACTGATTGACTAGACATACAGGAGGACCATGTCCATCATTTACCACATACTCTGTCTTCAGACTCACTTCCCAATGCATGACTATGATCAGAATGGATTCAAGTCCCTCAGCTGCCCACACTCTCCTAGCAGAGAAAGCCCCTCTGGGAATCCTGCCAGCTTAAAGTTGCCTCAATTTGAAGACAAATTATAAATTAATAATAAAAAATGTTCCAGACTCTCCTGTCTGCCAAATATACCATTCGTTGTAAAGTCTGCGAAAGGGACCTCGTGATGTATAGCCAAAAATTGCCAACCCTCTGGAGCCCTTCCTTATTCTAAACACAGCCCTCACAGCATGCGCTGCAGCCGCCTTCCCTGGCAGAACAACTGTTTTTCTTGGAAAGAGCACATGCCAACACCTTCCAGCTGCATCGTCACCTGCAAGACTGCTTCTGCAGTCTCCACCATACCACCAGTAACCCAGAGAGAGCAGACCCATGCCCTACTGCAATCCCAAGCCAAGTATAAGGAGGTGGCTGGTCAGGATAGGGACTCTGTTGACTTTGATGGGGCTTTTCAGAATTGCACTGCTAAAATCATTGCTGGAAGAGGTGAGTCTCTGACAGATGCCTGTTTCCTTCAGATGAAAGTAAGTCAAACCAAGCAGCTTCATCTTATCAAATCTATTGCTGGAGAACTCATATGAAAACAGTCTGTGGACAGTGAAGTCAGTGATGCTATCTAGCAATCTGCCTTTCTCTTCATGGAATGATCAATATTTTAAGCACTATGAATTCCTCAACCCCCCCTCAAAAAAACAAAACAAATCTAGTTCCTCAGAGAATGCATACCAAAGTGGTTTTGATCTCTCCCGAGACTGTTTTCTGTTTCTTCATCCCATTCATTCAGACTTCTGTAACTTACTTGATTCAAAATGCCACACCTCAGTCAGGTAATCCATATGGACAGTTCTGTGTCATTAGACTTTTAGAAACAATAACTCACCCCCTCCAGCTTCCCCCACAGCACATTAGTAAGACATAACAACACTGTGTGGAAATGGGACAATTACAAGCTAGAAGCTTCAGTTACTATGGGGACACAATTCCTGGGTTATTTGGGATGGCAGGGACAATCTTTGTATGTGGAAATGAAAAGCTTTTTACTTACAAACACATCCTTGAGCAGGTGCTCCAGTGTCATCTCAAAGTCATCCAGTCTGGCAGCTAAAGTCATGGTCAATGTCCCAAATGGCTCTTAGACCCCGCAAGCAAGCTGCAGACCCTTCCGCTCACAGCACACCCTTGGTGCTGAAGTCAGTTTCCAGGCAAAGTTACCACTAGTGAGAAGTGGAAACCCTTAAAACACAACAGAGCATTGCAGAACGGGCTGCTAGGGCTCCCTAGAAGGAATTATAAAAGGTTTAAAAACCCAACTCTGTTAACGACTCTATGCTATCAGACTAGGCGCAAAGGTCACCAGGTGAAGAAGGCAGCCTCCTCTGTAGAATTTCACAATGTGAAATGCCCACTAAATGCAAGGAATCTCAGCAGCGGATGAATGTGAAGACATCTAGATGGGGCAGAAACGAGACTGGGAAGACGCATGAAGCCGTCTGACTCTGATATTTATAGGGCCACATGTTTTTGACTCCAGCCATTTCTCAGTTCATTTCTGACCTTTCATAAATGGCTACACACAGTGGAGTGTATTGTCGAACGGGGGCAGTGGGTCCTGCAGAACTTGGCTGTGACCAATGCCAGGGCAATTCACACAGACACGCCATCAATGGTTCTTTGTGAAGGACGCATCAGACCTTGTTCTGTGCACCACGACAGAGAAACACAGTCTTGTGGAAAACAAGGAAATGAAAGTTGGAGGGTACTAAATTTTTCCCCAGAATATTATTAGATCCCATACGATCTTCCCTGCTCCTTTTACACCCCCACCATGCAAGGGTAGATAAACATCTCGGAAATAGACTTAATCTCTGTGTCTACTCCTCCAACATCTGTCAGGTAGAATATTCATGAAACCTTGGAAATCCTTTTCTGCTTCCACAGTTTGACTCCTTTCTATTCAGGCAAGCACTTTAAAAATTGCAATAAAATACACATGGCACAGATGTGCTGCTTTAACTTCTTTTTGTAGTGGTGCGTGCGTGTGTGTGTGTGTGTGTGTGTTGTGCTTGTGCACACATATGTATAAGCATGCATGTGTGGGGAGACTAGAGGACTATGCTGGGTGTCTTCCTCTATTGCTTATGTTCCGTGTTAGTCCCTTGAGATAGGACTGAACCTGGAGATGGTTATTTTATTTTTTTCCTTCTAGGCTGGTGATTATCAGGTCCCTGTGATCTTTCTGTCTCTGGCCCCACTCCGCCCCGCCTACCTGCTGGGGTTACAGGCAAGCACAGCTTTTTTTGAGGTTGCTGGAGATCTGAATTGAGGTCCTCATGTTTTCTCAGGAAGCTTTCTTACTCACTGAGCCATCTCTCCAGTTTCATTTCAACTATGGTAAGTGTGGATTCAGGGATGTTCCTTTATACTCTTCACATCACTGTCCAATTACGTGTCACACAGCTGTGTGTGGAAGTATTGCTAGTGTCCAACTCTGGAAACTGTGCTTTGTAAAACTGAACCACAATCCCATGAAGCACTAACTCTTCATGACTCTCCACTTCTCTCTCCCTAACTCTGTCATCCACAGTCCTACATTCTGCGCTTTCTGCATCTTACTTGTCTAGGGATGCCCTATAAGGGACATACTGTATTTGGCTTCTGGTGACTGGCTTATTCACTCAGCATAACATCCTCAAGCATGTGTTAGAATTTTCCTCTTTTGCCAGTGTATGCATGTGTGGTGTACATATGCGATGTGTGTTTGTATTTTTGTGTACAGTTGTACATGTTTCTGTGAGCACATGTATGTTGAGGTCCAGTGTTGATGTTGTGTGTCTTCCTTGATTGTTCCTCACTTTTTCTTGAGGCAGGGTCTTTCACTATTTGCTGTTTTGGCTAGTGTAACTAGATAGTTTGTCCTGTGAGTTTCCTGTTTCTGCTTCCTCTGTACCAGGACTGTGGACATGCCAACATGCTTGCCACACTTTTATGTAGCTTTGGGGATTTGAACTCTGGTCCTCACACTTGTGCAACATGTACTTTATCCACTGAGCCATCTCCCCAGCCCAGAATTTCTTTTCTTTTTTTAAAGGCTGAAACCATATATCCAAAGAAATAACATCACTTTGAGCAAATTTTCAGAACTGAGAAAAATCTCCCAAGAATACTTGGTTGTCAGACCATAGAAGACATTTGTGCTGTGGCTGTACTAACAGACATAGCCTCAGTGTAGAAAGACAGACAGTCTGTTAGTTACCACACAACTTGAAAGTCTAGTCTCTATTCCAAACAGGGGAAGCACTAGTCAACACCAGTGTCAGAGAAGGCAGCCCACGTGAAATCGAGGAGGGAACAGAAGTCCAAGAGGCTCGCACTCTATAATATACTTTCCTTTCTACCCTAGGGCTATAAACGAGAACAGCAAAATTCCTGGTTTTAGTTTCCACGAAAATGCTCATTTTATCAAAGATAAAGGTAGACAGATTCAGTGTGTGTAATTTAAACAGAGCCACCATGAAATAAAGTCACCCCTTCACTAGGAAGCCCTGATTAAAAAACAAACTTAACATTGTTTTAAAAGCAGTTTGAAGGTCTGTCAAACTTGCTTAGCTTAGCAGTCTGTTGTCGTTACACGTAAAGGCCTGGCATGTTATAGTTTTGAATCTGTTTTTGAGCCCCTAGTGGGGGAAGGAGAACCAGTGCCACAACAGGTGTCTCTTGTTAAGAGGTGGCGTCAGAGGAGGAGTGGGGGTGATGCCGTGATGGATAGCTTCAATAGCTGAGACTGTACAGAAAACATATTTCCCTGACAGGGGAATGGCTTCCCAGGCCTTCCTATCTGCTAATGTGCTGGCAACATCTGACACTGATTCTGGAACTAGAGCCTCACTAGCAACTAAGGCTCAATACAGATGACTTCTTGCCACAATGTAGCCATCTTGTGTTTAAACTATAGTTGCATGTCTTGCCACTTGAGTTCTCCTGGACCATCTTTTGTTGACTGTAGCTCTACTTCTCCTCATAGAGTACCCAAGGATTTTGTTAAATACTGTTATTGTCTGGAAGGCACTCAAGAAGTCAGGCAGCTCTCACAGATGAAGTCAATGATGTGAGCACCATTGGCCATGCCACTAGAAGACTGTTAGGAAAGACAAGTGTCTATACCAATGCAGTGTTATTCTGGTCTCCCAGAAATCTCAGGGGTGGGGTGTTTAAATCAACTTTTCATCTGACCATTCTTCTATGAATTAAATTGGGAAGAGGTATTCTTTATTTACCTAGTTTTGTGTGTACATGTATATATTTAATCAAGTGCTGGGATACACATGTGTATCCAGCAGTGTGTGTAGAGGCCATAAGTCAATCTTGAATCCCAGAAGTTGTTCACTGTTCTTGTTGTTTACTTGTTTGTTTCAAGGCAGGGCTTCTCACTGAATTGGAAATCAACACCTAGGCTACCCCATCTCTTCAGTTCTGCGATTACAAGCCCTTGCCTCCATGCCTAGCACTTGTTTGTGGGTTCTAGAGATGGAATTCAGGCCCCACATTTTCACAGCAAACTCTTGGATAACTGAACCATCTCTCTGGCCCTCCAAAGCATTTTTTTATTCACAAAAGACAACCTAGTTTATTTCATCAGCCCTCTTTCTGGGATAAACCAGTGGTTACCTGATGGAGAATAATTGGTTAAAATGAACCAATTATTCTTTATATTCCACATTTAAGGAGTCCGACTCCTAGTCTCAGTAATGGCTTCTCTATTGCTGTTTGAGATTGAAATAAATAGCAGACATCAGGGGTAAGCAACTCTGTGCAGTCCAGGCATGCAAGTGGAAAGTATTCTAGAGCAAGACCCAAGAAACATGTCTCAAGGGCATATGTGTGTGTGTGAGTGGGGTGCATCCAGGCCATGGCACATGACATGCATGACACGTGGCATATGTGTGAAGGTCAGAGGACAACTTGCCAGCTTGGTTCTCTCCTACCATATGGGTTTCTGGGATTGAATGTGTATCATCAGGCGTGGTGGCAAGTGACTGTACCCTCTGAGTCGTGCCCCTGATTCTAGTGAGGCTGTTTCTGTAATAGTTTTTAAAGGGGAGAAATTGATCAGAAAGGATTTAACCTGGTGTGCAAAAAGGTAATGAGTTATGGATATTATTCATGGGAGACCTTCACGAGGAATACTGTAAGCTACAAGCAGTCATGGGATATCAAGGAGGTGGGAAGATCACCCTAGTGCCCTACCTGTGTCCACCTCCTCAGTTCTGAGATTGCAAGCACACACCACCACACCTAGCTTCTTGGGCTGATGCTGAGGGTTGAACAAAGGTTCTCATGATTATTTGGTGGCAAAACACATCACTGGCTGAGCTGTTTCTCCAAACCTAAAATTTTCCTTCTGTTTGACTTTCAGATGCTTAGTTCTTCTTCATATGCCATGAAATATCTCCCCCAGGCTTAATATTTTGCTGCTCAGAAAAACAAAATATCAAATTTGGGAGGGCAGAATTAGCTGCATTCCCTATTTAGACATAAAGCTAGTTTTGGTCCTTCTTAGGACTCAAAAAAAATCACTCTTCTAAAGAACTCTGGGTTTTTTGTTTGTTCATTTGTTTGTTTGTTTGTTGCTTTGTTTTTCACTCCTGGAAATAACCATCCACTTTAAATGTTCCATAAAGTTGAAATTATCCTATTCAATTAGGCCTCATTTCAACTCCTAGCAAATCAACTCTATTTGGTACAACTGTGTTCATGTCCTAGCCACCAGGCAGTGGAATATACAAACATATTTAACTGGAAACAACTTTCTGTCCAGTCAAGAGCAGTGATTTTCTGCTCGAGATCATTTATTTGAAGATGAAGTATAAAACAGTGGGTTAGATTCCTGTAGGACTGATCATAACCGGTCCAAAAAGTAACCTAGTAAACCATCTTATGCCTGGACCAGTGAATGCCAGTAGCAATTGAATCCAATTATTGAGCAAAAGTTGATATTTTTTTAGAAAGTAAACTCACTGGTTTTATCTTGATTACTCAAATTTGACTCACACACCTGGACTATACTACAGCTATAACCCACAAAAATGAAGCCTTTTATCTAGTTTGAGCAGATTTTCGCAAATGGTATGAGATTTCATTCTTTTGCATGAAGATACCAATTCTTTCCCAACACTGCTTATTGAAGAAATCATCATTTCCCCAAATCTGGAGGACATTAGACTGACTGAAACAAACAAACAAAAAAGATACATAAAGACAAGCCCAGCATGGGCTTGCTTACATGGGGAATCTCAAACAGTCAAATAGAAGGAGAGAGTAGAATGGTGGATTTTAGGGGCTGGGGAGGGAGATGCAGGGAGGTGATGGTCAGAGGGATAACGTGTTGGTTATGTGACTAAAGAAGTTCTGAGGACCTAAAGTCAGCAGCACAGTCACAGTTAACAATGCTGCACTGTCTCCTTGAAGTGGGCTGAGAGGGCAACCTTAAACCTCCTTCTCTCTCTTCACACACACACACACACACACACACACACACACACACACACACACACACACACCTGATAAATCTCATATTTTAAATATCTATAATTATCCTTCTATAATTGTGGTAGGATGGGAAAGCCCTCCATAACACACATAAAGGTGACCAATGTAATGGCCTGTTAATGACCCGCCTGTCCAACTTCCATCTCACCTTCCATCCAGACAGTGAATGATTTCTAGAGATACTACGTATTAGTAAAACAGCCCCCTTCACATAGCCATACAGACAGCTGTCTGTCTGAGTAGGTTATAAAGGCTAGCCTGTCTGCTCTGGCCTTCTCTGTGAGGACAAACACGGTAATTTAAAGGCTTGTGTCTATAGGACTCTGAAGGCTGGCACTGGCTGGACATCAGACTGTAGGGATCTCTTGGTGCCTGTCCTCATGCTCCAACTGTGGCTATCAGCTGACTTACACAGTCAACCCTGTCTTCCCCATTAACACTGCATTTTCGATTTTGATGGCTTCTCTGACAATCACAAAGGGTCCATTCCTCTACATGTCCCGTGACTCTGCTTGCCACTTCATCTCCTGTACTCACAATCCCCTGTTCCCTCACAAATATGAATGTCATGACTCTGAAAACCGACAGTGATATTAGTATCAGACACTGGCTGTGGTGCCCTGGGCGCTGATGGAGAGGAATGTACAAAGACCCATTTGGTCCTCTTTTGGGCTTGTCACCTATCATGTGCCATGTTGTTATGGTGGAAGATGTCGTCTACATTCCCCACCAGAGAGGTTCCTTTGGAAAGCCTGAAGAGCAATTGTTTCATATCTGCATGAACCTTCTAAAGGCATTTGCTTTCTAGAATTCAAATGTATGTCATGATGGTGACACAGATTCTTCTACAGACACATTCTGACTCTTCTATAGACACTCATGAGTTAACCATGCCTTCTGGGTGGTTTTAGACTGAATGTGGTATTCTGGGTAAAGCCTTCATTGCTAATCTCAAGGGAGAAGCTGTGGGTGCCTGAAGTATGGGGTGGTTACTCTGACTACACCTTCTTGCTTTGGGTATTTTTAGTGACCTGGGTTTCTCTCTTGGGCCTTGCCAAAATGAACCTTTAACCCTAATGTCAATCCAAACTCTAGTCCTAATCCTAACCTTCTGGTGGTAAGAGAGCATCCCAAAATGACCACCATCCATTTCAAGTAACCTAGACTTAGACATGTGCCTTTCTAACATGTGTTTACTTCCTGTGGTGACTTGCATACAATGAACAACTCCTCTTAATGCTTCCACAGCTGACAGCGCATTGTTTAACAAAGTGTGAGTGGTGTGTGTGTGTGTGTGTGTGTGTGTGTGTGTATGTATGTGTGTGTATGTATGTATGTGTGTGTGTATGTATGTATGTGTGTGTGTGTGTGTGTGTGTATGTTCAGATGCTCTTGCCTGTGGAAGTGGAAGTGGAGGCCAAGGGTAGATTTCAGCATCTTCCTCAATCAAGCTCCACTTTATTTAAAGAGGCTTCTCACTAAACCTTGAGTGCACCAGTTCAGGAACTCTATCTAGCCTCAAGAATCCCATCCATGCACAGTGCGTTCCAGGATTAAGGGTAGCCTATGTGTTTGTCAGACTTTTATGTGTGCTCAGGATATCTGAACACTGGTCCTTATGCTTGTGCATCAAGCCCTTCATTCCAGAGCCAGGTCCACAGTTCCCATAGTCATTCTTTAGCAGGCTGTATACTCTCTCAGTTGTGAAGATCAGGTATGAGAAGCAACGGGTGGCCAGCTCAGAAATCCAGCAACAGTGAGAGCCCACCTGGATTCTGAATCCATCTGAATGCTGTACCCAGCTCGTGTTTCTGTATCATGGGCAATGGGACCAGCATGCCCATAGTACAACAAAGAAATTTTGATGCACACCTAGCAAAAATAGGCGCACAGTGTATGGCTTCCCAGACTGTCTTTAGTGAGAGATCCTAGGGACCAAACCAAAAAGATGCTCAAATGATAGCAGGAAGCTCTTGCCATTGAAGGCCAAGGCTTCCCAGAAACACAATGGAGAAGGGTGGATACATTCTTCTTTCTATTATAGATACATATGTTGGTTATTGAGGTCTCCTGTATATGAGGTTTGTCCAGAAATAACAAAGTTTGCAAAGGCTGAAAAGAATGTGTGAGATTCCTACTTACCTCCTCTACTGCAAATGTGCATGCACACACACACACACACACACACACACACACACACACACACACACACCCATATTTCTTCCCATCCTGTATCCCCCTCACCTTTCATAACTAGTCCAGCTCAAGGATGCTACCTTCCCAACAAGAGATGAGGTGAGGGTGATGGCAGACAGACATCTGAGGGAAAATTATGATCAGAGTTCCCTGGCAGCAAGAGGGTAGGGTGTGGTGGTGGACAGTAGTGGCTGTGGATTGTGGTATCTGCAGTTTTTCACTACTTTCAGACTTTCTGGGGAGGGCAGCTGTCATGAAGAACAAGGAGTAGCCATCCTGTGCTCTGTTGAAATGTCCCTAGGGATGAGTTATGTTGTAAGAATGGCAGTATACCAACAGCAGTGTCCCAGAATGAGCTGAGTCCCTGACAAGGGGAGAGTTAACTCTTGTAGTTCTAGTATTCATGGTGATTAACCAATCCACTGTTTTTCCATGACCCATAGTACAGTTGATTACACATACATACTTACACACTACAATAAATGTTATTTGGGGATAGGTTAATGTCTTTTTCCTTCTTGTTTACATAGCAGAATTATGTCAATAGTTTAAAAATATGTTGTAAATATGCTGTGCTATCCAAGACTATTTTTAAATGTTAGTGATCCATCGCAGGGCTTTGGACATGCCAATATGCTAGACAAGTTTCTCCCACTGAGCTACAACTTCAGAGACTATTATTCGTGAATTTTACTTGAGGACAGTATTTAAAAATATTTGTTAGAGAGTGTGGCTCACCAGATAAAGCACTCACTTCTTAAGTGTGAGGATGTGAGTTTGGATCCCCAGAACCCATGCAAAAGCCAGGCATGGTGGCTCTTGTTTCTATACTTAGCACTAGCAGATGGGTCAGATGGTGGAAACAGGTAGGTACTAAGGGCTAACTGGCCAGATTGTCTATTTGGAAATAGGGGGTTCAGGATTAAAGTGGGGTAAATTTATCTCCATAGAAACTGTTATCTATATTAGGCAACAAACAGGGTGGTAAGGACTCTGATACCAGGCAGGTGAGGGACAGGTGTCTGAGATCAGAAAGTAAGAGGATGCTTGGCTGTGCAGCCATAAAGAAAAATGAAATGATGGCCTTTGCAAGGAAATGGGCAGAATTAGAGGTCACTGTATTACACAAAATAAGCTAGCCACAGAAAGGCAACTATTACATGTTTTCTTTCATATGCAGAATCTAGGTCTAAAGGTCCATATGTGGGGAGAGCTGTCCCCATTACTATCTGCCTGGAGGCAGCATGGGTGGGAGACAGACGCCCCCATCAACCATAAATCCCTTCTTCCCACCAGCTGCAACAGACTAGAGGGCAGGCCCTGAACCTCAAGTAGGCTGACTCTGTTGTCAGAGGTGTGGGTGAACCAGCCCTGGTGTTGTTAGCATGGGGTGGGGGTGTATGGGGGGCACTGTGGGGCAGTAGGAGTAGGGGTGGAGTAGGGAAGAGATGTGCCCCACCCACCCATCAACACCTGAGGCAGGTGGGAGAGCTGGCCCTGTCCCTCATCAGCTGCAGCACTCTGGAGAGAGGCCCCCCTATACCTGGCCTGAGCAGCACAGTAGAGCTGGCCCTGGAGGACATGAAAGCAGAACTGGCCCCGCCCCTTGCTCATTGCTGCAAGGGGTGAACTAGCCAGGACAAGGCAGGAGAGCTCACCCTGGCCATGGAAACAAGGGAGAGCTGGCAGGATGACCAAGCTTGCAACTACCCAGACACAGAACCAGGGTTATGTGTTGGCCCATCCCAACATCCACCCCATCTGTGATCAGCTTGGGCACAGGGACAGGGTGGGGGGGTCAGTCCTGTGAACCCAGAGCTACCTGTGATAAATGTATGGATAAAGGGGTTTAATGTGTGACTCACTGTGTCACATGGCAACTTCCATGATGAGATTTTCCCTTTCTTCCTTTTTTCCCCTCTTTTTCTCTTAAATTTTATTATGTTATATTTTTTTTTGGTGGGGGAGGAAACAGGTGGGATTGTGAGGCATGATGTGAAATACACAAAGAATAAATAAAAAAGAAAAATTACACATGTGGATATAGAAGCATGTGTGTTTATTCAAAAATAGTAAAAAGTAAAATGGAATCTGCACCAGTACAAATGTGTCTTAGAGGTAGTTGTCTCAAAATGGAACTGCCAGCTCAAAAGTCATGGGTATATTAAAAATAAATAAATTTCAACCTGGCTCCCCATGGAGTTTGTGCCAATGTACACTCCCCTGGTGTTAAACAGCATTTGACTCTCCGTATTCTTAAGCTGGCCACAGAGCCTAACAGCAACTTTTGAATCTTGGGCAGTATGCATAAAAAAATCCTTTCATTAGCTAAAATGCTGGTTCTTACATAACTTCACCTCATACAAATGCAACATAGGTTGGACTTAAACTCTCAGTCTGGCCATGAACACCTTGCAGTCTCCCTACTTCCATTTGCTGAGGGCTGGGATCATGGTAGCGCATCACCAGTATGCTGTACTGGAGAGTAACCCGGCACTTTGTGCATGCTGGACAAATGTGCTTCTAAGTGGGATGCATCTCAGCCCACAAATTCTCTTTTCTAAACCAAGATTTCCATGAGTCAAATGGATCCAGCTGTGTCCCATAAATATGGCAGTAATGGGCATAAGTGAGTGGTTAACACAAAGATGCTAAAACCATCTACACAGCAAAGTGCACATTTAAAAGCAACTTAATAAAACCCATATTAATGGCTCTCTTATGCGTTTCTGTGTTATCTACCCAGAGCACACCTGGGAGGGTGAATGAAAAATTAGAACCACACTAAGCAAGCACAAAGGGTGAGTCATTCAAACATTCTCCCCTTCATAAAACTTTCCTTTCGGGCTTGAGGAGACGTAACCAATTCATTGGAAGCTTGAATCCTGAATGACTTGGCACCGTTACACCTGATCAGATGTGGACTGTATGAAACTGATAACGGTTGTCAGCTAGCCAAGCTTAACTCACCAAACTGGAAACTAATCTGCTAAGTGATAGCACTATAGCTAACAAAGACCTTCAGACTTTCCACCATGTACTAAGATATGTGAGAACCCCTATGACTCCAAAGTCTGCGGATTTCTCTAGGACTAGTTTGAATGGAGACCCATCACCAATGACTTTTATTAGTCAGGCTGACCCCGGGGCCTCATTAAATTTATTGCCAGAGTCTTTTTATTTCTCTTACAAATTGTGTCAGCTTCCTTTCATCCTCAGGGTCTCAGCAGTGTTTGGACAAACAATAGCACCAACCAGCAGGACATGACTGGAGCATGTTTTCTACAAGGGACAGTATGGCCACCATTAATTTCCTGGACATGCAAAAAATCATTACAGAACAGCAGCCAAGACACTAAATAATTAATGTAATATATAATTAAATGTATTAAATATTTACACAACTTGCTGTTTTCTATTGAATCTGCGCTGAGGTTTTAGTGATTTTTGCCATGTTCTGCAAGCACCAGGCTATTAATCCTGCAGCTGTAAATGCTTGGGTCATGAAAGGCTAGAAAACTCTTCTGCAAGAAGCAAGCTGTATTTAGATTGCTTATTCATAGTGCTGTTTCATAATATTCTTTGAGGAAGGTGTTATATAGTCTGTTGTATGTACTAGAGAAGAAGTAGGACTTTCACATTTTTAAGTTTATATTTCCAATTTCTAAGTAAAATCTTATTGATTGTTCTATCCACATTCTGTATCTGAGTACCAGTTACCATCTATGTATCTATGTAGTCTGTTTATCTCTCTAATATCTCTCTACAATCCTCTAATGTATGAATGAATGACTCCATCCATTCATCCATCCATCTACCTACTTACCATCTTTCTAAGCTTTAGCCATTGGTTATAAGTTTTTATATTATATATAATACATAGTGTGTATAGTATTGTGAGAGGTGTATATGTGTGTATGTGCATATGTTTGCACATACATGTGGAAGTGGAAACAGTTGGTAAAGTGCTTACCTAATAAGCACATAATCCTAAGGAACGAGATGGTGGTCATTCCACAGTGTCTCACTGGCCTGGAACTTGTCAAACAGTAGGCTGGCTGCTCATCTGCTTCTGTCTCTCCAGTACTATTCCAAGCATACATCACCATGTCTGCAGTTTTCTTCCTGGCAGTTGAACCTAGGACTTCATGTATGAGAGGCAAGTGCTCTAACCATTGAACTACAGCCCCAGATCATGCAATTTTTAAAATATAAGTTCTGTGAACTGAACTCAGATCTTCATTCTTGCAAGGTAAGTACTTTATAAACTGATTCACCTTCTTAGTCCCTAAAATATGAATTTAGTTAACCCTCACAATAGCCTTCTAAGCTTAGCATTTCTTTTTATCTATGTTCTATTTATCTATGTTTCTATATCTATCTATCTATCTATCTATCTGAGACAGGGTTTCTTTATGTAGCCCTGGTTATTCTGAAACTTGCTCCAACTCACAGAGATCCACCCACCCTGTTTTCCAAGTGCTGGGATTAAAGGTCTACACCACCACTACCTGGTTTAGTTACCCTTTCTACCCTAGAGGGATAAGATCAGGTGCAGACAGATGAACTTTCATACAGTGACCCAGTTAGCCACATCTGTGGAGTCTGAATAGGCACACAAGCCATTCTGGGATCCATGGTACATCCACTACCCTGGACTCACATGATACCACACTGTAGTTTTGTGAGCCATCACTTGCTCCCAGCCACTGAGGGAAGACCATTCTTCCATGAACAAAACAGAGAGTTCTTGTGGGGTGGCAGAGCTACTTGAAAAGAGTGTGTGGCAGGGCCAAGGGGGAGGAGCACTGGAAAATGTTTGGTATTCATCTCTTCGATAATCTTAATAGCATGCCCATTGTGCAATGGAGAGCTTCAAGAATGGAACAAAAGGAATTTAGCTGAAGTGAATGTTAGAGCACAAGAACACAGCGTGATGCAATGCTGAAAGCTGGGAGGAGGGCAGCAGGCAGAAGAGACTGACTGTATTTTGTGGATAGGGAACAGGCCCCCTGGGGAAATTTGGCCTGGTTTGGTCTGTTGGCAAAAGGCCACACATGAGGCTGGTAACCAGAATAAAGACTTGAATGCCCAGGTAGAGGGTTCATTCATAGTCACTCCCTGATAATACGACTGGATTCCTCAGACACGCAGACTAGCTCAGGTTGTACTTCCCCCAGGCTGTAGATGCATATTCCCCAGAGCCAGTAAGATTTCTCCCAGGGAGCCTGAGCTTAGCACCGCAGTGGGTGTGGGGGTTTCAGTCTTCAGCTGCACAGGTGTTCATACGAACAAGGTGTTGATGGGAAAGTAGTTGCCAGCACACAGGAGAAGGTGTCTATTACCCACCAGCAGACAGAATGCATTTCTCTGACTTGCAAAGGTGCCAGGCCTTTGTAGCTGGACAAGATTCTACTTCTTAATTAGAAGAACTCTATGGGTCCCTCTTGGGAAGTCCAGATGACTAGTTCTATCATAAGGAAGCTCTGAAAACAGTGACATGATGCTCATTGAAAAAGTCCCAGAGTAGACCAACTCACACTTGGTTTTCTTTCTCATTTTTGTGCTGAAACTGGGCAATCGGAGCACTTCTGCTTTTTCCAATACAACAGAGCTCCATCTGTCCTTCCCTCTCCTCCCCTCCCAGCTGCTTCTGAGGCTGCCTAACTTGCTTCCTACTCACTTTTTTTTCCACTAAGCATTTCTCAGGATGTTCTCCAGAAACCTGGCTTTGTTGCCCATTCCAATGTTTCCTACTTTCACTTCTCACATCAACTTCATTGTGAAATCCCTGGCTGACTGTCTTTTGTCCGTTATAAACTCACTTGCTTCCTGCAGCAAAATGGAAACCCAGTCTGCTCTTTTCTACCTGAACTGCACTGTTAAACAAGAGTTAACAATATGGCCGGGGGAGTGGGAGCTCAGTGGTTAAAGCACTTGCTATGCAAGCATGAGGATCT
This sequence comes from Mesocricetus auratus, assembly GCF_017639785.1. Classification (NCBI taxonomy): domain Eukaryota; kingdom Metazoa; phylum Chordata; class Mammalia; order Rodentia; family Cricetidae; genus Mesocricetus; species Mesocricetus auratus. Next base: position 22,240,244 of record NW_024429196.1, on the reverse strand, counting down.
GTTTGGATCCCCGGAGCCCATGTGAAAAGCCAGGCAGGCATGACTGACCCTTGTAATTCCAGCAGGCAGAAGGCAGAGGCAAGCTGACTAGCTAGACTAGCCAGAGTTGGCTAGCTCTAGATTCATCTAGAGAGACTGCTTCAATAAATAAAGAGGGGAGGTGCCTGATGCAACTTCAGGCCTCCACATACACATGTATATGCTTGCCAACACACACATTTTCGAAAACAAATGTGACCACATGCATGAAATGCACATACACACATTCATGGACACCACACATATACACATGCAGAGAGAGGGAGTGTCAGGAAACACTGGTTCCATTCTGGATACATATCCAAAGGAAACAAGTTCATGTGGGTAGCAAACAGGTATCTGAGAGCAGCATTTTTCACAAACCACCCATTAGCCATCAGAGAATGGATGGATACATGTTTCTATACATAGATATGCATGCACATTCCTACTATATAGCTATTAGTGGGATGAACTACAGTAAGGAAAGTGAATGAACCTCTGTAGAACTCAGTATCAGACCATCTTAGAAATGTACCATCGAGTGATAGTGGCTAGGCATAAAAAGTATTTGTTATATGCTCATATTTATATGATCTTCAAAACCAGCAATCACTATTCAGTTAGAGGCAAGAACAGATCTATGGTTACAGAGGGAGCAAGATGGTGACAGGGAATGTTTGTTTGGGTGTCCTGGATTCTTTGGACATGGGAGACCACTTTCACTGTTCACTTGGTGGAGATTTATTGTGTGGGTTTTGTGCTCTTTCCTGAACACAAACCAGATAAAACCCAGAATGTTCCCCCTGTGTAGTGAATAAATCAACCTCTAAAATTCCATAGTAAAATCTATAGTTTGCCTCCATATCTGTGGATTATAATCCATGGATTTATTTAATCTAATCACAGACCACGTACTAGTCCATCTACAATGGTTGTATCTGTACCAAAAATGGGTCAAATCCCCCCATCTTGTTTAAATAAGACAGTGGGATAGCAACTGTTCACACACATTGGATCAGGTTTTCTATGCCACCTAGCCATGACTTAAATCCAGGCAGGGGATAGTCATCCAAGAGGGTCATGGAACCCATTCCCCACCTATGTGGACATTCACCTATATGGAAGTCCAATTGGCTGTTCATCAGACTCTGGAGATGGGATAGACAGGATAGACATGGAAAAATATGAAAGCATGATTTTTACATGTGGCACCCAACTATTCTGCCTGTTTAGATAGAAATAAAAAAGGTTTTCATCAAAATTATGACAACCTGCCATTGATCTTGTTGAGGACTGAGTGCAAACGTATTTTCAAGAGACTTTTTAAAATGAAAATGTTAGTCTTATGCTCCATATTATTTCTATAGAAATTTTAAGTTGATATGGGCTGGGTGGATATAAAGGTGGCACTCAAAGAAAATGTCTGAGCATATGTTCATATTTAGTAATAGGATTATGTTGCATGATTTATCTATAGAACTAGCCTTTCTTCCATCCACCATTTTTATTCCCTGTCCACTGGCTTCCTGCTGAGTTTTTCCCCTGCCCTTTTCATTTATCTGACATATGATTGACCCATTTCCCAAGATTCAATCTTTTACCTCTCCTATCCTCTCGGCCTAGGACTTATTCATGCTGGTGTTAATTTCTCTATTTCCTTAAGCTGGTTTACCCCTGGCTCCCCACTACCTATCCTATCCTCTGGCCAACACTTGAGCAGCGAGTGTCCAGCTTCGGAGGAGCTGCAGACAGCCATGCTCTTTCCTAGAATTACACTGTAAAGCATGAAATTAAAGCAATCTCACTAAACCAGCTACAAATGTCTAGCTCCCTGTCTGGATTGGTTCCACCATCCACCCAGGCATCCCTCCCATGGACTCATCCTTAACTTCATCTCCTTCAGTTTCAAATCAGCCACCTGATGAGGTCTGCTGACTCCGACTTTTATGCTGTTTCTGTCTGCCCCCTCTCCACATCCCAGTGTTGTCACTGTAATCTAGACTCTAAGTTGTTCATTCATAGAGCTTCCTGCTGATTTCCCCATGACTGCATTTCCCTGCCAGTGGCCACATCAGAGGATCAACAGGTGGCAACTGACTTCAGGAATTTGGCCAACCAGAATGCAAGGCACTGATGGGTGAACCTCAGGCAAGGCACTAAGGGCTTTGGCTCCAGAATGTTTCTTGCCACTGCTGTGCCTTTACATGTTTGCTGCTGTCATTTTTCTCTGGTATCCGGCATGGTGTGAATGGATGTGGAGAGATTCCCACTGCCTTTAATGTAGTGAGATTATATCCCATTCTACCGGGCATGTTTTTTTTAAGACAGGGGTTCTCTATAGTTTTGGAGCCTGTCCTGGAAATTGTTCAGTAGACCAGGCTGGCCTCAAACTCACAGAGATCTGCCTATCTTTGCCTCCTGAGGACTGAAAGTAGACCTGACTGCTTTCTACACATAAGTGTTTAGATCTGTGATTCTTTTAATTTTTTTATAAGATTGCCTTTTGAGATAAATCTTAAAGCAATTGAGCCTGTCTTTGTAACCACAAAATACAGCCTGTCAATAAAAGAACTGGCTGAGAAAAATATCTTGCTTTCTTACACTCTGTTTAATCATGTAAGGGATATCGAAAACATTATGATTTTTACCTGTATTCATTGAACTCATTCACTTAAAAATAGAATGTGACCACATTGTAATTTTTATGTTATTTGAAAATTTTTTCTGGGGTATATAAGGTGTAAGAAGAAAATCAAGAACATACAAAAGAGGTTCCACATGCAAACCCCACTACAACAAGTTCATGCTTATCTGGCACCTGTGAATGTGATCTTATTTTGATATGGAGTCTATGCAAATATAATCAAGTTCAGGTTATTGTGGGTTAGACTAGGCATTAACCTGAATGTGAAGGATATCCTAATAGTAAAAGGCTAATTTGATACCCAGAGAGCACAACAGGTGAGGTCTAAGGCAGAGGTTTGAGTGATCTGTCTGTGAGCCAGGGAATAATGAGGTTTGCTAGCAGCCAGCAGAACCAAGAGGAGAAGCACTGGGGAGAGTTTTCTCCTTGCTCCTTCATAGCAGTCCTGCCCCATCTATACCTTGATTTCCTTCTGTCCTTTAGAATTTTGAGGGAATGCATCTCTATCATTTTAAGCCATTGATACCTTGTTAAGGCAGGTTTAAGGAGGCTATCTAGCTACCAATATAATTTTCATAAATTCTTTCTAGTCATGATTCTTCCCTGCTCAGAAACACTCTGTGTCTCCATTGTCTAGATCAAGTTGATGCCTTTCCCAGTCAGCTATATTCTCTGCTCTTCTTGCTGTTGTAACTTCATGAGAATTTCGCTAGTGCTCAACAGAAAACACCTGCTTGGCTATCCTCCAGCAAACTCTGTCCCTTCCCTCCCTCTCACCCAACATTTGAAGTTTGCTGCAATCTTTCCCTCTGAACTCTTTCCAATGAGAATGTCCTATTTTTTCAAGGTGGCCAAATGTCACTGTATTTGAAGATTCTTTTGCTGGGCCAGGGATGGATGGATGGTATGCTTTGAAGATTACATGTACCCCTACAAGTTCATGGTTTGAATACTTGGCTCTTAGCTTGTGGTATGAGTTTGAAAGTTGTGGATCCTTTAGAAGCTGAGATTTGATCAGAAGAACTGGGTCATTGCATGTAGGAAGTCAAAGGTTACAGCTTGCCCTTGGTTCTAGACTATTTATCTCATTGTTGGTTCATTCTGTATGAACAGTTGCTGCCTCAGAGTCCCATTACTACGATGGAGCCACTTTCTCTACCTTTCCTTTATATCCATGATGGAATGAAATCCCTTTGAAACCATGAGTCAAAATGAAACCTTCTATTTGTATTTTTGTCACAGTGTTAAGAAAAGCTACCTCTCTGTTGGCACCCCATTAACAAATGGATTTATTCCATTGTATTCACAAGTTCTTTTTTAAAAGATTATTTTTAATTCCTGTCTATGTATGTGTGTGACTGTGTGTGTGTTTATATATGTGTGTGTATGTGCACATGGATGTGGGTGCCCATGGAAGTCATTAGAGGACAACAAATCCCCTGAAGCTGGAGTTATAGGCAGCTGTGAACTACTGCTTGGTAAGGGTTATGGACACCAAACCTGGGTCCTTCAAAGAGCATCAAGATCTATTAACTGCTGAGCCTTCTCTCCAGTCTCAAATCCACAAACTCTTACATTCTTTAACATTATTGAATAAATTGTTACTAAAAGTATATTTTATTGTTTGTTCTCAGTTTGCTTTTGAGGTATGGGAATTAAACCCAAGGCTTTGGATTTGCTGGACACTCTATCTTGGATCTATTTCCCAGCCTATGAATGTATTAAAATAAGAAGTATTTACCTCAAATACATAAAAAATACAGTCACCATTATGCTAAAGTGAATAATGATAAGGATTGTGATACTTGCTCTGTGTGACTCAGAGACAAAAATTTGTTAATGAAATACAAGCAGCCATAATTTTCTCTTCCATTTTATGCCGCAGGAATGCTTTATACTACATGAAGGCACAGACCATAATGAAAACTGTTCTGTGATATTTGAAGTCATTTATATATCAGCTGAGACCAAAGGACAAATTTGACAATATTTTAAAGAAAATGTAAGTCAAAATTATTTTTGTATATTTGTGGTGTGTGTGTGTGTGTGTGTGTGTGTGTGTGTGTGATAAGTATTTTGGACATACAAGTGACTGATGCACTCCATCTACCAGTACATAGCTCATACATAGCTCTTCTCTTATCCCAGTGGTGAAGAGGATTTTCACTGTTAGACACACCACAGGATCAGCCTTTTGGAGATTGCTGGAGTGTTGGCTAATTGTGTCTGTGGGAAGTGAAAGGTTCCAGCCTTGAACATTGCAGACTGCACTAGAAATGGTCTTGAATACAACATTCCATCTTCCCAGCACAAAGTGACAGGTTGTCTTGGATTGTTGACTTATACCTTCTGGAGCTCAGGCCAGAGGTGAGTAAGTTTATGCTGCTTTTGCAAACAATTAGAAGGGAAAGAGAAGTCTTAAAGGTGTGCTCACACCATCTACCACTTGGACTTCAACACCACCATCTGATTGCTTTAGGAGCAGCTCTTTGTAAACAGGGCTTAATCATGTTTACAAGGATTTGGCTCATTTAAGGGGAGTGGCAATCCTCTGTGATATATCATCACATGTATATGCATTGGCTCTAGGTAGAAGAACCAGGAATTCATTAGCTTACGAATAAGTGTGATGATTTTAGTAAGTATGGCCCCTATAGACTCATGTGTCTGAATTCTTGACTCACAGTGAGTAGCACTATTAGGGGGCATGGCTTTGTTGGAGTAGACGTGACCTAGTCGGAGGAAGTGTTTCACTGTGAGGATGGGCTTTGAGGTTTCATATGCTCAAGCTACACCCACTGTAGCACACAGTCTACTGCTTCCTGCAGATCAAGATGTAGAACTCTCAGTTCCTTCTCTAGCACCATGTCTGCCTGTACACTGCGATGCTTCTCATCATAATGATAATGTATAAGAGTTGCCAGTGGTCATAGTGCCTCTTCACAGCAATAGAAACCCTAACTAAGACAACAGGATTCAGGCTTCCCAAAAAGACATCATCAACAACCAAAAATAAAACAAAACAAAATGAGAGAAAACAAAGGAATAAGGTAAAAATATAAGAAGCACAAATGTTTAAGGCATTTGTTACCTAGCCAAGCATCTTGTCACTTAATATATAACATATAGGAGCTTTGTTTTGTTACATGTTAGATTAAAAAGAGACGGTCTTTCTGAAGCTCTTTTTTCAAATTAAAGAAGTTGAAAGATGATAAACAGAGCAATTAGAACAATCAAAATGATGCATGTGTAGTGAGGATTTGGGAGTGAGGGCTTTTTGCCAGCAGAGGTGACTGAGGGGTGGTGAGGTGCAGGGTTTCACATAGCTGGTGTCTTCCCAACAGGAAGGCAGGAAGTTTGAGCAATGAGCTGGCAAGCAACCAAGAAGTTTAGAGACCAAAGGTGGGCTCCAACCTAAAACTGGAATTCCCCCCTCCCAGGAGAGTTATTGATGCTTTTCACAGGGGGTAGGGGGATGAACTGTCCTTCAGTGACTAATAATTTAGAGTATTTTGAAGGAAATCTTTCCTTCCTTCCTAATTTCCTTTGTGGCTGTTGGAGTCTATCTATCTTTTTTTTCTCAGTTGAGCTAAACTATAGAAATATTTTACTAAAATTTGGGGAATTCCTGCTTTTTATTCACTGACTAACTTTTCACTGTTAAGTATTTACTGAATTCCAATGATGTGGAGGCAAAGAATGAGGTTTTGGAGCCTTGAGTTGACTTGTTCATGTACTAATTCTAGCCACACAATTTTAGGTGGTGCTGTAAATTCTCTAGGTCTCAACTTTTTCACTTGTAAATGGGGCTAATGACATTTGTCTAATAGGGTTGTTTAGAATAAAATTGATAACACACAAATCACTTAAAACATTGTCTGACAAAACGCAAAGTCACTTTAAGCAATGACTGTTGCCACTTAGTGAACCACTCACTGTTGAGTGATGAGATCTACTGTTCCCAGAGAGCTATGTAGGAGTTAACAGTCTTAACTTATGAGGCCAGCCCTATATATTACTGTCACTTTACAGATGGTAAACCTGAGGCTTAGAGAAATAAAGGGTTTCTGTGGTTAATATAAAGACTATTAAAAGCGATGAAAGAGTAACTAATAGCATAAGAAAATCTTGTGATGTAATATGAAATAAATATAGTCACCTGTCCTTTCACTATGTGGCTATGTTGAAAACTTCATGGTTAGGAGAGAACATTGTGATCATGGCACCATCTCCTTAGACAAATCTAGGCATTGAACCTACTACATACTGAGATTATATGATGGGATAAGCCTATGGCTCTTGGCTGCAAGTCTGTATAGTACATTGCTGTACTGAATAAGAAAGGTAACTATAACACATTGCTAGGGATGCAGCTAAACATATCAAGGGCTGGGATGTAGCTCAGTTGGTGGGATGCTTGCCTATCATGTGAAGTCCTTTGTTTGATTCCAGCACTGAATAAATTATGTGTTGTGGTGCACATCTATAATTCCAGGACCCTTGAGGTAGAAGCGGAGGATCAAAAGTTCAAGGTCATCCTTTGCTATTAATCAAGTCTGAGGTCAGCTTACACTACATTGGATTCTGTCTCAAAACCCAAATGATATCTAAACACAGAAAAGGTACAATAAAAATAAGATGTTTATAGTATTGTTTAACAGTGTATAACACATGCTAAATATGAATCAAAGGACACTTCAGCCTCAATCTCGAAAATGCTGGGATTACAACTATGCATAACCACACCAGGTCAGTATATACTTGAAATACACATTGTTTTAGGAAGGAATCTCCCAGCACCGTTAGGATCTGATGAGACTTCCATGGCCTACATGGTACCGTTGGAACACTCAAGTCCACATGCTTGTTTCTGGATTTTGCTCCAGGCTATTGGTATAGAGCTTCTAGACACTTTGTGATTTCCTCTCAGTCATATGCTGATAAGATTGCCTCCTAAGAGTCAAAGAGGGAGCCAGGTATCATCAGGATGGGGACTGGTCTCTAGAAAGACCAGATCATTAGAGAGTCAGGGAGAGGACAGGCTACCAGGTTCATTACTATGACCAGTGGTTTAATCAAACATATTTAATGTAAGCTTCACCTAAGCTCTACAGAACAGAGTTCTCTGAACTTCAGGGCTGGCAAACCTTTTTTAAAACCCCAGGAGTGGGGTGGGGCAGGGTGGGGCATACCACCCAGAGAAGCCATGGATGTTCTTGTGCTTTTTCTCTGTGTGCCTTGTGCTTCTCCTCCACTGGAATATTTCTTTATAACTCACTGATAAACACAGTCAGTGTCCTTCTGGAGTCTCTGGCCCATGCTAGCCAATCACCGAAACAGCTGTGGATGTAAGAACCATTGCCATAAAGCCAGAGCATCTTCCTAAGGATCTGTGGGTACGTTTTCTTGAAGGGTTCCTGTAGAGAATGTGGAGCCAGGACAAACGCTTCCCTGCAGTTTGTCCTTGCTGTTTTCTCTCAGGCTAGTAACAGCTACGAGGGAAGGAGGTCAGAGAGTGGTGTGTATTTGCACAGCACCGTATTAGCTGAGAGACAAAGCCACTGATCCATAATGGTGGAACACGGCTGATTAGCTGTGCCAAAGGGAGGTCACATCCCAGCGAGCAATTTCTTCTGCCTGAGTCAGATCCTTTCAAACATGCGATCACCAGAGCAGAGATGGGCTGAAAGTGCCTTGTACAGCCACAGCTGTGTCAGTCATATGGCTTGGTTATCAGCAGAGCCCTGTCCTGCTAATTTTCCCTAACCAGACGTTAGAATTCTCCTCTTTTTAATGTCAATAGATATTTCCTTAAAATAGCTCCCATAATCCTTTGCTTTACTATCTTCCAATTTAGGCAAATCCCTCTACTATCCCTATTTTCCTGGAGGGCTTGCTTTTAGATATATTGAAACCCCTGTGGTCTAAGAGTCGCCTGTCAGGCAGGAGACACTTGTTTTGAATGCCAGGTTTGTTACAGCATCAAAAATCTCTGCAGTAAAACATCCAGGTCCTCGAGCCCTGACTGTGTCTATTCTTTTCTGTGGCTTTGCTCCTCTGTAGCTGGCAACCCTGGAGAGACTGTCTCTCCAAACATTGTTCTACCTCAATTCCGGATTCAGGAAGATTTTCCTTCCTGTAATTTTCTTCTAAGAATGGACACAGCTACTCCAGTTTCTTAAAGTATCAAGCTGAAACATTTATTAAACCCTTAATGAAGATTCGGTCTTCACGCAAAGGTAAACAAAGCTTTCTCTTTAAGTAGAGATCTAGTACGGAGTGTGTTACAGATCCTGCATCAGACTTGGTCCTGACAGTGTTTACACTAGAAAGGAGCAGGGTGCGCATCCCTCTGCAAGCTCAGATGTGAAGGCAGAGGAGAATTTCAGGGGCCCTCTCTATCACTTCCTGTCCTACTCCTTTGAAACGGGCTCTCACTGAGACTGGAACGATCCTCTTGGGCCCCCACTGTAGTGGTTACACTTGTATAGCCACGCCTGGTGTTTTACATGGGTGCTGAGATCTGAACTCACACACTAATGCTTGTACCACAAGCTCCCTCACCCACAGAGCCATTTCTCCAAGCCCAATTCTTCCTCTTTAAAAGTTATTTCCCTGAGCCGGGTGGTGGTGGCGCACGCCTTTTATCCCAGCACTCGGGAGGCAGAGGCAGGCGGATCTCTGTGAGTTCGAGGCCGGGCTGGACCGATAGCCTCCAAAACAATACAGAGAAACCCTGTCTCGTAAAAACCAAAAAAAAAAAAAAAAAAAAAAAAAAAGGTTATTTTCCTGAGGTATTTGTTACAGCCAAGAGAAACTAAATAACTTACCTGATTACATTTAAAGACATTTGCCTTTTTTAGCCTTACTTAAATACCAAACTCTAAAGTACTAATTCATTTCCACTCTGCCCAAACCCAAAGCTCAGGGAACCCAGGGGACCTCCTGGTCATGTGGTGTGGTTCATTCACACCTAAGCAGACCTTTTAAAGGCATCAGTAAGCTCTTTTCTGGTTCTCCATGTCTTCAAGTGGAAAAAAGAAAAAAGAAAAGCAATCTTGATAGACTCTTTGCTCTCCACACATTACAAAACTAAAAGATTCTGAATGGAGAGCTGGGTTAGACAGCAAACTGCCCGCCACACAAACATCAGGACTGAGTTTGGATCCCTAGTACCCACTTAAAAAACCAAACACAGCAGTGCAGGGCTGTATGCTTGTTCTGAGGAAGATGGGTACCAGCAGATCCCTGGATTGTGTTGGCCAGTCAGTATAGCTGGATCATTGAGCTCCAGGTTCAGTGAGAGACCCTGTCTCAAAAACTAAGGTGGAGAGTGATCAAGGAAGATACTTGGCATTTGCCACATGAGCATACACCTGCATAAAGATCCACAGCCCTCCCTCCCTCTTTCCCTCCCTCCCTCCCTTCTCTCTCTGTCTCTCTCTGTCTCTCTCTGTCTCTCTCTCTCTCTCTCTCTCACACACACACACACATACACACACACACACACTCTAAAGGAATACATTTAAAAAAGATATTGCTGATGGAATATTTTAAGAACTGTGTTGCAGGCATCTCCCCAAGTAGCAAGTTCATTTTTATGGTTCTATTTGGCACTACTGTCTGGTGGACTATACTTTTCACTAAACCTTGATGCCTTAGTCAGGAAATTGACATGTTCTGCATCTACCTTGGCTTGTCATAGCTAAGAATCAGCAGACGATAGAAATTGCAAGCTGTCTTCAGTCAGGCTCAGGAAAAGGGGACTCAGAGAGCTTTGCAATTAAGGTATTTGCTTCTGGGTCAGAAGTTATGGAATGCATGTTATTATGATAAATTCCGATTTGCGTCTTGGTTGTGGCAACATAAACAGAGAACAGACAGCTACCTGACTTTTCAAATGCTAGCAAATACACAGACACTCTAAATTAAATGTGAGCGACAGACAAAGCCTTTTATTTCCCTTTCCTCAGCGCATCTCAATATTGTCACTCCTCAGTTTCTTTACCCTAGAGAGCTGTATTTATGAGAATATGTCATGTTGACAAATAAAATAATAATAAGCACCATGCTCTATAGCTAGTTGTAATAATTCAAGAATTTCAAAGCAAAGGTGGCAGGACTCTAGAAAGACAAATGTCAATAAGTAGAGAGACCTGAGAGATGGCTCTGTGGGTAAGGAGCTTACTGCCAAGCCTATCTGAGTATCACTCCAGGACTCCTGAAAGTTGACCTCTGACCTCCCCATAGGCATGCACGCTAATGAAATATAATAAAAATGTTAAAGTCAATGTGTAGTGTGGCCATTGAAGGCAAAGCCCTCCCCCCTTCATTCCTGTGGACTTTTTATACAGTTTCACACTTGACTCTCACATGAGATTTCAATTTCTTTTGGAATAAAATTCAATTTTATTGAATAAACCAATAGATTTGATTTTAGTTAATCAATCAATTGATTTCACCCAGAAATAAAAAAATCTAGCTTTGATCAGGGATATAATGAATATTTACACATAATCAAACCCTCTATGCACTCTTACTTGGCCCTTGTGTGGAACCTGGCCTAAACCATTTTCTGGTTTCTCCCTTGGTTAGAACTTATGATGGGTGATTAGGAAAGTCCAGGATGGTTAGAAAGAAGTAGTAGCACAAAGCTAGGAAGGAATTCTTCTCATCAAACATAATAACTCCTTGAGGGCTGTTTTCCCACGATTGTTACTCTCCCAAGTCCATATGCACGACCAACTGAGTGGATTTGTGTTATTTCTACCTGAATTCAACTTACACAACATTCACTGGTTTAGGATTCATTTGAAATTTGAGCTTACCCATCCTTTACTTTTTGAAGGACAAACTACCCCTTGTCATCTAGTTTATGAGTACACTTTTCATTTCAAAATCTTCATTTCTTATTATAGACTCTTTTCTAAACCTATTCGTGAGGTACATGACCTAGGTCAATAAATTATTGGTAAAAACTGAGAGTCCAAGGCATTAATAAAAGGTATTTTAAAAGAAAGTCTACATTTGTTTACTTAGTACATGTCCAAAATAGGTAAATATATAAAGGTAGGAAGTAAAAACTCATGGGTGAGGGCCCAGAGTGGGGAAGGATATCAGTCAGGGATGGAGAAGTGGGGAATGACTATCAACGGATGTTGAAAGTCTTCTGTAATGAAAGTGATGGCTGCACAACTCTGAACACATAACAAGAGTGGGTTTCAACTCTTTAAACAAGTGAATTATACATGTGAATTGCATCTCAATACTGTTTTTGATTTTTTGAGACAAGGTTTTTTTGTTTAACAGCAGTGACTGTCCTGGAACTCACTCTGTAGACCACGTCTCAAACTCAGAAGAGATCTGCCTGCCTCTGTCTCCTGAGTGCTGTGATCAAAGGTGGGTGCCTCCACAGCCAGGCACTAATAATGTTTTTTATAAAGTGTGTCCTTTACAAAAATATCTGCTATTTGTGTCTGAACTTTGCATTTTGTATAATATGGTAAAAACTAGAGAAGGAAATTAGGTTCTCATGCTCCTCTTCTTCCAGAATCATATTTGGAAGGGGATGGGTAGACATCCTACATGTCTCATGACCTGCTACCCCATAAATGAAATAGTGCAGAGGCCACAGGTATAATGTCTTGGAAAGTATCTGGTATAGACTAAACTGTCCTCCTAAAATTCATATTTTGAAATTCTAATCCCTCAGGGAGGGTACATTTGGAGACAGGACTTCTAAGAAAATAGTGAAAGTTAAACAAAATTAGAAGAATAGGACTCTGATCTAAAGGGATGAGTGTCCTGCACTAGCTAGTTTTGGGTCAAGTTGATACATTCTAGCTAGATTAGAGTCATTCAAGAAGAAGGAACCTCAATTAAGAAAAATTCTTCAACCAGATTTGCCTGTGAGCAAGACTGTGGTGCATTTTCTTAATTAGTGACTGTCTGCTTCAGTTCCTGCTTTCAGGTCCCTTTCCCTGCTTGAGTGCCCACAGTGACTTCCTTTGATGATAGACTGTGATATGGAAATACAAGCGAAACACCACCCCTCTAGTTGTTTTTGATCATGGTGTTTCATTGCAGAAACAGAGACCCTAACTCAGACATGCTCTATAGAAGGGGAAATGATTGGATGTTCTTTTCTCTTTCTCCTTTCCCATGTAGCAAGGCCATGTTAGCACAAAGCAAGCCACTAACCATCTTTAAGCTAAAAAGAGAAACTTAAGCAGGAGTCATGTAATGGAGTACCTTGACTTTAGACTCCCCAGTCTCTAGAACCATACCGAACAAATTTCAGTTAATTAAGTCACTCAGTCTACGGTAGTTTGTCATGGTATCACAAGCACGCCAACGCCATTGCTCTGACTATTCAGCTGAGTAGTTCACCAATGGGAAGTTTCCAAGAACTCATCTTTATTATCCATCCTCCACCACATCCTTTAGTTTAACCAGGTAATTGTCTGGAATCAAATGATGTTATATCTTGGATAACAAAAAATGGCAAATATATTTATTTATATTTATTTTATGCAGTATAGCTCTATGAAGTAGGTGCTATCATTGCTGACTCTATTTTGTAGATGAAGAGACAGAAGAATGGTAGGTTATATAGAAACTTGACATTACTCATTAGTAGATGTAGACAGAAGGACTCCAACCCCTTGGGATTGGTTCCAGAATCTGTGTCTTTAACCCATGTAATAACCTTCCTCCAGGATTAAACATTAGCGGACACCAGTGACACTATTCCTTCGGGGTTAGACTCTGAGCATTTTGCATGAATTAACTTACTTACTTAGCACACAGCACTCCATGAAGTAGGTATTTCTTCTAGACTATTATTATGCTCTAATTTGGCATAGTGAAAAATTAATTCCCCACAAGGCTGAGCTCCAAAAACATGGAGCCAGTGACTATGGATTGAGCCCTGTGATCCTTTGTGGCAAAATAAATCTTTCCTTTAAATTATTTCTGTTAAGTATTTCGTCATAGCTATGCAAGAGCAACTAATAAGTGCATCTAAGCAGATGTCATTTGATACTATTAGGATGCTTTTAGAGGCCATCTTCAGAATCTCTAATGTCAAACAATGATGAAATGATCATCTCACATAACTGCAGTCCAGAGTCAGGGCTCAGCTATGGTTGACCTGGGGCATGACTGACTGAGTTTATCATCAAAGACTCAGTCCACTCCTTTTCTCCACAATGGCCTCCTCATTGTAGGCTGTATCTTCAGGTTAATGGTAAGAAGCCTGAAGAAGCTAGTGGCTGATATACTCCAGACACTGCACAGAGAGAGGAGAGGCTTGCTTTCTGTTTCTATGACAGCATTTTTCACGGTAACACTAGCAGAGAGGATGTTTTATGCTTAGAAAGGGGAGATGTATTTTTGCAGTCAATGAATATTTCCATTCCACAAAATAAATCTATTCTTTTCATTCTTGATATTAACAGCACGTTGGTCCTAGTTGTCTCCTGGGTGTTACATTGAGCATGTTGTGCTTCAGTGACTCCTAAACATTGACAAGAATCAATTTCTTGTACTTAAAAACAGAATCAAGAGCCAGTAGTTGTGGCTTCAGCCTATAATCTCAGCACTGGTAAGGCCCTGTCAGAAGGATTGTGGGTTCAAGGTGAGCCTGAACTAAAAATCAAGTTCCTGTTTCAAACAGCCCTGACTCACATCATCAAGAAAAGGAGAAGGTTTTCCATGGCATTTATATTTATTGGGTCATTGGTCTCTCAATGATGATATTGCATTGATCTTGTTATCTTTGGATATTCCACAGATATCTAAATCAAAGTTCAGAGAGTATAAGGGGAATATCCCAAATTTAAGAGTTCTAAGTAGTGACAATGCTAATGTTCTTTCTACTGCACCCCAAAAGACAGCAAATGCTGGTGAGGATGTTTGGAAAGCTAAACCCTGACTCACCATTAGTGGGACTGCAAAGTAGTTGAACCACTATGGGAGATCAAGATAGAGATCTCTAAAAACTAAACACACAACCACAAAATGACATAGCTGTACTGCTCCTGGATGTTACCCACAGACCTCTATGTTTTTTACCACAGATACACCTGAACAGCCTTGCTAACTGCTGCACTATAGTCAAGGAATGTCCATCAACAGATGAATGGATAGGACACATGCTACACATACACAATGGCATTTTGTTTAGTCATCAAGGAAAAAATGAGATAGTAACATTTGTAGGAAAATGGATGAAACTAGAAATCATCTTAAGCAAAATATCTCAGATCTAAAAACATACTGTTATGGGGGTTGTCCTTCTATATGCTGTGAATATGTTTTTCTTATTGGTTGATGAATAAAGCTGTTTCAGCCAATGGACAGGCAGGATTTAGCTAGGTGGAATTTCCAAATAGGGATAGAGAAAGGTAGTAGGTGGAAAAAAGGAGAGGTCATGTAGCTGCTAAGGAAGCAAGAGACTTGGGCATCACCAGTAAGCCAAGACCATGTGGAGATACACAGATTAATAGTTATGGGTTAATAATTAAGAGAGAGCTAGCCCATAAGAAGCCTAAGCCATCGGCCAAACAGTTTATAATTAACATAAGCCTCTGTGTGTTTATTTAGGACAAAACAGCTGTAAGACCTGACAGGACAGAAACTTCTGTCCACAATGCCATATGCTTCTTTCATATGTGGATTGTATATTTTTGAGGAGGGGGTGCCATGGAACCGGAAAGAGAACCAGATGTCTTTAGGGAGAGTTGGGAGGAGGGTAAAAGCATGTAACACAATATATGTAATCTGAGTAATGAAGAAGAGTTGGCAGGGGGAAGGGGCAGGGGTGGGCAGAGCTTGGAAGAAGGGAAATGGGGAAAGAGAAACAATAAAATAAAAAGTATGCGTGAGGAGCTTGTGGTGAAGTCAGTTATTTTGTTTACCTCTAAGAGGAAAAAATAATAATAAAACAGTGACGACTAAAGCAAAACTATGATGTTCTATACTTGAATCACAGGAACCCCATTTAAAGACACTCCATGTAGTTCCGTGGAAAGCCAGCAGGGTTCAGTTGAACACAGGGCACAGGGTTCTCTCTTCACCATCTGTATATTACCCAATCACACAAGGCTAGTCTGGGATCACTGTTTTACACTGCACCATCCTATATGTGGATTTCACAGACTTCCATCTGGCATGTGTTCTCCCGGCTTTGTATTATAACCTCTTAGGATTATCTATCTCCCTCAGTGAAGAAGACAGACACCACAGCCCAAATATGAGAATGGAGTCTCCGGTTACGTCTCTGCCATTAAAATCCTGCCTGAGGAGAGCGAAGCACACTAAAAACTAAGACTCTGAAATAGAAGTTTTACAGCTTCCATGAGACTTTTGAGCCCAGCTGAGCGGTTTAAAAGCTTAAGAGCAGCATTGTATCAGCCAAGGGATTTGCAAAACCAAGTCAGGTTCTTCCTGCTACTCAACTCAATGCCAAGCATAGTGATTTTGCAATCAAAAGCTCACAAGCAATTTTGCCAGGAAGCTCTCACTGACGGAATTCCACTTTGCTTCCTCTAAGGTGGCTGGGAGCTGCAGTACAACAGAGGCTGAGTGTGTTGCCCTTGTAAAATATGACTCACAGGCATTTACAGATGAGATATTGAGCCCCTAAAAATAGGCTGTTTTTATATTGGCATCTTCCCTAACTACAGCCATGCTGAAGGAATGTGTGTTCCCAGATGCACTTTCCCTCCCATGGAGCTGTTTAGAATGATTTGTTATGGCCACTTCCTGTAGTATTGGAAATATTTCTCCTGTAAAACTGTGTCATGTGAGCGCTACCTCAAATCCCTCCACCTTACACTGCTGTAGCCACCTGAACAGGTTTTGGGAAACATTAAAAGCTTATTCTAGTAAAATCACAAGTATAATCTTTTTACATGAGTCTTAAAGGCACTTTATCGACAGTGACTGGTGAACTTCGGGACTCGGGGACTTGGGCTCATTTTGGACACCATGGAAATAGTTCATTCATTGAATTGACAGGAGAGGAGAGTTGAGAATGCAAAACTGTACTGGTAGGGACTACTATATTGCTTTTAAGCATTTTCATTCATTTGCAGGAGAGGGAATGCTACTTTTTCACCCAGTGGGCTCCTGGTGCTGTGTTTTCCTACACCTGTCACTGTGTTTTATTTTCCAAGTAGCAAGAGTTCTAGATGGAATGTAGCTGCTCTTCCTCCAGCTGTGGGACTTTGAGGGCAATGACCTCAGCCTAGGCTCTTGAAATTTTCTACTGAGATTCCCAAGACAGAGAAGGTGGTAGGAATCCACTTGAGTTCTTCAACTAAACCGGCAAGAATGACAGTCCTAGAGAAATGTTTGCAATCAAATGCTAAATAAGGGCTGGGGAAATGGCTTCCTCAGTAAAATGCTTGTGGAATAAGCATGAGGACCTGTATTGGATTCTCAGAACACACCTTTTCATTTTTAAATGCTCTTATTGTGGTATGTACTTGTAATCTCAGCCCTAGAATAGTGGAGACATGTGGATTCCTGGGGTTTGCTGGCCATCCAGTGAAGCCAAACTGTCAAGTGTTGAGCTGATCAAGACAGAGGGGTACCTGAGAAACAACACTCAAGATTGATCACACTTGCATGTGCACTGCACACACACACATGCATTCCACCACAAATATGTAAGTGCATACCCACATTTATAAAGCTACATAAACAATGGCCTAACCATGCTTAACTTTATGAAACAAAGAAGCAGTAAGTGATGAAGGAAGACAGGAATGGTCTTTGTTCCTCTGGGTGTCTCTGTTATGATATGACACAAGATATGAATAAATGAGCAGAGGAAGTCATACTACTTTTTATGCATATAATGCCTTAGAGGTGACCATGTCCTAGCCCCCACTTCTCCTTGCTGCCTTGCTGACATCACCAGAAGAGTGTGTGTGTATGTGTGTGTGTGTGTGTGTGTGTGTGTGTGTTGGGTAGAGAACAATGGTAGCCCAATGGCTTCTGGCAGCTCTGTCTTTTGCATGTGGACTGTAACAGCAAGAGTTGGAAGCAACATATTATGAAGAATGCTCTCAGAAGACCTTATCTGAATCAGTTGCATGGCTCTGGGTATCTGAGGAAGAGGAGATTCATCTTAGCAGGGAGGAACTGCTCTAGGATTTGGTGGGAAGCTATGTGCTTCAGCCTGCTTTTCCTAACAGTTGGTTAGGGTGGCAGGCAACTGTGGGCTCCTGGGATGAGAGGATGTGCACCAAATAATTTCAGGACCCTAAGACCAAGGATCTAGCTGAGGGAGGCTCAATAGGATATCAATATTTGGTGGAGAAACAGGCAGATGATTTCAGCAAGACTCACTGTGCACCAGGAAAATTTTCTTCCACTCCAAATAGCCTCTCTGTCACAGTTTTTTTTTCACATGTCATCCTGCCATTCAATGTTTATTTTAATCAAACCAATAGTGTGCTTTTTAGGGTCATCTTTTAGAGTATCAACATGCCAAAGAATAGGGAGGCTGATATGTATTCATGCCTTAGCAGGTGTTTTGTTTCTGTATGAATCAGAACTTTTTTGGTTTGATTTCCAGTGATAAGCAGAGTCTGGGTCTACTGTTAGGAGACAGGGATATGTGCCAGTTCTCTGATGGTTTTCCGAATGATTATACCACTTATCTAAGGGGAATGTGTCAAAGAACGACTCAGTTATGAACATGAAATGACAATATGGGAGTAGGGGGAATGGCTTAGTGGTTAAGGGCATACATTATTCTTACAGAGGATGTGAGTTGGGTTCCAAGCACCCATGTGAGGTGGCTCACAAACCCAGTAATCCCGGCTCCAGAGAGATGCAACACCTCTTGCACTATCTGGCACTTGTGCACATACCGCCCACATAAACACACATAGACACACAACTGAGAACAATAAAATACATGTTTTTAAAGAAAGATTACACATACCAGACCACTAACATTTATCTGTTTCCCTATTGATTGTCCACTTTCTCATACAAGTGGTGTGTAGAAAACAATATTGCAATTCAGTGAAGCTTTAATTATTTAGTGCCTAGTAAATGCTACCAGTTTCCCTATATTGTCCCTTACACTTGCATTTTAGCCGAGCCATGGACTGTGCTAAGTAACCACGTGCATAGAGCTTAGCCTTTGGGAATCTGATAAAGTTTTGGAGGACTGAGATGAATCTATATCAGCCTTTCTCATAGGAATTGGTTAAATTGTACAGCCATAAAATTTTTTACATTTACATTTTACATTTACATTTTACATTGTTTATACACATATTAGCTCAAACTTCTCAGGCATATAGTATCATGAACTGCTATGTATAGCATTGTGCTTATTCCCATGTTAGGGGATTAATTTTATTAGGGTTAATAGGTTTTGTCCTCACCCCAGGCTAAGTAGTAGGAGGGGAGGAAATTGTCTCATTTAGTCAGTCCTGTCTATTCAAAACATCTTAAATGATTTGTGGGTGTATTGTCCTCAATGTCAAAGTGCATTGCTATTGTTCTTTCTCTCTAGAGGCTCTGGGTCTCCAGGGCCTCCACCCTAACCCCACTCCTTCCCCTGCCTGCTTTATAGACAGAGAGAGTAGTATTAGTGATTTGTGTTTCTGGGAAAGTATCATCTGGCCACTATGTGATATGCTCAGGGCGTTAAGTACTCAGACTAAGTGATGGACTTAGGTCCTACCAATTGCAATATGAATTCTACCATTCATTCATGTAGAGAGGGGCTATAAGCTCTGCATCGATTGTAGACAGCTACAATAACTCAATGGCACGGTCTACTGAATTCATTGGTCATTCTCTAGTAACAGAGCCAGGTCTGCCACAAAGGTGCTGATCTTAGCCAGGGGCACCCTGAATCTTCACAGAAGTTTGGATCTTCATTTCTGTTTCTTTGGAAGAGGTTTTCAGGTTACATCAGGGCCCAGGAAAAGACTGTGCTTGCTAGCTCCAGGCACAGTGTTCCCCATACAATGCTCCTCCCATGGAGGAGTTTTACATTAGTCCCCAACAGCATGTGAAAAGAAGAGTTTTACACAAGGTTAAAGTAACCCTCTAAAGGTTATATTAAGATACATATAATTTTAATTGTGTGTGTTCAAATTTATGAACATAGGATGGCAGTAATATCAGTGACATCCTCCCCACCCCAGATCATTCCCTTATAAAATTAAAAACCAGTTTCAAAAAACTCCCCCCAAAATTCCATGCTGGTGAATCATCAGTAGTTATTCTCTGAGAAAAACTTACACTGATATCACTGATGTACCAAGGCAGATGTTATGGTTTGGATCCAGAAAGTCTCTCAAATGCTAAAGGCTTGGTCCTTAGTTCAGTTATGTTTATAAGTGGGACTCTTAAGAAGTGAGTGGATCATGAGGCCTGGGATCTTACCAACAGATCGACCAATTGATTGATTCTTAATTTGATGGTCTATTGTGAGGTAATAGAAACTCAGCAGGTGAGACCTAGTTGAAGGGGGTGTGTATTTTGTCCTTTGTCCTTTCCTTGCCCTATTTCTTTGCCTTTTGCCTTTTGTGAGGTAAGCTGCTTTACTCTACTGCATATTTCCTTCCATGGTGTCCTGTCTCACTGCAGGTCCAGAAGCAGCAGACAGAGAGTACCATGGCTGAGACCTCAGAAACCATGAGCCAAAATAAGTCTTTTCTCCATAAAATTGGCACTCTCTGTTACCTTCTCACAGCAAAAGACTGTATCTGGTAGTTTTTCACGCTATTACTGCAGACACCTCACACTATGGCAAGAGCCCATGTCCTTGTATATTAGCATCCTCATGTTTGTGACATGCCATTCTGCTACACACATGGCCATTTGCCAACAAAGACTTAAGAGCTCAGTCTCTCAAAGGTCAGTCACACGCAAACTCAAGGGTGATACACTCTGTACTGAATTTATGTGATTTAAAGGGATAGAAGGGTATAAGGAAATATGAGCGACAGGGAGATGAGAAAAAGGGACAGGAGATTATCAACCCAAACTAAATATGTCTGAAAACCCACAAGGAAACCTGCAACTTGTAAGCTAATTTTAAAAAACTATACTAGAAACCATGCCTGGTACAGTAAACCTGTTCAAGAACTCTGTGACTGTGAAAGTCATGGGTGTTAGGGGAGAACACATTGTAATTCTTTGCTAAATGGGCACAGCATTCAACTGTCTTCTAAATATTTATCTTCATAACCAAAGATTAGTGAACTTTAAAAAGTCCTAATCAGGGAAGTCTTTTTTATGCTGTGGATGAGGTTGCTACAGAGATTTATAACTGGTCAGAGTGCAAAGAATGAGTGATGGATGAGTGCACAGTCCTAAATGAACTCCACTATCATAGCCTCTTCCTCCAAGACTAGGGAACATTGCAGAAGAGGGGTGGAAAGACTGTAAAAACCAAGGAGCATTGCTACCAAACAGGGAGTTCTATCAATGACTGATAGAGCCCCTGAGGAGCAAATGGCAGTTGCTGACTTCTCAGAGAGAGTGAGTTTGCTTCAGGGGTGTGAACCCTGGAAGGCCACCTGTACTCTATGTCTAAGCGCACATGCGAAGCACCAATACACCAAGAGGACTCAGTGGCAATTTTATTTTTTTAAAAAGAACCTGAAGTTGGGAGGGGGACTTGGTGAGGATTCTGGGAAGAATTGTAGGGGAAGAATGCTGAATATAATCAAACTACATTGTACACATGTATAAAATACTCAATAAATAAAAACATGTTTTACAAAGATAGAGACTACTTGAAAGAGAATACTGCCTTATGTATAGAAAATGGAAGATAAAATAACCAATACAATTTCAAATTAAAGACATAAAAATTTAAACAAAACAAAACAAGAACATGGTTCACTTTAACAAGAGTCCCTGTGTAAACGCTCCTTCTCCACAGAACATAGGAAAAAAATCTTAGCATAAGATGAATTATTCTAACTGGGAATAATTGCACAGAACATTAATTCTAGCACTTGGGAAGCAGAGACAGGCAGGTCTCTGATTTTGAGGCCATCCTGATCTACACAGTGAGTTTCAGGACAGCTAGGGCTATGCATAAAAATCTTGTCTTGAATCAAAACAAAAAGATGTATTCTAAAAGAATATGAAAATGGAAACATTTTTCCTCATACGTTCCAATACGATATGGTAATTTTCGCCATGTGAAAGCACTTCATAGGAAAAATTGAATGTGGAAGGAAGATTTACTTTGGACTGAAAAATGTTTTTAAATTAGGAAATGGAGAGATAGGAATGGGAAGGAAAAAGCCATAAATATCAAATAAATTCTTGCCCTTGAACTTGATTACTTGGAGGTGGCAAAATGGGACTTGGGTACACTTGGTGGCTTAAGATTTGGTGATAATAGATCAGAGAGGACACACCTAAGTGCAAAATGCTTTACTGTAACATGATAAATGAAATGACCTAGGGACTGATATTGGGGTTCAATTTTCAAGCTAAATATCAGAATAGCAAAGCTGCTGGTCACTAGCTTCTTACTTCTATCTCAGGTGGAATGGGCTGATCCTGTCTCCACAAACTCTCACTAAGCCTCAGACTGTAACCTCTCCTCAGCATGGCTGGAGAATGAATGTTTCCATCTTCAGTGTGACTGGAGAATGAATGCCTCCTACTGAATACTGAAGATCCAGCTTCTATCTTTTATCTCCCTCTAGTGCTTGGATTAAAAGCATGTGATCATGATATGTTACCTATTTAGACTGATTCAATCTCATGTATCCCTGGGTAGCCTTGAACTCAGAGAGATGGGTCTACTTCTTATTCCTGAGTCCTAAGATTAAAGGTGTGTACCACCACCTCCTAGCTTTAGGCTGCTAGAATTAAAGATGTGTGCCTGGCTTCCATGGCTTCTGGCTGACTTTGCTTTCGGAATCCTCAGGCAAGCTTTAATAAACCATAAATAATATATCACTATACTTTACTTCATTGGTAACTTCTCCAAATTAAGTATGGAACACATGAGAACAAGATTTGGTGAGAAAAATGGGCAATATGTGTGATAAGTGGCTGCCTGGATGAAGGGGGATCTGGTGCCTGGGATCAGAAGGGCAATGAAAGAATAGCATGCTAGGAAAGAGTACTGCAAAGCTACTCACCTAATTCCATGAACCAAGGACAATGACCAACTTTTACTAAGTCATCAATAAATGTTGATGTTGGTACCTGAAACCCCACTCAGTAGACGTTGGTTTATGTGAACAACTCCATTAAATCTCTTGGGAAAATTCAGTCAATCAGCCATTCATTCTTTATGATGAGTGTATAACAAGGCGGCTTTCTTCTGGATAGCCAATAGACATTAGCTGAACAATGAGAGGTTGACAGCCAAGTCAGTTAGAGACATGAGGCAATTTAGGGTCACAGGGCTGAGTTTCAGGCACAAGGCGCTGGGGGTGGGGTTCTCAGGAACTCAGAAGTTTGTAACTTTTATGATGACATCCACAAAATGCCAAGTGGAGGGGAGCTCGAATAAAATCAACCAAAACAGCACCTGTGGTTACGCAATGAGGGCACAATGTAGTATTCACGGATCTTTCACCCTTATGGTTTCTGAGCTTTTTAATTTGGAAGATTAGAAATCTAGACTATTGTAAGATGAACATTTCCTGTTGGGATCAGCTTGTCTTCTCCAGTTTCTTGCCTTCTGAGACTCCGAGCTTTCAGGCCTGTGGTCTAGAACTGGGATGCAACCCTAACTCTCACTAAGATGCCAAATAGGCGTTCAGCAGCAGGGGTAGCAGCACCCAGGCCATCCCTACAAAGGACCATTTATCAGTTATTTTGGGAAAGGGATTTTTTTAAGAAAAGAGGAAACTAAAGCAATAAGCTTTTTGTTTGCACTCATTCCCCACTGAGATCGTGAATCTGTATGGCTCGGTCCGTCACATATTTAGTTTTCAAGGCAAATGAGGTGATATGGAGACACATGGTTCATGTGAGTAATAAAATATACTCTGGAAAGTAGCTTTCACTTCCCCCAACCCCCAGTGAGGCACCTCAGTCAGGAAGTTTGTTTCTTCAATGAGAGCCTTAGTAAAATATAGCAAGGGCTGCAGATTTCTAGAAAAATGCACACATATGTTTACAATATATGTGAAGGAAAAGAAAGCCAAAGAAAGGAGATAAAAGAAACAGTAATTACATGGAACTGAAAAAATTAAAACCAACAAGAACAATACTTGCTCTATGAGGGTATTCTGCAAACCGCATCCTTCCCAGCTGCCCAAGCAACCCAGGATGCTCCCACTTCTTGGCTCAGATGTTGGTGCCAAGCAATGGCTTTTACTCACATACTCCTTCCTGGAGCTTTTGCTGATGGCTACACTTTCTGAAGCCCCTTTAGCTGAGAAAGGACCTGGGGAGTGAGGATTCTCTTGAGGCTAAGTGTGAGCTGATGGACAGGTTGAATCTAATGATGCTTGAAATGTCTCAGGTGAGAAAGGAAATGTTCTAGGGTATGAAATACTAGAGCTGTTGGACAGAAATGCAACAGTCTCCAAGTTCCTAGGTGAATTATTCTGTTTGTCCCCCACCCCCAGTCTGTGTGTGTGTGTGTGTGTGTGTGTGGTTTGTGGCTGGAACCAGACACAAAAGATCTTGGGAAAAGTCTCTAAAACCAAAATATAACTGGGGGATGAAGTCATTACCTGAATTATGTGCCTGATAGGAAAAACCTCAGGTGTGAAGGCTGATGGAGCGGGCAGTACCTTGGCCAAGATGATATACTCAACAGATGCTGCCGTGAGAGGGGTGAAGGGTCAATAACATTCTTACAAGGACAAGGGTGGGCAAGGCCGGCTGCAGAGGCGAAGATTCCAGAAAGGGGATTCTGTCGATGGAGTGAATTACACAGCAGTGGAGGAGGGGGAGAATATGCTACAAATGGTGAAGCAATCTCCCTGAACAGGCTCTGAGTTGCAGCCCTCCATGTCCCCAGCAACTGTACACATGCTTTGGGGTTGAAGTCTCAACTGGCTAATGGCTAGATATTGGATTTATGCAGGTGATCAAAGCAACAGCAATCAAAACCAACAGTTGGAAGGCATTTGAGCTGGTATGAATTCTGTATTCTGTAACTGCTGAGCAGACCAGCAGGATCTCTGTGCCCTGGCACATCTCCCTTGGGGATTAATGTATTCAGAGTTCATGACCAGTGGATGCAGGGAACAGGGAATTTCTAACCCAGGGTACTCTGCTCTGGTTCTGTCTGCATGTCCATTTGGTTAGAGAGGTACTTCCTTTTAAGCCCACATCATTAGTGAGACTCCAGGAGTTAGGTGATAAGGTATCTTATGGTCACACAACAACTGGAATGTGGTGGTAGTTAAGCAGGTAACAGGATCCTGTCACGATGGACCACATGGAACTGCAGAATGGGATGCTGCATGTGGGGAAGATTCCCAGTTCTTCTTATTCATGGTCTAAGAGGAATACTACAGAAATTTACACAACATCAAGTATTTCAGGCAAGAGGAGCAAATTGACCCGAACTAGTTGACAGTCTACAAATTCTATGACAGGGTGAAAGAAAGATGCTCTCAGTCATTTAAAATCTTCAGAAATGTGGGTCAGCTTCTGATGCTGACTCAGCACTGAAAGGCCAGGCCCTGTATTACCAGAGGTTAGATGAGGCTCGCTGCAATTTATAGTTGCATTTATATAAATACAGCAAAACAGCTGATTTCTTTAAAACTGATTGTTCTCTTCTATATACCTTTCTGTTTCTTGTAGAATCCTGCTTACATGATTATTTTACTGTTTGGTGAAGAAAGATTTCCTTAGAACCTGGTCAGTCCTGACACACTATATATTTTACTTCCATGACTGATTTAATCATAAGAACAATATTACATGCTATTTGTTACTTTTTGAAAGTTTAACCTAATTTTCTTGTAGAACTGTGGATAGAATCCAGGACCTCAGGCATGTTAGGTAGATGCTCTATCACTGAGCCTAGTCCTTAGACTCATAATTTTATCTTTTTAAGTTAAATTATTTTTTGAGGTATTGGAAATTTTGTTTTTAATCAGTAAATAACAGTTGAATAAATTTATTCCAGGTCTGGGAAATCTAACATTCTCTTCTGACCTCTGTGCGTACCAGGAACACATATGGCTCACATACATACATGCCAGCAAAACACTCACACACATAAAATAAACAAATCTTAAAAATAAATGCATGACATATTATCATTCATTATATCCACTCTACAAGGCAGTATATTACTAGAACGTACTCCTCCTCTCTATGGACTACTACTACATTCATAGGTGCAGAGAGCTGAGAGCTTGAGAATTTTTTCTTTTTTATAAAAGATTTGTTTTGTTTCTTGAGACCAAGTTTCTCTGCGTAACAGCCCTGGCTGTCCTGGAACTCAGTTTGTAGACCAGGCTGGCCTCAAACTCACAGAGACTCACCTGCCTCTGCCCTCCAAGTATTGGGATTAAAGATTTGTACCACTATGCTGGCTTTATTTTTTTCTTAAATAGTGTGTGTGTGTGTGTGTGTGTGTGTGTGTGTGTGTGTGTGTGTGTACAAGAAGAGGCATTGGATCCCCAGGAGCTGGAGAAAATAGGAGGTTGTGAGCTCCCTGATATGGTACTGTGAACTGAACTCGGGTCCTCTGGAAGAGCATAACCACTGAGCAATCTCTCCAGTACCAGATCTTAACAAATTTTATCTTTCACAAATGCAAACATAAAAAACAATGGCATCTTCTCATTTACTGAGGAAATCTTAATGTCTTTCTGTACACGGACACGGCTTAAACACTTAAACACGCAAAGATACACTGGCTACTGGGGTGATAAACTTTGACAGAGTAAAATTTACACACACACACACACACACACACACACACACACACACGGATAAAATAATGAGTACTCTTAAAGTGCTGTTTTTCCAGCTTTCCAGATATTTGTGTTCCCTAACAGGATGCAATTCAGCCCCCACACAAATGCAGCACACCTGTCCCTTCTCCAGGATTTGCCTCCCTGTCCCTCTTATACAATGTTTCCAATGCAAGCTACAGTTTTCATGATTACAGTTGCTGAGGGTTTTTTTTTTTTTTGGTTTTACGAGACAGGGTTTCTCTGTATTGTTTTGGAGGCTGTCGGTCCAGCCTGGCCTCGAACTCACAGAGATCCGCCTGCCTCTGCCTCCCGAGTGCTGGGATTAAAGGCATGCGCCACCAACGCCCGGCTACAGTTGCTGAGGTTTTAACATGTGACTTTTCAGTATTTGGGGATTGTGATTTGGGGGACTTTCAGACTAGAGTTTCAACCCTTCAGGGTTCTAACGTTAGGACTGTGGGGTTAGAGGTGGATTATGGTTGACACAGCATCTGAGTTTGGGTATCTAGAGTTCAGGTCCTCTTTGATTCCCTAAACGCTAATGAAACCTTGGAGAGGAGATCAACTGTAGGGAAGTGTGGCTCTCTCATTTACCAAGTAGGATGGTTAATTGTAATTATGCTAACCTCATTCTCATCATTGTGACTAAATACATGGCATGAACAACTTACAGGATAGATTTATCTAGACTCACATTTTTGGAGGTTTCAAACCATCATGGCTGGGAGGGCATGCTGGAGCAAAACAGCTTACCTAATGACAGCCAGGAAGCAGACAGAATGCTGAGCTACCTGGCTTTCTCCCTACACCTTTTATTGCCATCCCATAGGACAATGCCATCCACAAGTAGAGCAATGATGTTAATCCTCAATTAATCCAATCTGGAAACATCTATGTAAACACATCCAGCAGAATGCTTTGTTAATCTAAGTGATTCTAAGTTACTCAAGTTAACAATCAAGATTGACTATCAAGAAAATAATAACTAGTATGAACACCTACCTTGCTGACCTCTCAGGGCTATTATGAGCCTCACAGGGAATAAAATGTATGAGGGTGTTTTCTGAATTCTCAAAGCGCACTACACCTGTTTGAAGCCATAATTATTGCAATCAGCAAAGTGTCAATTTCTGCCCCCTGTCACTGTGGGTGGAGTCTTTCCCTCTCTCCTCTATCTACAGGTCACTGGTGTCAGTACAGAAAGCTCCATCACCACACGGTAATTTGATGTTGCATCTTGTGAGACATGCTCGATGTGGGGCAGCCTCTTGTTACAGCTTGATGAATGCATTAATTTTCAGAAGCAGACACAAGGAGAAAGGACATGACTGAATTAAGGTTTTATGTGTATTTCCCAGAGGAATACACAACTGAACCATAAATGCTAAATTGAGCCTTCTGAAACACTGATAAAGAGCCTCATTCTCAAATAGTCTCAATCCTTGAATAGTGTCTCTGCTTCACATTGGCAGATATGTGTGTTATATAGCGTGTGTCTGCTCTGGGGCACTCACTCACACATGATTAGGGAATAGGCAGGAAGAGAAGGTGCGAAGGTTTTATAAAATGACTCCATTTGTGAATAATATTACACAATAGCGAATAATTTCAGCATCAGTCCACATAGTGATTACCTTGGCTTCAAGAATTCAAGACTCCATTTTGAGGTGTCAGAGGCAGATAGAAACTCACCGCAAGGGGCCACTTTCATAAACGAGTACTTACAATACATACAAGATACTGGCCATGGGTTTATCTTCTACTGTCAACTCAGCTGAAAGCTGAGTATAGCTCAGGTGGCAGCATTCTCAGAGCCATTCTTGTGGTATTCTAATAGTAAGAAGAACCTGAAGGGTCATTCTGTTTTGTCTTTAGGGAAAAACTTACAGGGATTGGAGTCATCTTGATCTTCCAATGGGAAACATACTTAAGGCTAACCTGAAGTCATCTACAAACCTAACATTTATCTTCAGTGCTGTGAGGACCTAACCAAAGACATTTGAGATAAAAAGAGATTGTTGGCATTACTCCCAGAAGACACTTGGATACTGTTTTGTGTGATATAATGCCAGGGTGAAAACTGCCTCTTTCAATAAAACTTTATCAAGTACCTGCTGTGTAACAGGTGCTTTCCTGCACACACTGCACTACCTACCTCCTTCTCCTCTTATATGTTCCACACTTACATACATACGTGCAAACACATGCACATACATGTACATACACACCCTTCAAATAGGCTGCTAAACTAGAGGGAAGCCCTCTAGCGCCTTCATAACCTCTTTTGCTCAATTCCTAGGGAGCAGCAATTTGACAATCAGGGAACCATCCTTTGTTGGCACTTTGCTCCTTCCTCAGGACAAGTTACCACATGGGGCTAAGCTGACTAGCTCTTCTGGGCAAGGGGATTTGTGCCAACCATTTACTGAGCCAGATGGACTTTCAAATCCTGGGCAAAGGGACAATTCCACAGAGGACATTGTACACTAATTCCAGCCCCTTCATTATGCAGCTGAGAGGGCAGTGTGCTCAGCCTCAGTTTGAGACTCTACAGGAGGACACGTTGGGAAAGGAAGCTGCAGGTCCGTGCCTGGGCAAGGTCCTTCCAGCCCATGGAGCTGTCTTACTACCTGCTTACCAGGCCAGGTTTTGTACCATCACAGTAAAGAACTGATCCCAGTGAGATAAATATGCTGAGTGAATGAGACAGATAGGTTGAGAAAAGAAAGGCACCTGGCTTTGTAGAAGAAGATAACCTGGGTATCTAAACCACTCAGACTTACAGGTTGTCATCATCTCTGTAAACAGAGACAACCACGATCACCCCAATGAAATCATAGCTCCTTGCTCCTTTTGTATAAAGATAACTCATTTAGTAACAATAGTCCGTAAACTCATAAGTGCCATTAAGTTTATGGGATTGCTCCCAGTCTGAGACCCTTTGAGCTATCAATTTTGTTTTTAACAACTTCCCTGGGACCTCTGAAAGCACAGTAGTCAGTTTGGGTCTGTGCTGAAGCTGTTTCTAATGCTGTCTTTCTTCAGCTCAGGCATGCAGTAAAGGCAAATGGTGCAGTAGAAGCAAATATCAGAATCCATGGATGTCTGCCCATAATCCCAGTGTTCCTGTGATGAGACGGGAGTCAGAAATAGGAGCATCCCTAGAAGGGCACAGGCCAGCTAGCCTGGTGGAGGCAGCAACAAACAACAGAGACCCTGTACCAAACAGGTGGAAGGGTTGAAAGCCAGAGGGTGTCCTCTGACCTCCATGAATCCCTCCTTCCCACATGCACACATGCACACATCACACACCACACACACACACACACACACACACACACACACCACAACACACACAACACACACAACACACACATAAACACACCACACACACCACACACACACACATAAACACACCACACACATATCCATGCATACACACACCACACACCACACACACACACCACACCAACCACACACCACACATCACACACCACACACACCACACACATGCACACACATGCACACATCACACACCACACACACACACACACCATACACCACACACACACCACACACACACCCATGCGCACACCACACACACCACATACACATAAACACACCACACACACACCCATGCGCACACCACACACACCACATACACATAAACACACCACACACACACAGCCATGCACACACACACACCACACACCACACACACACCACACACACCACACACCACACATCACACACCACACACATATACACACATGCACACATCACACACCACACACACACCACACAGCACACACACACATACCACACACCACACACACCACACACCACACACACCACACATACCACACACCACACACACCACATACACCACACACACCACACACCACACACACCACACACACCACACACCACACACACCACACACCACACACCACACACACACATAAACGCACCACACACACAGCCATGCACACACACACCACATACACACACCACACCACACACCACACACATACACACACACATGCACACATCACATACCACACACACCACACACACACATAAACACACCACACACACCACACCACACACACAGCCATGCACACACACACACCACACACACACCACACCACACACCACACACATACACACACACATGCACACATCACACACCACACACACCACACACACACATAAACACACCACACACACCACACACCCACACACCACACACACACACCACACCACACACCACACATGCACACATCACACACACCACACACCTTTGCATCAAGCACCTTCAATAACTTTAGTGCAGGTGGACCACAGGTCACACTTGGGAAAAATGTTCTTCCAGAAAATCTTGATGGCAGTTAGCATCTTTATTCAGTCATTGATACAGTGATAAAATGTTCTTCCCAACCCTAGGATTTGGTTCATTTGCATTATAGAGAGAGGAAAACCAAATCACACCAAATCTGAAGTTAGCAAACCAGTTCCAATTCCTAAATTTGCAAGAAAATGCCTCAGAATTCCTTCTGCAGAGTCCACACTTAGCTCCCAAGATCTCCAGCTTTGTAAGGAGAAAAGGAAAAATGGGGTGTAATGAATTTGCTTTCTATTTCCATTTTGTCCCAGCATAAAGGAACATGCGTCATTGGACTCCTCCAAACGGGGCCAGGCTAATACCGTCACTTCCAGCTACGGCTTCACTCTGCACAGAAAGATGTTTCTATACTGTGATACTGACAGGAGTTGGACTGCTCTTGTTTGGCATTCATCCACAGCCACGAGACATGCTCAGCTGACTGCTCTTTATGCCATGACTTCCTTGTTCATGGTAGCAAAGGTAGTTATCAATGCTAGAGATGAAACAGAACCACTTGGCAAGAGCCCCTCCCCACAAAACACAGAATGGTGCCCATAGCTTTGTTAGGCACCTACTCCCTGCCTCCATGAAACACACTTCAGCTAACAAACTTTGGGTGTTAAGTAGATGATCTGATTCCAAATAGAACCATGCTCCATTCAGGCTTCTGCATGAAGAAGAGCTCTCTGAAGAAAGGCTACTCACACAGGAGCACACTGTTGAACACCATGACTCATAGAAGTTCATATGCCATGTACTTCAAACATTTACAAAATTGTCCCATGATAAATGTTTGTAGCTGTGACTTCCGCTTATGTCATCATGAGAGAAAGTATAAAGCCAGGTACAGAGGGAGTTTCTCTCCTCCTATCCTGATCATATCTGTATGATCAGGTATCCAGCATATCAGCCTTGAGGACTAGAAAAGAGATGGCCTGCTACAGTGGTAGCAATTTCTCACAGCAGACAACGGGCCTTGAATGGCTTTGATGTGCCAACCCGTCAACCAGACTCAATTCTTCTACCTGACTTGTAGTTTGAGATACTGTCCTCTACTGCAAATAAACACAAGGCTGGGTATCAGAGATCAGTGGTCCACTCTATAGACCAGAGCTCACCTATTTTGGGGCTAGGACAGTCACTTACATCACTTCCCATGAAAAGGACCACAAAGGCGTTGGTTCCCATTTAAGCCTTCTTCCTTCAGCCTCCTTACCCTCCTTCTTCTAACCTACTGTTCCCAGTCAGCCCTACACAGAGGGGCATGTTGCCTCCTCTTGGTAACTGTAACAAAACTTTCCCTTCCTTCCTCCCTCCCTGTCCTCTCCCTTCTTCCTTCTCTGCCCCCTCTCTCCCTTCCTTCTTTCTTTTTTCCTTCCTTTTTTTCTTTCCTGATAGGATCTCACTATATAGCTCAGACTGACCTGGAACTTGAAAAACTCCTGTCCTAACCTGTAGAGTGCTGGAGTTACAGACACAAGCCACCGTATCTGACATAAACCATCCTTTCAAAGGCAATTTACTTTCTGATCTATTGACCTCCCCGTACGTGCATGGCATAAAAACTCCTGAGACTGCTGTAGAAGTTTCTTAGTAAATGCCTGGCTCTTCTTAACCGTGTTAGTCGTCCCTTCACCTGGGTGTAAATCAGGACATTCCCGAACATTCTCTGAGAAACTTACTAAAAGAAAACTTGTCTCGATAGGATAAGATAGCGGTATAGTAGATGGATGCTGTAGAGGGAAGCAGCTGCACGCTGGCTCCCCCTGAGCTGTTGTCCCCTCTGTGTGCCACCATACCCCAGTGCAGATGGCGTGTGGAAGGAACCCAGCACATGCTCAGCGCTGCACCCATGGTAGCTTTGGCAGTTGCGCTTCTCGTACAACCAAAGCCTCCATGACTGTCATTTAACACCCTCTACATGAGGCTCTGACGCTTTGTGGGGAACAGGCTGTCTTATCAGAAAGCCTCAGAAAGGCAAAGGCAGAGAGATTGAATGGGGCTCAGAAGCTCACCCTTTGAGAGCTTGCCTTGCAACTCAGTGCCCCTGGGTATGCTGGGAAAACAGACTGCCTCGCACAATGGCCCGAAAAACATACCAGTCAGTGGAACAGAGTGAGCTGTGGGTAGCTATCGCTCTCTCTCCATCTATTCATTTGTGCTCACTGTCCTGTGAAAACCTGCTCTCTGTGAAATTGGTGGAGTCATGATTTTGGGGATAGACCATCTGCCTGGTCCCAAATGGGATTCATGAACTTGGAGGAATTTGCATTAACTGTTCATTGCAGCAAGAGGAATCCATTTATTTCACAGCTCTGAGATTTTGCACTTTTTTTAGAACCACAGCCTGCGTGCAAGGGTGTTGGGCCTTTCCATTAGCACTGTGGCCCCTTTTATTTTATTTTGCTTTACTCTTTCCAAATCCATTGCCTTCAACCTTAATATAATCAGCAGCAAATCCACTGTGCCTCGGTATTCCTCTCCATCCTATTTCAAATCAAAAGCCTCCATCCTCTGTGGGCCGTATTGTACATTTCTATTTTACATTAATAAACATGAAAATCATCAAAATGGGGGTATACTATTCTATCTGTTTGCAAAGAAGGAAAACCTAATTAGGTAAACAGAGGAATGGGAATGTTGATTAATTTAATTATTTGTTTAACCAAGGGCCAAACACAAAGCTCATTGCGGTTCTGACACCTGGAAACAAAAGTATCTTTGCAGTGTATGAGCTCACATTTTTCCGTAGAAGAGAGAACATGTGGTCAGCTGTGATAACTCAGCTTCTAACAGTGCCTCAAAACTTGTTAATATGAATATCAAGTCCATTGATATAAAGGATTTCATTAAATTTTCATGCATTTTCAACACATCATGGAAAAACTTACTCTTAAAAGAAATCAGTTTTTAATGATTTGCAACTTAGCGAGGTCTGTAATACCAGCTATGTGGGGGCTGAGGAGGAGATCTCCAGTTCAAAACCTGCCTGGCTAAGCAACTTACAGAACAATGTCCTATCTCAAAAAGGGATGGGAGCATAGGTACCAGCATGCTCGAGGACCTAGGCTCAAGCTACAGTGGTTTACATTTTATGCTTCATAATGGGAAGGAAGGGTTATCTCAAACTAGCAGAATCTAGGAGAGTCAATGGTTAGAGAGGATTTTTACCATAAATCTCTTCATACTCAGCTCATAGGGACATGTATGCTTTCAGCTGAGTTAATGGATTGATGTTTTTTTCGGGTCTGATTATTGAGAAAAGTTTTTCAGACCTCTTTAACCAGGTTACAGCTTAACACAGCAAAGAAAGCATGTCTTCAAAATCCTTTACTCCTGCCCATCCCATGAGAGCTTATTTATATGTGTTATACTTTAAAGCCACCAGTGAGAAGTCACAGTGCCTATTGCCTAAGGTGGTGGCAGACTCATGTGATCCCAGCACATGGGAGGCTGAAGCAGGAGAATAGAGAATTTAAGGCCAGCCTGAGCTATGTGTAGCAAGACCCCATCTCTAAAACTAAAACAAACAAAACAAATGGCATCGTTGGTTTGCTCAAGTATGGGAGAGCCACCAGTGAGCAGCCAGGAGGTAAACAAAGAGCTCCCCTATTTTAAGCCCAGCTTCTTGAGTTCTTGTGTGGGACTTGGAGGTCCCCACCACTATCAGCTTCAGAATGATGTGACTGTATGATTCCAGATACTGGTGGTGGGTGGGCATGTATGTGCGTGCACACATGCGCGCGCATGAATGCTGGAAACAAACCATCCCGGTTTGCCGGGAACTGAGAAGGCTCCTCAGGGCTTGGGAATTTTAGCACTAACCCTGAGAAAATCCCCAAGGTGAATTGGGAACAATTGGTTTGGAGTGGGCATGCAGTTTTGGGGTGAGAGGTACTCTGAACTGTACAACTTGTTTTACCTGTATCGGGCCCAAAATGTTGCCATAAAGACCTCAGTGATGACTGCAGGCTGGTGAAGCGGTTTGCACACAATCCGACACACAAGCACAGAGAAATGTGAGCTAATGGTTACTATTTTCCTCTTGGGATTCCTTGCTTTCTTCGTATTGACAGCAATTCTGTGTGGGCAGAAACACTTAAATGATGTTCTCAGTAAATTGGGTCTTGGTGGAATCCAGAATGTTCAACAAAGACCGGAGCAAACACCAGACTCATTGACCTCAGTTTGCCTCTGTTAGAAATAGGTATCAAATCAGAAAAACCCTTTTTATTCAGGGATAATTATAATTTAATTTGTCTATTCACCACGTAGATTTCAGTCACTTGCAACCAATAGTGAATCTAAGCAACAATACGGCACAGGCCACGTTACTAAAATGGAAGAGGAAACAGAAACTAAGAATTACCTTTGAAGAGCCCTGTTACCGTGGCTTCTGTTGGATACTGAAAGAGGAGGTGGGGATTGTTTGCTATTTACAAGGAGGGGAATAGGGTTCCTCTATGTTTATAAAGTCCCCTTGGTGTCTGGAAGGACAATAGAAGCTATGAAGGCTAACCGTCTGGGATGCAAATTCATCTGACTTTTCCTTACACTAATGACCTTATTTATGAAAAGGGGAAAGTAACTTGGTCCCTGGGCAGAGATTTGCTGAGATGATTGAAAAGGAAAATTAAAGACTGGGCAAACCAATCACAGCTGGGTGTTCAGCAAGTCACATTACATAAGTGTACATGCCTCTGCTTAGGGTCCCCAGCCTGTCCATTCTGCAAGTAGGAAGAGTGCTTCTGTTAGTCCTGGACCCTATGCAACCTATAGCTAAGAACTAATTCACTTGCCTTCTGAGGGTAGTCATGATAGACATTTAAAAATTATTCATTGTTTATCCATTGTGTATGTGTGTGTGTGTGTGTGTGAGAGAGAGAGAGAGAGAGAGAGAGAGAGAGAGAGAGAGAGAGAGAGAGAGAGAGAGAGAGAGAGAGAGGAAAGGCGGTGGGGAGAGAGAGAGGGAGGGAGGGGGAGAGGAGAGATATGACTCTGGGATCAAGGTCAGGTCTTTAGGCCTACACACAAGTGTCTCTAGTCACCAAGCTATCTTGCTAACTTTTGTGTATTTATTTTTGTTAGATCCCATGTCCTGAATCTATTCATATGTCTGTCCATTTGTTCACACATCTCTTCACCCCTGGCTTTAATATAGTTTTTCTCTTCAGAAACTTATCCTGAGATCTGCTAGTAAGGCAGGCTGAGAGGCAGGCCTAATGGCAGGTATTTGTGTTATAGGACTGGAGCCTTGTGATTGGCTGAATGCCTTTCTCTTGGGGTGGGGCCAGCCATCATTAGACTAAGTTGTTTCCGGGGCTCTCCCTTGCCTTCTCTTCTATAACTCCACTTTAGTACCTGTCTACGTCCCTTCTACTTTCCACCATGAACCAAATACAGGTCTTGCACTCTTGGGCTCCCGAGCCCCAGTAAACAAATCTCACTTTTTATAAACTACCCAGCCTCAAGTAGTCTACTATAGCGAGAGGAAACAGATCAAGTTGTCATCTACCGGCCACCTGCATGCCTGTCTGACTACCTGTCATCAATGTACCCATTCTGGGTTGCCTCGTGATGTACACCACGTTTCTGGGCACCGAGAGGGAGGAATGGTGCTCTAGTGGATTTCTCAGTCCCCTCTGCAGTTGCCAGCTCTTGCATCAGCACCATGGGTGTCGGGGAAGGCTGAATCCTGCCAGGCTTCCGGAAAAACAAGCCACCCTTGGAACATTTTGATAATAGGGAAGGACAAGAACTCAAATGCAGTTTCCTCCCTACGAGCCTTCCTTTATCAGCCTCACCCCTTTTCTCATATGAGAATTCTTTGCATATCTGAAGACAGTTGTTGTGACATCTTCCTTTGTCTTTTTATTCTGGATGAATACCTTCAGTTCCATCCCAATAAAAATCAGATTTTCTCCTCTAAACACAATGTCCCAGGTTACTAATGTTTGCAGTATGGGATCTTGGGGTTCTCTCATTGTGGGATGCAGTTTACCCTCGGTAGCTCTTCAGGGCTTCACCTGACCTCATACCTCTCCTTACGTCCTCCTTCATAGATGCCTTCCTCCGAGCAATGCCCTCTACTCTCTCAGTTCAGGGTCTACTTTTAGGAGGCTCCATGAAGATACCAATTTTCACATGTGAGAAGGGGGAAGGGAGGCTTCTTACAGAAAAGATCACTATCCCAGCTCTCATAGTTCACAATGCAGGGGTGGCTGAGGGCGGGCTCCTGTCATTGTTACACTAACCCTCTGCAGTGACCTCAAAGGCAAGGAGGACTTGTGGTCTTATCACAGACCTGTAAGGAAACCCTAAGGGAGAAAGAAGGCTGTTGGGGTTCATCCCACCTCCACAGTCTTGCCATCACCACACCAAAGCCCCGTTCTTGGAACGCCCCTAGCACTTGGAATCTGCTCACTCTCACAGCTGATCTTTCTGTCAAGTTTGCTTTCAGTGTCACCTAGTTCCCACAGGCTCTGCTGCTGGCTTTCTGAAGGGTATTTCCATGGGGGAGGGAAGGGTGTCTAATGTGATTGCCGCTGTCCAGTTTCCCCTTCATTGTCCACTGTTCCTCCCTGGGCCGGGCAACCAGCCCCAAGTGTGCACGGGATGAGGTCACTTGCCAGCACCATTTCCCACACAGAACTGGCTGGTCCAGAGTTGTACTGTCACCTGGTGTAGGAGAACAAAGCCCCTCTCTCCCATCTTCTTTCCCAGAATTCTGGGAATCAGGCCAGCTTCATTCTGTGTTTTCAAACATGCTAGTTTCGGTGGCAGCTTTTACAGTGATTATCTCACTACAGCCTTGGCCTCAAAACACCTTATTTATTGTGGATGACAAAAAAGTTCACTCTTTCAACCACTAAGAAAGAAAGAAGGTATAGTTTTACTGGAATGTTTTCACTCGTGGGAAAATATTTCTTTGTCCCTCGGAGTGTGCCATTGGCCACAGTGTAGATTGATTGGATGGGACCAGCCTACTTCAGGGAGCCAGGGCTCACAGGTCAGACACCCAGGTATTTTCTAGAACTTGTTTTGCGCTGTGTTTCTAACATCGTGGATTTATCCCCTGGGCCCATAAGTTTCTAATTGCTTTGCAAGGCACAGACTCTTCCGTATAAATAAGTCTAGTTTTATTCCGAGAGAGCAAAGGTGTGACATTCTTAGGGAGGGAGAGAAGAGCAGAAATGTCTCTGGAGTGGGTGGCGGTGCTGTGACTGTGTGACACACAGTTAGCATAAAATAGTAATGTTTTGCTGGCTGCAGGGAGAATATTTATAGCAGAGACCTAGGAATGACTGTGGAGGAAAAGCCTTCTGCGTAGTCATGGGGAACAAGGCTCCAAGGTGGCATCTTGTCTAAGCAATGGCCTTGTCCCTGCCTGAAGCCTGGAAGCTGCATGCTCACCAAGAAAGGACATTTGTGTTAGCCAAAGACCATGTACAAGTTATACTTCCTATAGCTCAACCTCCCAAGAATGGAAAAGGTAGGCAAGGGAAAGATGGCAGACAGTAAGGAGTTTAGGGGCTTGTCGATACATTTTGCATTGCTATGCAGAATCCCAGGAGGAAGGGCCACACACTCCCGAGTGGGAGGCTGAGAACTTGAGAACACCACTGTCTGCATGGCACGGCGAAGGTACAACTTTGCAGGGCCCTGAGAGGGACTCAGACAGGAATTGTAGAACTCGGTCGGGGAGAATGGGATGGAGTTAGAACTGGGGGCATCACCTGAAGCTTCAGCAATTGCCTAGGGATCAAAGGCCCTTTGCATGGAAACCCCCCTGCCAATGAGGCATCCCCAGTATTTGAAACCTTCTAATTTTATGAACTGTGTCTAGTACAGCCCACAGGCTAGGTCCAGTGCGCTATGACACATTCTTTGGTTGATGTCAATTCGTATGCTTTCTAGTTACCTTTCTCATCGTGGTGACTGAATAGCAGTCAAGATCGAACATGAGGGAGGAAGGGTTTATTGATCTCACAGTTAAAGAGGATACAGTACATTATTACAGGGAAGGCATGGTGGCTGGGGTTCTGTGGGTAGCCACAGGACTGCACTCAAGACTTTATGGCTTGTTATATCTCAACAAAGTAGGAAGCAGAGAGCTTGGTTGAGAAGTGAGTCCACTGTCTATAAGCCTTCAAAACCTACCACCTACTCCAGTGAGCTGATTTCACTAACTAAGTACACTTCCTAAAGGCTCCACAGATTCCCTAAGCAGCACCACTAGCTATGAGTTCAAACACAGGAGCCTACTGGAGCATTTCATAGGCAAACCATTCCAGTTTCAGATTTCATTAAAGAGAAATACTCAAATTAAGTATCATTGAAGTGGCTGTCCCAAGGCTCTGATTGCATAGACCATCAAGACAGCAAATAGCACCAAACTTGCTTTAACTTCAAAGTGTGAACAGGATTTCAAGAAAAGAGAGGAGAGAAAAAACATATGTATGTACATACGTATGTATGTATGTATGTATGTATGTATAGAAAAATATCTCCCACGCAGCATTAGGATAAACCTCAAAACACTTTTACTACTTTGGAGACAATAGCTATATAAAAAAAATCCCATTGTCTACATTATCACTTATTTCCTGAACTGATTTGTTGAGTCTTCATTTTCCTTAGGAGAAGTTTTGGCCTTTCTCATTTGCTGTCTGGCTACATCAGCAAGATTTATTATGTGGGTATCAAGTTCTCAAGAGGAATTACCAGTGGTTTTAACAACCCAGGCTAGTCTTTTACAAGATAATTAACATGGTATTCAGAGCACAGATTTTTTTTCTGGAAAATTCAACTTTGTACTCCATAGAGAGAACTTTGATATTGGTTGAGTTTCTACTTATCAAGGGGTAACTTATACTCTCATCAACCCCACCTCAAGATTGCCTTGTAACTTCCATCACCCGAGCTAGGATGAGTTCGTTTTCTTTTATGTTTCTGATATGTTAATTTGTGTTCCAGCAAGTTAAGCAGGTGGAGTTTGAGTGATTTGGTTGCTCACTCCCCAAGCCAGGCAGAGTCCTCATGTCTCCTTTGCTGGGGGCACTTGACCATGTAGAGGCTCAATACAGTGAGTACATGGCCATTTAGCACTTAGATTCACTTTCTCTGTTTAATAAATGTCACGCTCATCTGCCTGTTGCCTTCTTTGGAAAGAGTGTTAGTCATGATGAAGCTGGGCACTCTGATGCCCTGGTCTCAGCTAGGCAAGGAGCTTTGCTGCAACAGAACTGGGACAACCTATCCAAGGTGAGGTATGGCTGTGAAAGATGCTGTTGCTGCTGGCATTGGTCAGATGCCAGGGTAGAACACAGATCCTCAGGAAGGCTGCAAGCTTGTGACTCCAGCACCTACCATAGAGCTTGGTACATAGTATACCTTTATCAATTCTCATCAAGTCAGACATCAGGAAAAGGTGAGTTTTTGGTGGTTATTCTCATTGAATGACCTCAACATGGACTCCTGTGTTGTTTACATGAACTGGATACTGTTAAGGACTTAGAGATTAACAATATCCAAGAATCCATATGGATGTGGTTGGCACTGGGGGAGGGAGCGGCCATCAGACAGTGTGATTTTAGGGCTAGCCTGGTACACAGCAGTAGAGCTTCAGACCTTAGAGGGTATGTTGTGGTTATTTTCTTTTGTTACTGTGACAAAGTACTTGAAAAACACAATTTAAAGGTTAAAAAGGTTATTTTGTCTCATGGTTTCAGAAGCTCTAATCTATAGACTTGCCCATGTTCTTGGTTAAAGTGTCGTGGTGATAGGGGTGGGGGTAGAGGTTGTTTTTCACTTCTCAGTAGACAGAAAGAAGTGAAAAGGGAATACTGGTACTTGTCTCATCTTCTCCTTTTTCTGTTTGTACTCCTTCCTCTTCTGCCAATGTATATATGCTGCCTATATTTGGATTAGTTCACCCTTTCAGTTAATCCTTCTGGAAAGTCCTCCACAACGCACCCAGAGGTATCCCCAATCCCCTATGAAATTCTAAATTCAGTAGAGCTGTAAACAAAGACTAAGTGTCACAGAGGTTATCTGGCAAGAGCAAGGCAGGAGTAGATGGGAGTTGGGGCATGGGACTTGCAAAGACATAGCCTGGGTATGGAGAAAGAGCCAGCAACAGAAAGAAGCGTGGTGCTGAGAACTGCTGCGTAAGGTCAGGGCCCCAGTGACAATATGACCCACACAAGATGCCACAGGGGCAGAAGTGCCTAGCAGGAAAGACTACTCCATGCAGAATATCTTTTGGATCTCAGGACAGGACTAGCTTGTAGGTGGAGACCACAGGACCAAGGAGACTGTGGGATGACAGTGGCAGCATTCCAAACGAACCTGGTACAAACAAGCTCTCAGAAGCTTAGATGATTTGGAAACTGTCTTAGCTGATTTACAATGGTTTCTTCCCCACCAAACAAAGTGCCTATAGGCTAAAACCCAGGAAACGTATGAAAACCTCTGTGAGAACACATGCACTAAGGTGTCAGCATCTTAGGAGGTGAGTCTTCTCCATGCAGGAGGCACTTAAGACTCCACGCTTTACCTGCTGAAGACACAGTGGTGCAAAGCTTAGTAGGAAGAAAGGTAGGCTGTTAGCTGAAATGATGGTCATCTGGATTTGAAACGACAATACTAAAGTTCCTAATGTGATAATGAGGCTTCTCTGTCTTCTAGAGAAAGTGTGCCTTGAGCAAGTGGGAGCTCATGGACCCCAGTCTGACAGCTGGGAAACCAGCATAGGACGGAACCAGGCCCCCCTGAACACGGGTGTCAGTTGGGGAGCCTGGGCAGTCTGTGGGACCTCTGGCAGTGGAACCAGTATTCATCCCTAGTGCAAGAATGGGCATTGGGAGCCCATTCCCTATGGAGGGATACTCTCTCAGGCTAGATACATAGGGGAGGGCATAGGTCCGGCCCCAAATGATGTGACAGACTTTGATGATCCCCCCCATCGGAGGCCTCGCTTTCCCTGGGGAGTGGATAGAGGGTGGGATCTGGGATTGATGGGGATAATGGGAGGATGGGAGGGAGAGGGAACTGGGATTGGTATGTAAAATAAGATTGTTTTTAATTTAAATAAAAATTAATAAAAAACAAAAAAGAAAGTGTGCCACACACACCATACACTTGCATATTCATATATAATGGACAAAGTAAAAATGAGTAGGATCTACTTGTACACACCATATTCAGTAAATAAAATGCATTTACAGGCAATAGATAAATATTTTTGACCTTTAATATAGGAAGAAAACTGGCCTAGAAATGATCAGCAGTGAGCCAAGAAGAGACTTGACATTATAGCTTGGCATTTTATCATTTAATGAAGACTAGCTGCTTCCATTAGCAATGTCTATCAGAGCCTGTTGCTCCTAAAAGGATTCTTTAAAATTCAAGATTAGATATGCTTAACTCCCCTTGCCTTTGACTGTCCTTTGAAAAGCAGCCCTCTTTCCCTCACTGTTCACTGCCACCTAGTGAATTTATGTGGGAAAGAAAGGATCTCCTGGAAGGAAATGCCTTAACCAGCTTTAGCCAGGGATGCTC
This sequence comes from Mesocricetus auratus, assembly GCF_017639785.1. NCBI lineage: Eukaryota > Metazoa > Chordata > Mammalia > Rodentia > Cricetidae > Mesocricetus > Mesocricetus auratus. The sequence goes on along the minus strand of NW_024429196.1, from coordinate 22,197,715 downwards.
TTAGGTGTCAAATTATAATGAAGCAGGGTGGGTAGGAGCTCTTGGCAATAGAGTCCAGATGAGACCATGTCATCCAACCCAGCCAGGGAAGATGGGTAAACAAAGCCATTATCCAGTGGTCATGGTGAGCAGCTGGTGAGACTGCACAGGGCTTCCTGCCTGACAGGCAGGCTCCACAGACTGAACCACACACAGGGGGATATGGTAGGATGTGTATGCCTTGTGGATTTAAGGGTTATGGAGTAAGGCGTGTGTGGAATGCTGAGGCCACTGTGTACACACGAGGCATCAAAAGTCTGCTAATGAGACTCCCTGGGGTGACCATTTCCTGAAGTGAAGAGAGTGCTAATTAGAATGGAAGTGGAGGCTTGTGCAACTCTTCCTACCCCCAAGTTTGTCCTGGGCTAGTCCACCCTCAGTGTGAACAGGCAAAACCCCTGCTAAATGGAGTACCAGCCCACACCCAGTGTCACCGGTACTCAAAGGAAACACTGCCCCCTTCCCAGCAAAACTGTAAGAGAGAGGTGGGCAGGGACTGACTCGCTGAGTTACATCATTGTCATGACTCAGCTTGACTGTGTTTCAGCATCTTCTCTGCCTCTCTGGTGGGACTTTCTCAGGTTGGAGGAATGCCTTCTGTGCAGTCTACCCCACAGAAACACTGAAGCTATGCAATGGCTGCTGTCATGAAGTATGTATGTATGCTGGTATGCACTCCTGAATGTCTGGTCGTATTTGAATGTGTTCTGTGCATGCTAGTATTTGTATGCATGTATGCATGGCTGTATATCTATGAATATGCATGCATGTGTGTATGTGTGTCCAATATGTGTGGGAACAATAAGAGATAGATGGTCTTCAGTCTCTTATTGATGTGCATGACCTTTAATGGGTAAGTTTTAATGACAAAAGTAAAAGGCTTGATAAGGCTGTTTTGGATTAGAGAAAAAAAGAAACAAAGAATTCCATGACTTCAATAATTTATTGAGAGCTGAGGATTTAGCTTAGTTGGTAGAGTGTTTGATTTGAACAAAGCCTTCAGTTTGATTCATAGTAACAGCTTAACTGGGCCATGGTGTTGCATATTGCAATCCCAAAACTTGGGAGGTGGTGGCAGGAGAACCAGAAGTTGAAGAGTTCAAGACTTCCCTCCTCTGCATATAGTTTGAGATCACACTGGACTATGTGACACTGTTTCAGAGAGAAAGAGAGAGAGAGAGAGAGAGAGAGAGAAAGAGAGAGAGAGAGAAAGAGAGAGAGATAGAGAGAGAGAGAGAGAGAGAGAGAGAGAGAGAGAGAGAAGAGGAAACTGATATATTTTTCACTCAGGACAGCACTGGCCATTTAGCTCATCATAACACCTCCCCCCCCCACTGGCTTCCTATCTAGAGTGTATGTCTCTCTCCAGGAGCTAGTCCAAGTTTTAAAAGCATCTTCAAGGAACAGACTGAGTATTTCCTGCTGGACATTATTTTCACACTGGGAACAGATCAGCCCCATTACAAACATGGTGGTTTATTTTGGCACTGGGCCATCAACTGATTTGATGGCATTTATATTGTAATTTATAGTTGTCAATAGAATTGGAATGCTCGAGTTATCCATGGGGACATGAACTATTAATAGAGCAATACACAGGCGCCCAAGGAGATCACAGGGGATCACTCTGCATTATTTTATATGGTACTTTTGAATGTACTCTCAACCTGAGCACTTACCAGCTGCTGGTCCAGCGTGGCCTTCTGAATCCATTTCTACATATTGTTTTTGTGGTGAACAGAGACTCAAATACGTGTCTGACAGGAAGCAATGAAACAGCTATCTCATGTGCCCTTTTTGATTAAGAACTTCCTATGCCATCTCCAATCCCCGGGACCTTCGATGGAGGTTGGTGGTCTCAACCCGATGTGAGACCAGCACCTGCCCGAAGAACAGTCGTTATCAATTGATGAAATGGGAAGACTAAGAAGACGAAGGACTCAAGGTGGAAAGCTGGAGCACTACACAATGCTTTGAGTTTAGACCGAGAAGGGCTATTATAGCAATCTTTGATCCACAAATGGTCAGAACGGCAGAGAGTAGATGGTGTGCTCAGCCCCAAATGGAACATCTATAACATAATTCCTACACTTGAGGCTCAGGGGCCATTGTGGAAGCGGGGGCCGAAAGACTGCAAGGGGCTGTGGATTGTGCAGACTGCCGTGTGATAGTGTCTTCTGAATGGGACAGACTGCTGTGTCATCAAACTTTCAAGATGGCGGCCTGCACAACACACATAAAGACTGCACCAGCTGAGCGGACACCACAAGGCTCCATCCTAGACTAAAGAACCAGAGGCAGGGAACAGTTGCTGAGGGAGGGAGAGTTGGTTTCCTTTGTTTGTTTCCTCATTGATGGGAGCCCCTAGTCTGAAGGGGTCAGCTGTAAACACATGCAAATAAGGACCGCACTAACTGCATTTGGTAGGTTACCTATATCAAATGTATGCCTCCAAGCCTCAGGTTTTCACATTGCTCCTAGGGATCAAATTCAGGCCCTCACACATCGACTGCAAGCACTTTACTCACCCAGCTATCTTACCAGACACCAAAGTTCTTAATCCAGTTTTAGAAATAAACATTTTCAATATTAGAGACTTCCCCTGAAAGTCACCAAAGACAACTTAAGGTAAAAAAGTTTGAAGCAACCAGTTAGTGTGGAACTCCGCGCTCTTGGCCCCACAAAGCATGAGGATGTCCAGGGTTGCTCTTTATAGGGTTTGGGAATTTGGATGAGACATGAGCACAGACTGGGAAAGGGGACCTGGTAGCATGGTGGTAGTTGTTCCCCAGACGTCCTGCTGAGGGCATCAGGGAATGAGCTCCTTAATCTGCTCTGCATTCATGCACTCAGGAACAGAAAGCAGGTTTGTGGGTTTTTGTTGGTGGTGGTTTTCTTTTCTTTTTTTCTTTCTTTCTTTCTTTCTTTTTTTTTTTTTTTTGGTTGTTGTTTTGAAGACACCATGCTGTGTAGCATAGGCTCTCCACTTGCTGGTGTGTAGAACCTTGGATTTTGAATTGTGAGCCAAAACAAACCCTCCCCTCCTTAAGCTGGCCTTGTCATGCACTTGATCACAGCACTAAGAAAAGTGACCAGAACAAATGACTATACTTAACAGTGGCAGTTTGATGGGAACCAAAGCAACCTAATAAGCTAAGACCTAAGACCTTCTTATCCCCTGACTGTCCCCTGAATTCCTTTTCTTTGTCATTTATGCAGACCCCCAGGTAGAGCACTATTCCCAAGGCTCACCTCAGTATGCCCAGCAGTGACTTGCCCACTTCTGGATTTACACTCAGGAAAGTCAATATCTGATTTGGGTCATTTATGTTAAGTTCATTTCCACCATCACCCTGATTCACACAGAGATGAATTTAAAGTCACTGTGTTGAGAAAAGAAGCATCTCCCTGCCTGGTTGCTTTTGGATTTGAAAAAGCACCCATGCTGGAGCTTTAACAATATCATAGAGACATTGAGCTGAAGACAAAGCATTAGCCTGGACACAAGGGAGGGAACTCCTGGGGAAAAAGTGCTTTACTATCTTGAGGTCCATGAGGGCCGGCTGACTATTTGTTCTGAGGATTAGAGAACTTTCAGGAAGATCTGTTTCAGAAAAGACGACCATGTATTTAACCTTTCTCAATTTGCATAATGAAAGAGGGCAACTTACTCTGATGCAGAAAAAAAAAACAAGCCAAAATCTTGCATCTGAGGCACTTGATTTCCTATGCTCATTGTGAAACACAAGAAAAGCCAAATCTGTCTATGACGGTTGAATGTAGGCTCACTGAAGACTACTGGATGCTGGAAATAGAACCCACATTTATTTTTGGTTATTAGGCTTCAGGTGTATTTTATTCCTCCTTTCATTAGCACTTCCCTTTCTAGTATTTTTTAATAGTCAGAAAAATGTCTTTTGAAATATGAATTATTTGTTTATTTAGTGGGAACCTTTTGAACTAGAGGAGTGTCAGGTATGATTCACCCTGCCCTTCCTGGCTGCGTTAAATTCACACAGGTCTTAGCAGCTCAAGCCCATGTTTCTCAGTCTTCAGTGTGTGAGTAGCATGATGCCCATACTTGCAGCCCAAATTTCAACAACTCTTGCAAGACTTCTGCAGCCTCCCTTCCAGCTCTTTAATCAAGTTTCTGCAGAAATAGCTTTATCTGTTATGTACATTATTTTAGGAAACCCCATGCTTTTTCTATTTTAAAATATTCCAAAGACAGTAGTATGACAACCTCTGGGCTATATGATAGCTAGACAGCTTCTCTCTTGGGATCCTCCTACATTTGTTAACACAGTCAAGTGTTGTGTATGAATGCTTTGGTTCAATGATAGATCACAGTGAGGGCCCATAAAACTTAATGAAGATGAAAATTTCTTATTGACGGTGGGTGGTGTTGGGTCATTCTGGTGTTACTGCTGTGATATGTTATTCACAGGTATGCATGTGGATAGTGTATAAAACATCCAACTATGTACAGTATATAAGAAATGGCTATGCTGTTGGCTTACTCTGTATCATGAATTTAAAGCATACTGTTTCAACTTATAAACAATTACTGTAACATTGTTGTTGTGTTTATGCTGCCAACAGCCTTGGATATGTCACCTATGTCTCTTTCTGTGTATTAAGAACCCTCATTGGATGACTGACTCCCACCTTCTATGTTTGTTTGTATAAATTCATTCTATAATGTTCACAAAATGATGAGGTTTCTCAAGACACATCATTAGTGACATGTGACTGTTCTCTCTCACAAAGCCCATAGGATCACTCAGAAGTTCCTACAGCTGTCCTTTTCAGAGACAGTGAAAATAGCCTCATTGATCTGCAGTAATTAACTGTGCTAAGACATTTCCCATGCCCTTTACTTAAGAGATACTTGCTGCAGGGCTAGTCTGATGAGAAGGTAAACTAGGCTGACGCGATCTGCCGCTCAAAAGGTCCTTTCTTGAATTCCCACTTTTGACTGAAAACCCAACAGCACTCATTTATGTTCTATTGCAACTTACAGAGGATTACTTTCAATAAATCCTTTACAGATAAGAGGGATTTAAACAATGGGATTGAGAAGCAAAAGCAAAGAACATTGGAGGGAAGGTAAAGTGGTAAGAAAGAGATGAAGAGGAAGCCCGTGGTAACTTCCCTCCATGTTGCTCTGTTCCAACGCACCTGCTCCTATATCCAGCATCCCAAAGCTTAAAGACTTCCGCCTTCACTAGGTCTGTCCTCTACCTCAACGCAGCATATATGTCCTTGGGAATAATTCCAGGGATAATAACATTTCTTAGGAAAAATGCCCGGTGCCCTTCCCAGGAAAAGCCAAAGATGTACGATCTTTCCTTTCTCTCTTCCTTATCATCATGGCATTTCCTATCAAGACCATTCCATTTGTTTCTCATCAGATGTTTGATGAACGTCAGCCTCTCAGCTATTTATAGAGTCTAAGTGGGAAAAGCAAGCTGGCTTGATTGAGTTAAGTCTCAACCACTGACTGCCATGCATTTAGAGAATAGAAGGTGAAAATTTCAGACCTGGAAGATGGCTATTCATAAAAAGTTTGACTTGCAAGCATGGGGTTCTGAATTCAACCCCCACAATACACATAAATAAAGCTGTTTGCCATGATGAATACTCATAATCCCAGTGCTAGGCAATGGAGACAGGCAAATTCCTGGAGTTCACTGACTAGTCCAGCCTAGTAGTTAAGTATCCAGACAATACTATCAAAAATAAGGTGGGTGGTGTTTCCAAGGAACAACATCCAAGGTTGTACTCTAGCCTACATGCCTGTATATATGTATACACACAGACAGACAGAGACAGACAGACAGACACACACACACACACACTTCCTTCCAGTGTGAAAACTTACAAGATACAAAAGATCTCTGAAAAAGCCATAGGGAAAGAACACATATGTGGAAGTTGACAAGATAGATGACCAGAAAGTATCTGGGATATTCATTCACAGCACATAGCTTAATTTCTCTCCAGGGATAGACTGATAGGCCCCCATGATTCCTTATTAACCACACTTTGATTATTAACTCACACAGGTGTGAGAGGGCACACAGAAAGCAGATGAACAAGAGCTAGTTGAACCCACAACCATGAGACACCGGCCTTATTATAACCCACAATTTAGAATGCTCTGGCAGTGCAGGGATTTTAAGGGGCAAGGACAGCTCCCAAGTGATTCCCCCTTGCTTAGCCTATCCCCTATAAGTTGTCTAAATTTTATATACAATGTATGTGTGAACTTCAAAGCTTACTCAATTAGATTAATTTGACTTCCAGTTCTAGTCTTGAAGTTCACAAAGAAAGAAACCCTATTGCAGAAAAGAACAAGGCTTGGGTGTTCTCATTTGGGCATGTAGCCTTTAAATAGATATGACAGCTCAATTTTCCAATATGATATGCAGGAAATATGAAATTAGCTCCAATTATATGCGCTACAGTGATTATGTACGCAGGAGGTTTCAAATGGGGCAACTTGTCACAGCTACTTCCTGAGGCTTTGCTTTCTAGAATTCAGAGCCTAACCCACAGGAAATCAACAACACATAAAAGAAAAAGATACCTAGAGGGAGGAACATGGAAATCCATTTTGTTTTGTTTGTTTTTATCTGGATGTCATTCCAGACTGGTTACATAACACATCCTCTGTTGGGCAACACAGATACACAGAGGTTAACATGACAGAGGCCTTCCCCAAAGCCCTTGTGATCTGCATGCACCCAAATATGCATTAGAGTCATATCAACAATGCATCAGTTTCATCAAAATGATTGTGTGCAGCCTTGTTCTCTAAATATGTTCTCTAAATGAGCCTGGCACAGCACAGCTACTAGAAGTATCTTGCAATAGAAGAGGTGTACCCTTGTCTTTTTTAGTGAAACTGGGAATCTAGATGTGATGCTTGGACACAAAGTTGCCATTTGGGGGTGTGAAGAAATACATTGAAGGTGGAGAGCAGTTTTTCTTAGAGGTCTTGGTCTCTGATGACGACAGAGCTTTGAAGGGAACCCGCGGTAACCTCCCTGTAGCCCATTCACTTGGGGAAAGTAAGTCTATCTTCCTTGAGTCATGACTAACAATGTTACTAACCTTTAGTTTGTCATATGTAAACTAAACTGGCTTATGTAGTGTCTTTACAGAATCACATTCTAACTGGAACAAAACTGCTGAGTTCAGCGGCCTTTCAGAGTTGTAGCTTCCCGTGACTGCTAGTTCTACAGAACACGGATTTTTCTCAAGAGGCTAAGATAGATGGAGCCACTCAGGGGTTTCTTTTTCTTTTCTTCTCCCCCCTCCTTAGTCTCTACATCTGTTCTCCATCACCACTGCTCCAATAATAGCTTGAAGGTGTTTTTGTTTTTCACTCCAATTTTTATAAAGACTAATTTGAAATGACAAATTTTAAATAAATACCAAGAAAACTTGTAAGAATTATAGATAGCTAACAGCTCCTGTTAAGCTATCAACAAACAAGCAAGTATGGACAAAGGTCAGAGAGTTCTGGTTGTTCCTTGCTGTGAACTGGATCAAACACTTGGCTGACATGAGTTTCTGCTACAAGAAGCTGTGCTACCATCATATGCCTAAAGCAACAGGGCCAAGGGACCATGAACTGCAGCCTTCAAAACCATCAGCCAAAATAAATCATTTTCCCCTCTGGAGGAGACTACCTCAGGTATTGTGATAATAAAGGAAAACTATCTAACACTGAAGCTTTACGGAACCTTCTACTCCTCCCCCTACTTAAGAGGTTCCACAGTGGCTGTGCATGGGGTTTCCTGATTCCAATTGCTATAAACCCAGCCTACCTGGGAGAAAATGTGAGGGAGACAAATTGCCAAGACTTCTCTGACTATTCTTGTCCCTCTTGGACAAGTGTACTCAAAATTTTGAGACTGGCACATGAGAAATTGCCAGGAATTGTCAGCCACTGTTGACCCTTAGCTGTTAAGTTCACATGGCTCAACACAGCACTGTATTTGATAAATGGCTCCAAATCATTCCATATCTTCACACAGGTAATCCCATAAGTTAAAGTTCATAAAATATTAGATCTGCATTTTCATCGTCTTCATTAAAATACATGATGGAGGCTGGAGATATAGCCTAGTGGAAGAATACTTGCCTAGCATTCAAAAGGTCCTATGTTCAATCCCTGTAATGATATAAATATTGACATCTTTGTGTGTTGTTGTTCTTCTCATGCACTACACAAATTATTTTTGAGATAGTATCTCTCAGTTGCCTGAAACTCCCTGTGTGGGTTAAGCTGGCTGGACAGTGACTTACCAGAAATAAGTTTAGTATTATATAAAGTAATGTATTGCCATGTATCATAGTAGAGTTTATAACTTTAAAAGATAGGAACTTAAAGAAAATAACCATAACACTTTTCATGTAATTAGACAATAATTTCTTAATGCTATCTAATAGTGCTTAAATTGACTCAATTGAATGTGCATCTTGTAAAAGCTGTTTGATTAAGCAAGATTCAAATAAGATCCATAAACAATCATTGGCTAGTGTGTCTTGATTCCCTTTTAGTGTAGAGAGCCCCTTTTGCCTCTTCTTGTTTTCCTTGCATACTTGCTGAACAGACTAGGTCAGTTGCAATCACAACGTCATACACTTTGGGGCTCCCTGGTAGGGTTTGTTTGACATGCCCCTCTGTGCCTCATACATCCTGGCTTAGGTTTGTCTATAACTTGTGGTGATCCCTTCTACTTAGGGTGATGCCAGCCTGATTCTCTCACTTGAGTGATATTAATGTTAGTGAATTTTGGCCTAGCTCTATTCACTCTCCAAGTGTTGTAAATGTCGTTCCTCTTTCACCAACTTCTCTTCATTTATTTGTTGGAGCTCTAGCCATCACAGGATAATTCCTCATGTTTGCAAAATTTGCAAAATAGTTTCCTTTGCATCATCTACAGGTGATCTATGAGTTTACTCTAAGTATCTATTCCAGGATTTAGGCTAACTCAAAGCATTTAATTCTATTCATTATTATCCTAATGGTGATCAATGTCTGACCCTGGCAGGGAGAACCAGTCAGCTGGCCTCGGGGTCTGTTTGATGTAACCCTCATTATGGATAGCCATGAGCACTTCTTTGAAAAGGTTGTTTCCTTTTGTTGGAAATGATATGCAGATGCCATAATCTAGGAATCAAGAAGAGTGGTTATTATTTTATTGCTTACTTCTGGGGGTTCCTCATAACTGCCATTTTCAGAAAACTGTATCAGTCTCCCTTAGAGACAGACCCCTAGAAGTATGTATATGTATATACAGTAAACATAAAATTAAAACCTTTCATATGCCCACAGGCTATTGTCTGAGTAGACAAACTGTAATCTAGCCATGCAAAGGAATATATTGTATCTCTAGAGAGGAATGCCAGGGTTAGCTCAGTTGGAACCCGAGTTCTTGAGGTTTCCACATAAAAAGAAATGAGCATATGGCTATAATCATAGTCTTGGAGGAAACAGAGATAGGCAGATTCTTGGGATTCACAGCGGGTCAGTCTAGCCTGCTCAGCAAGTTCTAGACTACATGGAGAGACCCTGTGTCGACAAACAATGTGGACAGGTGGACAGTGCCAGAGGAATTACAGCCAAGGTTAACTCTGGCCTCCATATGCACATGTACACACACACACACACACACACACACACACACACACACACACACACACAAAGGGATGAACGGATCATGAGGAACCCCCAGAAATAAGCAATACAATAATAATCACTAGTCTTGATCTATAAATGAACCCTACCTTTTTCTTATTTGGGGGAGATGAACATCTTTCTTAGACTTCAAATAGGTCTGCAAATAGGCCCATTTTAAAGCAAGTGTTAGGTTATACGTCATAAATTACTAACAGCTTTTAGAGAGTGTTTGGGGTAGGGCTGTGAAGTACACACCTGGCTAGTGAGTCAGAAGGTCTTTGTGAATACTGCCTGTAAAAATCTGTTCAAAAAGTCTCAGGAAACTTCTAAGACACAACCTTTAAGAGGTGCTATATAGTCTGAGGCTCAAACTTTTAGTTGTGTACAGCCCCTGAGACTGGAAATTCATGTAAATGGGAACAGTGCTTGGATGAACACACAAGGAGATGTCCACTATCCAGTCTAATGAGAATCTGTCCCAATGTAAACCTTTTCCTCAAGAAGCATAATCAGATTAGGATACCCACTTAGCAAAAAGAAGGGTGGAAAAATGCTCGTTGTAAAAGGAGTGTATTCCCTCACAGCCTCTGTCTCCCCACAGGGAACAATGAGGAAGAGAAACAAAAGTTCACAATTATGGCCCCTGAGTTGGCTGAAAAACTAAAATCAATCAATTCCTAAAGTGCAGTAATAAAATGAAGATGGGCTGGTCATAGAAGACAGCTCTGTAGGTGGAGAGGCAAACCTAGCAGGAAGGCAGGAGGCTGAGGTCAGAGGACAAAGCATCTACTGAACACCTGTTATGACCCTGGGTTTAGTCCCAGCATCTTCCTCCCTCTGTCCCCACCAAAGAAAAAGAGCAAAATTCCTGCAGACCTCTATACACCCAAAGTCCCTGGCTGCCATGGGATCTTCCCAGATCTTTGTGGGTTGTGTAATTTCGCTCACATTCTGCCTTTGGCTCTTTGTCCATCAATCTACTTTAGCAGCTTACTTACCGCTTGTGTATATAGCCAGTCTCCCAGCCATCTCCTTGTTTTGCCTGCATGAGAATGTTACCTCTCATCCCTGCCCTGCCCCTCTCTCTCTGAGGGAGAAGGAACTGTGCATGGCAGCAGCATCTCTTCATTGAACTGCACCCCAGCTCGCTGCCGCCATTACAAGGAGAAGGCTCCTCAACGTTTGAACGATCAAGTTCCTCAGACTGTGCATGTATGTACAGTTCCTAGACTGAGTAGCAAATATAGAATCTGTAAATGCCATTGAATGAAAGCATTTCTGAAGACAAAGATGCTCCACAAGAGGCAACAGGGAGACAGCACACCTTAGGAAAACCAAGAGGGGACCATTCCTCTGCTCCCTCCACTGCCATCTGCCTACCCTCTGGTGTGCTTTGTTATGCCATGAAAACTGCAAAGAAAATGGCAGTATTGCAAAGAAGGAAAAAAACCCTAATGTTACAAGGAAAGAGAACACAAATACAACTGCTTGTTGGAGATGGGAGATCTTATTAGGTTACTCAGGGTGACATTGAACTTGCTATGTCACTGGGGTTATCCTTGGGTTATCTGTTTTTCTGCCTTAGTCTCCTGAGTTCAGAAATGGCAAAGAGCCTGGATATCATCTAAATATTTGCTTCTTTTAAAGAAAGTTGGATGTGTTACAGTTACTGTCCTCAAGCATGCATAGGACCTGTAGTACTGCTAGAAAACCACACACAGCGTGTTTCTTTTTGTGGTTAAATTCCAGAAACATTAATAATTAATTGACACAAACTATTCAACGTAAAGTACCCTAAAGTTTTCACTATTTCTGTCTTCGGTCTAAAATACTATAAAGTGATTAGTAAGACTCTTTGTTTTTTATGAAATCAAAGTGAGAATGCAGAAATGAACATGTTAGACAATTGGAGTGTGTATCCAGTTTGTTGTTGTTGGCAGTGGCAGCAGTAGTGAGAGAGAGAGAGAGAGAGAGAGAGAGAGAGAGAGAGAGAGAGAGAGAGAGAGTGTGTTGAGAAAGGGTATTGCTATTTTTTAAAAAAGCAAATTGTGACACAGGAGAGATATCCCAGTGGGTCAGACCTCTTACTTTTCAAGCATGAGGACCTGAGATCAGATCCCAGCACCCACTGGAAAACCTGGGCATGCCATGAACACCTATAACCCAACACTGTGAAAAGCAGAGACAAGAGGACTACTGGAGTTTGCTGGTTACCAGCCTCGCTCCAGGTTCATTGAAAGACCCTGCCTCAAAGAAATAGGACAGAGAGTGTGATCCCTGTTCATGTAGTTTGAGCTCTCTCGCTGTGATAAAACATGCTGACTAGAGCAACTTAGTGAGGAAAGGGTTTATTTCCTGTCACACTTTCAGGTCACAATCTATCATTGAGGGAAGTCAGGGCAGGAACTCAAGGAGGAAACCTTGAGGCAGGAAGTGAGACAGAGGCCAAAGAGGAATGCTAGTTACTGACTTTCTGGAGAGCTTCTGCTTAGCCTGCATTCTAATACAGCCAGGACTGTCTGCCTAGTGATAGTAGCATGCACAGTGAGCTGGTCCCTCCTACATTAATTAGCAATCAGAAAATGCCCTATAAACATACCCCAGCCCAATCTGATGGAGGCAATTCCTCAGTTGAGGCTCCTTCTTCTTAGGACAGTCAAGTTGACAACCAAGTTTAGCCTACAGAGGGAGGACAGGGCAAAACACTGAAACCCTCTTTCTTCCACACCCCCCCACACCCTGTTTCCTCTGGGAAGAAGCTGCCACCACACACTCCCACTGCTGATGACAGCAATGCTCCTGTTGATATGCCTTCACCTCCACAGAGAACTGAAATCCTCTGAAACTGTGAGACACAAATAGACCTATCTTCTTGGATGGTGCATTTGTTGGGGGGTTTTGTCTCAGCAATGAGAAGTCGTGAATGTAGTATTCCTCTTCCTTACACAGCCAACTACTTTGCAGAGATAGCTAAGCCTGGATCATCATGACTAGCTCTGCTCTGCAGAGTACAGAAGTCTCTGACACTGAATTTTAATAAAAATCAACCCATTACTTAATTATGGATTAATTAATTCATCCATGCAAGGAACATTCACAGTACAAGACATGTTTATTGAGCATATCTACCACAGGCAAAATACATCAAGTATGGAAAGAAAAAAAGGGGGGATTGTGATGATTGTAGTGCTAAGAAATTTAAAATCTTTTTGAGTTAAATATTTCAGTTTTTAAAAGACAGGGTTTGGTCACAGTGGCACATCTCTGTAACCCAGACTCATAAGATGGAGGCACTAGAACCATGGGTTGGAGGTCAGCTTGGGCTACATACAAAGATCCAAGCCAGTCTAGATTATACAGTGAGACCCTGCCCCCTGAAAACACAATTTGGGTAGCACAGTGGTTGCAGGAGTCTCTAATTGGCAAATGCATGACAACAAGTTACATTGTATGAGCACTGAAGAGGAAGACATCCTATGGGGCAGGAAGAGGATGGGGATTACCCATGGGCTCTGATCCATGCAGGTGCTCTGTGGTTCTGGACTAGAGGAGGGCAGAGAGAGCAAAGAGAGGATTCTAGTCCTGGGAACAATGAGAACAAATTCTAGGTGTTGGGAGATTTATGAGTAAATGCGAGAAGTCTGGCCTATCAGGGGGACAGAACTGGAGAGAAGGGGCCACCACAGGCTGGTCAGCCATGTGAGAGCCCAGCAGGGAGAGCCTTGGGCAGTCAAGTCTGCTTTGGAATGAAATCTGCTAAGTAATTAGGAGCTATGAAGATCAGCGAGCTGGAGAAAACATGATTAATGCGGTATTTTAGGAGGGAGAACCTGGCAGGTGTGTGCAATTGGTCAGCACAGAGCCAGGGGAGAGCAGTTGTGGTTCAGTGTGGTCACATCTACGCTTCAGGATAATTTCGGGGAAGGAAACAGCTTTTGAGAGACAACAACTGGCCCACTGGGACCTCACCATCTTCACACTAGCCTTGGTTTATGGGAAGCAAATCACTGAACTTAATGTCTTTCCAAATTCAAAATAAATGCTTGTTTGGTGCTTCTAGCTCCTTCTTTGTTCACTGAGTATAATTGTTATAATTATGGAGATAGACAAGGGCTATAAAACTAACTCTGGCTAAGCATGTGCTAATTGTGAAATACTTACAGGGAAGGTGGTCCCTAGTGACCACGCTGGGTGGGTGGGGGCAGCTTGCCAATCTAACTTGAACCTTATTTATTCCACTGCCCTTTCTGAGGAAGGGTATTGTGCTATATCTCAGATTGGCTTTAAACATGCTACCCCCTTCCCTCCACTCCTGTGCTGGGATTACAGTTATATGCTTCCACGCCTGGATTATCCAGTCCCTTTATTGGCAGATGTATAAGTGACATACTGCCATAATTAGCTTCAGCTGTCAACTTGAAACAAACTTAGAGTTATAAGAGAAGGGGGAATCCTCATCTGAAGGACAGTCTGGATCAAACTGGATCGTGGTCATGTCCATGAGGTACAAGGACATAGCCCTCTGTGGTCAGTATTAACTGGTGGGCCTGGCCTGTATAAGAAAGGGAACTAAAGAACAAGTCAGAATGCAGCATTCCTCCTCAGTTTCTGCCTCATTCCTGCCTTGAGTTCTCCTGATGACGGACTTTAACTTGCAAGATGAAGCAAAACATTTCCTCCCTAAGTTGCTTTTCACCATGGTGTTTATCAGCAAGAGAACACAAACTAGAGTGCACACTTTAGGTGGAGACCAGACATTCTGGGCAGTGCATCAATTTTCATTTCACCACTGTTGGTATATTAAAATTCTTTAAAATACAGTTATATATAAAGGCTCATTTAAAGGATTTGGTGTTTGTTTCTTTAAGTTATCCCAAACAAAGATAATAAAACTCTAATTAGAACTGGATATAGGTAAGATACTGTTCTCTCTGTCCTCATACTTCTCTTCCTCCTTCCGCTCCTCCTCTTCTTTCTCCTCTGCCTCTTCCTTTTGTCCCTCCTCCTTCAGAACATTGCTATTATTTTGAATAAAGCATTCTTATTGCTCATCTCTCATCTAGATGATTTGGGAATGACCTCTCAGCCTCTAGGTGTGGTAAGACCAATTCCATTGCGGCTCTTGTTGGTGGCCCAGGCTATAATCTCAGTGGTATCTTTAAAGGCTGAAGTAAATCTATACCTGAATATGCCTTCCTTTAGAACTCCCGTTTCTCCCTAAGACTGGAATTTAGTTAAGTGGTAGAGAGCTTGTGTAGAAAGAACAAGGTCCTAGGTTTGGTCCTCAGCTCCATAGAGAGAAAAAAGGGCGAAATTACAAAAAGGCACATTCATTGCCACTTATTTGATGCTCCAGCAAAGATTTAAGTGGCTTGGGCAAGCTTCCCATACATGGACATGCATCACTTCCCAGTTCCTGTTTATAATTTCCTATAGGTTCTCTTCTCTGTGGAGGACTTCTGGCCTATACATTAGACCCATCCTATTTCTGAGATGTGAGGAGTGCTCTAAGAACAACTTTGGAGTGTGCTTTGGTCCTCCACCTCTCAAGATTGCCTCACTTGGGTAAACAGAGTCTGTGCAGGTGATTGACTTTATTCCATAGAATAAAGTGGGACATGGAGCCAATGCCAACCATTAGTGAAACATTCCTTTGAAGTTCTTAGTTGTCTATGTATATATTCTACTGGAGATAGTCATTTGAGGTCTGGTTAGGTCTATCTTGAAAGCCTTGGTCAAATACTTCCTTAACTTTACCTCAGATAGTTTTAATATCCCAATACTGCACTATCCTATATTTGGAACTCATTTCTACCTACCTCAACAAGAGTCTGGAACTAGGAAAATATGAATACTGGGAGAAGCCAACAATGGAAAACCTTGGTTTAAAGCCAGTGGTTACAACCCACCAAGTCCTCACTTGGAATTGAGTTATTCTTCCTTTTAAATAATTATTAGAATAAAACTTTTTTAGTTTCCTCAGTTCTCATTCATTTATAGCTTGAATTTAGGAGAAGTAGATGCTGAAAGGACAGAAAAAAACAACATGTAATGAGAGATGATTTTATGCCCAAATGGTGGTCATTTGGCATTCCTCCAAGTAAGATAAAGGTCAGTTTACCTGTGTATTTCTTTATTTTGGACATACATGAATAGCAAAAAGCACGGAAGAAATCTGAGTATCTAGAGTTAATTCCTCTTTGGAGACTGTTTTAGTTTGCTTTCTATTGCTGACCAAAAGCTACTTGGGAAGGAAAGGGTTTTTTCCCTTCTAAACTTCCAGGTTAACAGTCCATTATCAAAGGAGGTCACAGCAGGAATCTGGAGACAGAAACTGGAGTAGAAGCTATGGAGGAATGTTGCTTACTGACTTTCTCCTCACTGCTTTCACAGTCTGCTTTCTAGGAAGATAATGTACTAGCAGAGGACTAGCCTAAGCCTGATTTGTTCTATAACTCAGGGCCACATGCCTAGAGGTGGCACCATCCAAAGTGGGCTGGATACTTCCATATCAGTTGGCAATAAAGAAAATGTCCAGCAGATTTGCTTATAGGTTAATCGCATGAAGGCATTTCTTGAATGAGAGTCCCTATTCCCAAATGACTCTAGCTTGAGTCAAGATGACATAAAACTAGCCAAAACACAGGGTTTAAGAGATCCACAGTTGGGTGTCACAGTTTGTAAAATCCCCAGAAAAGCCACAGGGATTAGCACATGTTGGTGTTGAGACGGGATCTATGACAGCTACCTGTATGCTGAATGCTGACTCTTAAGTATTATGGGAGAATGTGAAACTTAGAAAGAGTGGGTACAGAGTATGAAAAGAAACAATTGCCTACCTATAGCAATTCACCCACCCAGCCAACAAACATCTTAGACCACTGACTGCATTCTAAAATTGTCCTACGTTCCAAGAATACCTAGTCTCCAGAAGTTCAAAGTCAAGAGCAGCCCTGTCTTTGAATTCAGAAACATACTTTTAGCAGCACATCACTTGATTCTATGCTACTATGACTAGCTTTCCAATATTGCCACAGACTGTGATCCTTCTCTCCTACCCCTCCTTATTGATGTCAGTAAGACATGCCAACTATCTCCTCTCTACCCCACCTTCCTCCTTTAGCATCTCTCAATGTACTGCATTCTCTAAGAAAAATCTTGCCCATAATGGGCACTCGATGAATTGCTTTGACTGAATGGCTGAAGAAACAGTTTGCACATGCCATCCACACACACATCAATTTCAAAGCACTGAACAAACAGCAGTGATATTCAGAACCACTTCAGATCTTGTGTGCCTTAGTTGTTTTTCTCCTCCGGCTATCTTGGCTTTTGTGTATGTAAATGGAGGAGTTGGTTATGAAAATTTCATGTCCTGCCTCATTGCACGGTTCTAATAAGAACCAGAGCTGACAGAAAAAAGAGACATGTTTCACTCTGAAGACGTGTGCAGCATGATAGGGACACCTGAAAACTGAGGGCAGAGCTTATTTTGCACCTTGGGCTTAATTGAAAAGTGCACACCTTGCAGGGCAGAGGGGCTGTTTGCATGTCTATCCTTCTGGTAAGATCAAATTGGACTTGTCAGATAGGCTGGATGAGCAGACCTAATCAAGTGTTAGAATTCCTGTGTTGCCTACCAGGGCTGAAAGCAGATATCGAGAATAAGCCCAGCACTCGCTTGTACTGGCATGGACTGAGCTCTGACTCTACATATCAAGGAGTTCTGGCATCCAGGATCATGAAAAGGCTGAAGGAAGGCCTCTGACCTAACATCACTTGGGAAAGAGGAGGCCCAGTGGGCCACAGAACTCAGTTCCCTTATTACATAGGTACTCAATTTATAGCTGTGTTGAAACCAGACAGTAAACACATGTCACCTCATAAAAATACAAGCCCAGCTTACTGGTCCTCTATAAATAAGATAGTGGATGTGTACCAGTATCTGGCATAATTTACCATCACCCACCATCAATCCTTCTTTGTCTTTGCAAGAGAGGAAATGGCCATTGACCAAGCAATCTATACCACTAGCTCCTGGGAAACACATGTAATATCATCTTATGTTGGTGTTGGCTTTGTGTGAAATCTCTTGGAACTCCCTTTCGTGATCTGACATGATTCTGTGGCTAAGAGGGAATGCCCTAGGACAGAACTCCTGTGACACAGAATATGGTCAGTTGAGGGTCTGGTATTATTGTTTAAAATCCACTCTGTACTTGCATTGAGGCCTTCCCTTTGTTGATGTTCCCCACAGTGACAGAGGACAACAGAGACTCAAAAGGTTGTCCTTTCCTGAAAGATGCTGGCTTTGTAATGCCTATGTACTCCCCAATATTTTGCACACCCTTGACTCACAGTACTCTAAGAGGCCCCCATTCAAATTCCTCACCACCTCACTTGGGGTGCAATTTCACAGCCTCCTGAGCACTCGCTACCATTTCCCAGTTGCTCAGCATCTAAGGTAGAATTCAGCATCCTGATTCCTTCCTTGAGCTCAGGGGTCCTAAACTATGAGGCAACTAATACCTTTCTTTCACCTGGTAGAGCAGAAGGAAGGAGGCCCCATCCAGATAGCCTATGTGCATATAAAGACATAGTTAGAGAAGTGAGAGAGATTGGTTACTTTGGTGATGCTCAAGTCATAGGAGAGATTGGAAGAAGAGACTGAAGAGTTGGGGTGTATTCAACATGAATGATGTGGGCACCCACAACAGCTTGTTTTCACTCCAGAGTGAGTGCACCCTCATTCTTGCAGGAGAACATCCAGGGTAAATTGAAAGCCAGGTATAGCTGGAATGCCTTTTTTGGCTCTGGATGTATGATTTTCTCTAGGGCCTAGAGTGAGGAATAGGTGCCCTAAATAGGCAAGACCTTAACTGAGCAGTGCCCACCAAATGACAATATTTGGAGAGGCTGAAATTGTCAAATAATTCACACTCCAAACTTCTAGACTAGTTTGTTTATAATCACACACATACCAATCCAGAAGCCCTGACTCTAAGGTCTTGGGATCTTAATTTTAAGGAATACTGCAGGGATTTTTGACATTAGCTCCAGCTTATGTGGTGGGGGTTCTGAACAGCACTCTTCACAATTTTAGGAAGAACAGAGCCATTCTTGGCAGCAAAACTAAAGGTAAAAGAAGAGGGATATAACAGAAACACTAGGAAGGCTTCAATAGTGACCAAATGGACAACCCCCCTGGGTCATTACCCTTGGGTTCTCAGTGTCTGAGATTATAGTCCCTGACAGCAGTCAGAGAAGACCTGTTTAGAAGCTAAGACAAAGCAGTGTGATGAATAGATTGTCCATTGTCAGGGACAGGAAGTGCTGTCTCGTGAACATGGATGAAACTCCAAGGTACCCAGTATTGGTCTATTTAAATCCACATAGAAGGAAGCCACATGAACCATACAGCAGCTATCTCTCTTCTAACTAAGAGCTCCCTGCTGCATGTGTCCTGATGGGTTCATTGTCCCCACCATAGAGGCTGGTGTTACTAGGTTCTCACTTGATTTCTCCACATTTATCCTTTTTGGTGTGGACACCAGACCTGGGCCTTTCAATTGGAAACATATGTCTCTGTGTTCAAGATGAAACCCTGTGGAGCCAGGCATGATCCCAGCACCCATGAGGCAGAGACAGGAAGACCACCAGTTAGTTCAAGCCTAAGAACCTGTATCAAAAAACCAAAACCAAAAAGCAAAGGGACTGGGGATCTGGCTAAGGTGTAGAGTGGTTACTGTGTTGCTGGCATGTGTAAGGCCTTGGGTACCACATGGTTCCAGAGAGCAGCAGGGTCATAATGGTGAGGGTGACAAATGTGGTCAAGGCTGTAGCTCAATGGAATGAGCCTTGGCATGTGGGCTGGCTGTCGAAGAGCTGGTTCCTTCACAGGACCAGCTCAGTGGTGGGATTTGGAATCACATATTCATATAATCCTGAAACCCAGTGATTTTTGGCTCTCTTGGAATTCTGTGCCTCTTGAGTAATCTCCCTTGCAACACATTTTCTTTCCCTATAACCAGTCAGGTATGTCTTTGTAGTGAGGTGCCAAGAAACTTCCCATGCAGGAAGGAGTTCTTTGTTGGAGGAGGCCATCATCCCCAAATGAATGTGTAGTTCAGGAAGAGACCATGGCAGGGTGAAAGGATCTAGAAGGTACCTGCCAGCAGTCAGGTAGAGTCAGGTGAGCTCCCAAGTTCAGAGGGAGGCAGACACGGGTGTGTGACTCATGCTGCTGATACCCAGGTTGCAACTCCAGAGAACGAAACAGCTGCAAACTTATCTTCCAGGAACATCATGAGTGGAGGAAGCCAGAGCCACAGGAGAGGACTGTCCTTTCAAACAAAACTCACTGAAGAACCCATCCTGGTGGGCATCAGACAGAGCCACCACTTATTAGGAAAACAGAATTCTTTCAGTGGCTGATGCACATTTCCTTGATGTACACACACAGCATCTCCTCCCTAAGATGCTCACTGGGGGATAAAGCCCAGGCTGCTAACAGCGATACTGGTTGTGATATATTGATGGCGTGTTTTGAAGCAGATCATGGGTACTGGTGAGATTGCCACAATGCACACTTCGCATCAGCCCATCCCTTTCAAGTTCAGAGTGTCTCGTGATTAATGGGGCCTCTGAGCCCAACGAATGAGAGGAGGTGACACTGTCTGAGCTGTTATCTGCTCTAATTAAATAATTAGTCACTCCCATAATTATGAAGGACAGATTTCTGTATCCTGTCCCACAAAGCCTACAAAGGACATACTCCAAGGAGGGGGCTCAGTGTGATAGTTTCCTAAAGACAGGCTCTGGTTTTCGGGATGCCCAGGGCCAAGCATGACTGAGGGAATGTGTGAAATCTGCATGTCCCTCTGTAATAATGAGTTCCCCAGGGCACAGCAGGTGACAGCTGTTCCCGGATTGTAAAATATGAGTGAATTTAAAGCGGCTTGCACCTCCTCTCTCACAGATTACAAAGGGCATTTAAGAAAGGAAGCACAGTGTCATTTTTTTTTCTGACTGAGAAAGTGACAAGAACACAACTATTTGCATATTTTCCTCAGGATGAGGCAGAGCTTGGGTCCATTCCACTCACCTCCCAGGAGACAGGCAAATCAGACAGGTTTGAATTTTATTCTTTTGTGTTCTCATCCTTCTGTCTTTCCACCATCTACCAACATTCCTGCTTCTTGACCTGAGTTCTTCCATGATTTCTTTATTTTACATTGTCTTAAGTTTGGATTCTTCATAGCCACAATGTTTTGAAGTACACTGTTCCTTTCTAATGTTGAAGCTTGATTAATTATTTCTTCCAGGAAGCCTTCCCTGAGCTCTCTCCCTCCCTGCCTGATACAGTCATTTACTTACATTCTCTCTCTCTCTCTCTCTCTCTCTCTCTCTCTCTCTCTCTCTCTCTCTCTCTCTCTCTCTCTCTCTCTCTGCAGAGTACTCATGCATATTGATATCCACTCTGTACGTCCCTCCAGATTAGTACTTTTTTCTTAGTCTAAGATCCTCCCTCTGTCAACCATTAATAAATACTTATTTATTGAATGAATACGTGAATGCATGGCTGGAGAAGAGGATCTTATTCATTATTCAGTAAATTATTATTTCATTGAATGGATAGATGAACAACTGAGTGATAATCATTTCCAGACAACTGCAGCAGTGACTGCTGGCTGTTCAGGAACCCTCCCTGGGCACATATTTTCCGCCTTCCCTTTTGGTTAGTGGTGGCTGTGGAGTGTGAAGGGAGTCCTGGTGACCATGTCTAGTATGATGGGAGGCAGAACTTTCTTTGCTGGTTGATTCTATATGAATGAGGGAAAAAATCAATTTTATGAACTTAGTAAAATAAAGGGTTTGTCATTATAGTAGCTGCTATTGGCTTAGGTAGCACACAGTCCTTCTAGCTGAGACATATGTTTCTGGGCTAAAGTTCCTCTCTGTGACACTGAGGGTAGGGCACATACTTGTACTGGGCAATTCTCTTTTCCGCCCCATCTGGGAAGTTGTGACACATAAGGACAGTTTGCTTGGTATTGTTGTGCTCTGTAAGAACCTAGATTTTGGGTTTCAGCTTTTACAGAACTCCCTTGGGTTCTTTCAGATTAAAAAATGAATAATAAATGCTTTGTCTGCATGCCCGTCTGTGCACTATGTGTGACTGGTGCCTGTGGATCTCATTAGAATACAGACTCTGTTAGTTGGTCTAGTAGGGTCCCAAGAATCCATAACAGGTCTCAAATAACACATCCATGCAAAGGACACATGGAGAGGACCAGAGTGTGCACTTGGGAGCCATCCCAACCTAGCTAGCCACTTAAACTACATCATCTTGAACAAGTCGCTTAACCCACCAGTTCCTCGGTTTCTTTACTACCTAAATGGAGATGAATGCACCGTCCCCTTAAAGGATGACTATAATGATGAAGTTAATGTATATATGACCACTGCTGCCACAAAATAATTCTATTACATTATCCATAAACACTGTACTATTACAGTGTGTGAGTATGGCTGGCATTAGGACAGAGACCAGAACTGAACTTTGGCTTATCTCTTAATATCTCTAACTTGGTTACTTGGTATCTTGGTGTCTTTTAACTCCATTGTCTCTAGCTGTAGCATGTAAGTCTAGGTCCTACTTCAGAGATTAAACAAGGAAATCCATAGAAAGTACCATGTATCACATAACTGGAAAGGTAGCTACTGCAAAAACTAATAACAGCAAGCCGAACTTCAAGCAGATTTCTTTATGGGTTTTGTCATTATGAAACACCACCAAGGTTTCAAGAGCCTCAGAAATGATCAGGGCAGGAAGACTGCAGGAATATCACGACATGACATTTTGAGTCTTCATGGGAGAATGGGTCAAGTTGGCTGTGTTTCTGGGACACCCCTGTAAGATCAGACTTGTCCCATGAATTTAGCTCTACCGCAAGATTTTCTCTGGTATTAGCATCTTTGAATTTCTGATGGACTATTTCTGCATCCAACTCCAACTCTCTTACCATCTGGGAAAGATGGTTTCATGAAGGAAAGCAAAGCCAACTCTTTGAACCCGGATACTTTCAGGCCTCTCTTGACCTAGGAAACTTCACAGCAGGGGTGGGTTCCTGGTAGATTACTGGAGACATCCCCTTGGGTTCTTCCTAATTTGTTTCTTGAAGAGGCCTGGGAGAAGCTCCCTGCCCCTCCTTTATAGGTCACTCTACACAGAGCTCTTCCTCAGTGACACCTACAGTAGAAACCCTGTGTGTCAATTAGAACCTTATAGGGTCCGCTGGTCTTTTGCTCCTGTTTCTAGGAGACTTATTAGTACTGGAGCCATGTTTAAGATTGAGTAGTCAATATTGTTCCTAAACACCAATGTGATAGTGGCATGTATGCTCAATGGTCACTAAGGCTTGCTTATATTAAGTAGACAGTTTTCAATCCTCATTTAAATAATGTCACACTTTCACACAGTTATCAGCACTCTTTTCCTTTCAGATTCTCTGTCTTCTTTGCTTTTCTCTTGATAGTGCTGTTGGGCACCTTCAGAGGCTTACATACACTCACGTCTTAAATTATGTTTCCCCTTCCTGTTGGCAAACATCTGACGAGAAGAAACTTAATGAAAGAAGGGTTTGTGTGGCTCACAGTTTCAGACGGGATATGCTCCATCAAGGTAGGAAAGGTACCGGTAGCAAAAGTCTCAGAGAAGAAGTAGGGAGCATACTGGAAGTGGAATCCAGTTATAGGACCTCAAGGCCTGCCACCAGTGACCAACTTCCTCCAATGAGACTTTACTTCATTCAAAACAGTGCCACCAGCTGTTTAAATGTAGGAGCCCATGGGGATCATTTCACATTCAAATCACACTGAGCATGCACTTTGGCTGGACATTTTATTATAGTGCAAAACATAACCCTTTACCTATGCTCTGTCTCTGTTAGGAGGATTGGGACATACTGGGGAGAATTTGGTTTGGGGCAAATCTCTAACCCAAAGGCTACGAACTCACGCCAGTGTTCCCCCTGAAACATGTGCATTGTTACTGTCTGGGAACAGAATTCTGAAGCCACCACATGATCAGACATCACTGTCTCATCTAAGAGGCTCCCGGATGATTTATTAAAGTTTAATGAAGCTAAGCAGTGTGGTCTCATATATACACATTTTCAATTGCTGACTATTTTCCTACCTCACCTTCCCAAGTACTCTGATACAGGTATTTACCATCATGTCTGGATATTTTATCATTTTATTTTGTTATTACATTTTAATATAGATGCATCATGCATATGCATGTGTGTATGTGTGTGTGTATGTATGTGGGGGATTGTAGGACAACTTGCAGGAATCAATTCTTTCCTTCCAAAATGTGTGTCCTAGGTATGAAACTAAGGATATTAGACTTGGTGGCAAGTACCTTTACTTACTTAACCATCTCATTGGCCCCCTTTTGTGATTTTAGATGTAATAATTCCAGTACTGGTTATTGAATATTTTTTCTCAGTGTCAGGTCCTGTGAGCATTGCCTGAGCTGTAATTGCTCTGCAAATCCACTTTGCAGAGGAGAAAACTAAGGCTTAATGGGTGGTAAGCAATGGAACCAGGATGTGACTACAGGAGGGCCTGATCACCCAATAGCACTCTCTCTAACAAGAGTACCCGCTTTTTCCTGGATTCCTTGTTTTGACTGTGTGTAACTGTCTTAGTGGCACACAGTTGGATCCAGGAGACTTTGAATGCTATCACTGACTGCATTTGGAAAAGAACAGGGAAAGAAGATGCAGAGTTTCTTCTGCTCCTGTGCATCTTGCAGAGCAAGGATCACGAAGCCATGTGTAGGCTGTTTCCCGGCCTCCCCTTTACAAATGAGGTTGAAGAAAGTGCAGTTAATGAAGCAGCTCAGCCATGACCAGGAATGCAATGGAAGTAATCAAGTCCAGGGCTGGGGGATGGTTGCTATGACATTGCAGAGCATGCACCATGATTTCCATCTATGAATGTCCCCTTCCTGATTGATGACTAGTTGTCTCTCTTTCCTTGTAAGCAAATGTGATAACAATATTAAACAATTATGAGAAGTGTCCACCCGCTGCTTCTCCACTGTTTTGGAACTGCTATTTTAGATTTGCTAAAATAATTGTTAAACTCTTAACAAGGAAGAAGGGACAGTGTACTTACCCAAAGACAAAAGGTAAGCAGATACCTTTAGGAAGTTCAAGTACATGTCTGAGGATTGCACAGGTTCAATTTCTTTCTTTTTTTTAATTCTTTTTTTTATTTTTAAATTTAAATTAGAAACAAGTTTGCTTCACATGTCAATCCCAGGTCCCTCTCCCTTTCCCTCCCCTCCTCCCATGCCCTTCCACCAACCCTCCCAATACCCCCTCATTTCCCCAGGGAGGGTGAGGCCCTCCATGAGGGTGTCCATAGTCAATTTCTTATCCCCATTATGTCACTGGGGGCCCAGTGAGATGGCTCCAGAGATAAAAATCCTTGCTTCTTGAGTTGAGTACCAACACACACACACACACACACACACACACAGAGAGAGAGAGAGAGAGAGAGAGAGAGAGAGAGAGCTTATGGGATAAACTCTTTAAGCATGCAATCACTAAACAAAGGCATGATCAGGAGAAAGACAGCTGATGAGTGAACATTTTGTGTGCTTCAAGGTTCAAATGCAACTTTCCTGCCAAGTGTGGCTATCTGACCTTCACAATGCTACAGCCCCAACAAATCAAGCAAATATTTATCTACCACTTGCTGCGGCAAATCGACAATTTACCACAGGGCAGGAAATCACACACACTCCCCTACACACCTGCAAGGACACAGCACAGCCCTAGCTATCTCAGAGCTTGCAGTCTGGGGGTGAGGAAGGGAAAACCCTAGTCAATAAGTCTGCCACCAGCAAGACTGTGATAAGCAGGACTAACAAGCAGTGTTCGACACAGTGAAGCAGGGGTGAACACAAGGCAGAGATGAGTCTTAATTTATGGAACTCACTTTAATTTATGAAACTGAGGAGTGTGGATGGAATGGTCCGTGAAAGATTTGCTTGGAAGTGTCTCATTTCGTCCAGTGTTTTCTATCCTGGCTGCAGGAAACTCCATCCACACACACAGGTGTCCAGACCTAGATCATGAGGCTGCTGCCTTCTGCCTTCTGCATACAATTCCCACCCTCACCAAGGCCTGTTTGATTTTACCTACTGTCTCAGGCATCTCTCCACTTTGCCCATCTGTTCTACCCATGTTTTCACTACACAGTGACGGCCACTAATCTTGTTTGCCCCACCTGCCCCAGAAAGTCCACTTCTATGCATTGAATGTTCCCACTCAGTCTATTTGGACTGCTATAGATCATGAACCATCCTTGGTTAATGGTTGTTGTCAGGGAAATGCTTC
This sequence comes from Mesocricetus auratus, assembly GCF_017639785.1. Classification (NCBI taxonomy): domain Eukaryota; kingdom Metazoa; phylum Chordata; class Mammalia; order Rodentia; family Cricetidae; genus Mesocricetus; species Mesocricetus auratus. The sequence continues at coordinate 22,171,561 of NW_024429196.1, read as the reverse complement.
AGGTGGGTGAGTGCTCACAATCTCCTAGGGTTGGGGGTTGTGGTAATTAGTGGAAAATGTGTGTGTCACAGGAAGGACAACAATTGAAGAAAAGGCTCCAGAGAGAGTGAGACACCAGAATAAATCTGTCACATTGCATATTTCTTGTGGTTCTTGGGTTCCTGGGTGTCTCATAGAACTATTGGTCTGATATATTTTTGAGTTTCTGGGCTCCAATAGTGAGCAACAGTGCACGGAGTTCAGTCACTGTGGCGCTGTGACTGCGGTACTGACCACAGAAACTGAGCATGTGCCATGCCACCAGCAGCCTGTCCCCAGTACTGAAGCGCCTCGGAGGGTGAACTTGACTTAGGGGTGGGGTGGACAGGGAAGGCTGCTCTTAAGAAGCAATATGAGAGCTGAGTGGGGAAGGTGACTGGGTTAAGGAGGTTGGGAGAGTGTCCAGATACAGGTGGAAGCTTCCCTGGGGAGCCTCGTACTGGGGAGATTGAAGGAACTTTGCTTCTGGGGTTACTATTGGCCTGTGGAGTCAACCAGCCCTGACTCTGGACAGATTTCCATGTTTCCAGTCTTGCGATGTCACATACTTCTCTTGTCATTCATTTATATGTTTATATATTGTATATGTATACAGTTACACAGTTAGGGTTTGTTTTAACCAAAAGCAGGACAACTGTTTCCAAACCCTTCCTACTCCTAGGCAGTATTGAGCAGCTCTTCCATGCTCTGGGGAAGCTACATGGAAAAGGGGCTTTACAGGGTCGCCATGAGTGCCCCTAGTACCACATGTGTGTCCAACCATTTGACTTTACAAGCCAACGCTGTCCTCTATGAAGTTTGGGCTTCAAAACTGTACAACCAAATTACAAAAAAGCAAGCAAGCAAACAAACAAAATAAAACCCCAAAACCAATAAAACAAAAACAACCCTGCAACAAAAGTACAACGCTTTAAGTAAGTTTGTGACTTTGTGTTATGCTACATTCACAACTTTCCTGGTGTACTTGTAGCCTATGTACCAGAAGTGTACTCCTGATCAAGTTTGAGGAGAATCCTGGATCTAAGCAACCATTTCCTAGCTGTGGGTCTTGGCTTCTCTGTGCCTCTATTTTCCCACCTGGAAACTGGGATGAGAGAGTGGCTGTCTCTATCTGCATGGTCCTTCATTTTTGGGTCTACTACCTTTTAGCCTTTCTATTTAGAATCCTCCTCTGCTACCCTTGCAACATTCTGATAGCACTATTCATTGTTATTTCAATGGTTCTATTTTTCTCTTCACATCTCTATTCAAGATATTTTCCTCTTAAGGAGAACACTGTGTTCCTCCAAATGAAATCAAACCCAATGTCCAAAACCCAATACAAACTCTTTCTCTAAAAAGTCTTCTTTGGAGTTAGAGGAATGGCTCAGACGTTAAGAGTACTTACTTCAGTTCTAGGGGCTCCAACACACTCTTCTGGCCTCCATAGTTACCTGAACACAGCCAGTCACACACACACATATACATAAACACAAATGTTTTTAAAGATTTCTTCCACTATCTCCAACTGTTACACTTTGAGCATGTTTTCCTATCACATCTTACATTTTGCTTTTTCCTTATACATGGTTATAGATAGGCATTGTTTCTCCTTCCCATTTTAAGATGGCAGTGTTGAGAGCAAGCTTCATTTGCCATCATATCCCACGAGTCCAGAGTTCTCAAATCTGATGCAAATTTTGGTGTGCTCCTCTTGTGACAGTAAAATAAATTTGCTTGCTTGCACGTGGCTTTGTACAGCGTATTGTTGCCTAGCAAATATACAATAGAAGAGTTTTTTGGTCTTGGAATACAGTGGCCTGTGCACTACTACAGATATGTCTGCTACTTGTATGAAGAGAGAAAATGCATGGTTCTGCTGTGTGGGATACAAAGCATTGCATGCATAATAAGCACTTCCATTCTGATCATATCATCATCACTGTTGTCACTTCTGTCACAGACGACACCGTCTACAGTCCTCCTGTAACCTCATTTCACTTTGTATACTCCTTGATCTACTTCATTGGGTCATGAGATCAGGTGAGATAAAGACCCCAAGGAACAGTTGGGTGCCGGAGAGAGAGTCAACTGCTCCTGGAGAGACCTAACGCTGTGTGATGTATTTTGTTTTCTGTGTCCAGCCACAGTGGGGGTGCTTTCCTACCAAGGCCATTATCCCTTCCACAGCTTCTCTGAACCCAGGACTTGTGTAACAGGGACTCAACCCATTGGGTCAGCCCCAGGGCCTGTCTTCTTTTTTCTCTTTTTCCACTATTGTGAACTGTAGAAAACTGGTTCGTCACTGTGAATCTAGTTAACAACATGAACCAAAGCAAGGAGGCATTGTTTTTCATTAATCACTTGATTTAAAACAAAATAGGACAAAACAGCCCTCTGAAAGCCTCGAGAGATGTTTACTGTTTTAAAATTACTAATAATTTGTATCAAGGGCATTATTATTATTATTACATGAACTGTAGAACACAACTTACACTTGATCATTTTAAAACTGGGACAATACCAGAGGAGAATTAGTTTCCAGGGCAGAAATTTGACTTTATACAAAGCTCTACTAGGAAGGAAAATTCCTTGGTGGCCTATGTTGGACAGGGGGTGGCCCCTGGAAACAAGCATTAGATAGATGGCTATCTGCTGGTAGTAAGAGTCATCCTGACTCCTATGCCAGTGGTCTCTGGAAGGTCTTGCTGGGGTCATCGGCTCTGTGTCCTGTAGCCGGGTGAACACATTTCTGCTCTCGTCTCTTTCCAGTGTTCCTGGGAAATATCCAAAGTGTAAAAGAGGAACTGTGACCTCTGGATATTAATAGCTTTCATTAACACTCAACAGAAAGAAGCAGGCCTTTGATATCTGAAGTTGGCAAACCTCCTTGCTTACATGCTGCCAAATCTTCCATCTTGTGGGCACCTGGCAGCTGGCTTCTCATGGCTGAAGCTGTGTGGAAACATTCTTTCAGATCCTTCCACAGGACAGCCTACCCCTTGTTCTCTTGCTGTGGCCCAAGGGTTACCCACAACCATCCCTAGCTCTCTCAGCCTGTGGTCTTACCGCTGGATTCTGGCTATCTAGCCACCTGGCTCCTGGTTTCCCTTCTCTACAAACCACTTCTTCCTTCCCTGAGACCCTGGTGATGCACACAGGTGGAGGGAACACAGATGCTTTGTTGTGACTGTTACTTCATCTCTATTGCCTGCCCCACAGACCCCCGTTCTTATCTTTCCTATAGTTGATGATCATTTGTTCTCCAATATACTGAAGACTAGTTTCTCTGGGAAGATTACTGTACCTCTATTCTATTCTATTCTATTCTATTCTATTCTATTTTATTCTATTATCATACCCTACCCTATACTACACTACCCTACCATATCCTATTCTATTCTTCATTATGGTCTGAACTGAGGCTTGCACATAGGGTCTTACACATGCTAAGCAAACACTCTACCATTGAACTCTATCTTCAGCCTTCTTTTCACTTTTGATCAGACTAAGTTACCCAGGATACCTTTGAACTCGCTCTTAAACCCAGGCAGGCTTTGTCCTTGCGATCCTCCTGCCTCAGTCTCTGTGGTAGCTGAGATTCAAGACCTGAATCACTAGGACCATATTGTTTCTTCTCAAGAGTTTTGTTTTTGTTTGAGTCTGAAATGATTCCCAAAGGCTCCTGCTTTGAACTCTTGGTACACAGTTGGTGGCACTCTCTAGATGGTTCAGGAGGCTTTAGGGGCAGACTTTAGTAGGACAATGTTGATCACCATGGCTGGCTTCTTTGCCTGGATGCTTCCTGTAGCTATTTTTCTGCTTATTGTTTGTCATGATGTGAGCAGCTGTCCTTTCCATACATTTCTGCAACTATGATGTGCTGATCAAATGCAAACAGCCTGTCAACCATATACTGAAGCTTCTGCAACTGTAAGTGGAAATAAATCTTTCCTGGTTTAAGTAGGTACTAGCAGGCAATTAGATCACAGTGATATAAAAGTAACAGTGATGATTGTAATAGCTATATGTGCATATAGCCTGGATAATCTACCATGAAGCATTGGTACCCATCTGAATACATACATTCACAAATATGTATATATGTATGTGACATAGAAAATAAGACAGCATACATTCACCTCAATACTCTTTAATTTATGGCTCCCATTTTCTTTGAAAACTGTTAAACTGGGTCCCATTTCCACTGTGAGATCCAGTCTTTCTAAGTAAGAAGACAACGTTCAGTTTGAATTTGATGCTCCAAGGTAAAATCGAAACACCCTTGGTTTGTATGCCTGGAGGGAGAAGGTGGGATCTTTTCTTTCAGAGTCAGCAACAGCAGGGAGTGTTCATCCCATCATTTCTCTGGGTTCTTCTGTGTTGGTTCTGATATGTCCTAAGCTCCCAACTGCAGCATATGTTATGCATCTCAGCCACAAAAGCCCCTACTCAAGCTTTTGCTAGAAGAAAGGAAATGCTTAGTTACAGAGTTCACAAACATCCCTGTCATCATTACATCTAAAACACCAAGATGAGCAAGGATGGGAGAAGGAGAAGGAGACAACAGCATTGGGACAGGGAACTTTTGGTGGCTTTTGCTAGTTTGCTTAAACCATGGCCCCAACCACTCTATGTAGTGGCTCCCCTGGGTTACCTTGGCTCAATACTCATCCTTAATGATAAAGTCCAGCGAAGTGTGGCTTTGTGAGACAAATCCACGATGTGCAAGCAGCTTCTCTAAGGGTTGTGCCTGTCCCCAGGTTTACTGGCTCTACCCACGTGTCAGTCTACTTTGAGAAATTTGAGCTTGAGGGAATGTGAAGTTCAAAGTCCTTGCTCAGGAGACAGAGGGAAGCTACTGCACCACTGGCTGCACCCAGGCCGATTTCTGTATTCCACTGACCTAAGACACCAGGCCCTTCTTTCCCTGCAGGACCTACAAGAAGCTGTCCTTGTTGGGAACTGGGTTGTTAAAAATCACACACCTCTGCCTTTTTCTTTTAACCATAATAATAACCTCTTGACTCCTGCTCCAAACACCCCCTCCTCCACAGCCCCAGCTGAAGACCTCTGCTTGGTTGTTGGTTACCCTTTAGTCTGCAGTCACACAGGCAATTTACCTGACTAGTGGGGCACAAAATTCAAACACACAGTGTGGGAATTCCCCTAGCACTTCACAATCCTTTCCGTGTTGTTCATCAAGCAGACTGGAAATGCTGGGGGCAAAGGAGAGCAGAGCAAGTGCCCTGAAGTGGGAGACGGGGATGGATGGGAGGCTGAGCTCACCATGTAACACTCTTGCCCATGAAGAGACCAGTGTACAATTTTGGTGGCCTCTCTGTGGACAGCTGGGGAATTTGCAAGGCACTTTTCAGGGAAAGCAAAAGAACGTGGTAGAAACAGCAGGTTTGGGTCTTTTCCACAATTCTCTATTCCTCTCCTCTGAATGCTTGCTTCTAGGTGGTGGGACATTTATACATAAACATAGGCCAGAAGGCTTTTGGCTGTCTGGAAAGCCAGAGGCAGATAACTCATGGTTAGAGTGAGTTATCAGACACACACCCAGCTGTGGAAGGACTGTCTCTAGGAAGCCTACAGTGACCTCTCACCTCCAAACCCCAGACCTGCCCTTCCAGTCCCATACTGCTTTGGCCCACTGCAGCCTAGTCAACAGGAGTCAAGCTCTGTCATGCTTTCAGGGTGATCTAGGAGCAATATTTCCTTATAACATTAAACCCCCAAGCTGTCCTGGTGCTTTATGAAGACTTCATCCTATGTTACCCTCTGGCCCTCATCAGCAGGTTTGGGATAAGGAGAAAAATCAGCACAATTTTGAGTTAGTGACTTCTTTTTGTTTTCATAGCCACTTTATTTTATATTATTGAGGTCAAACTGGTAATTCTGAATAACATTAAGGAGGAGTTAGTGAATTCTTATCCAACTTGAGAAGATTTGGTTGACGATGTAGAGGTGAAACAATGTACTTGGCTGACAACAGTGATGTCAACTTAGCAGATGATGGAATGGGTTGAGGTTCAAGTAAACAGGAAAAGATGGCATCTTGTCAAGGGATCTTTTGACATTTTACTCAGGGCTTGAGGCATCCAAGCAAACATCACATTTTTTGTGTTAAGCCCATGGGTTTTAAATAAAAGCTGGCATCTGCAAACTGAATAAAAAATGAAGCAACCAAGACAGTGATTGAGAATAAAATAGTGGGGCTGGAGTTCAAACAGATAAAAATACACACGGGTCCTTTATGCCTGGCCAGGAGTCTCCTAACACTCAGGTAACTCTCTAAGAAACAGCATTGTACCTAGCTGGCTCACAAGGGAGGACCTGTTGGCCTTGCTGGAGGGCAGCCTGAGCCAGCAAGACACCAACACTTTAATCACAGCTGCCAAGGCCTGGCTGGCTAACATACTGCTCTATCTCTGACTGGAAGAGGAAGGACAGCTCCCTGGGAGCAATATTGTCTGTCTATTCATGACTATTTCTGGTGTGGCATGCTAGCTCTCACACCGAGAAACAGGCACCTCGGACTTTTAGGAGCTTCTTTCTAGAGCTGACCCTTCATCCACACAAACCCATCATTCAAGAGACAAAGGATATAGCTTCAGGACCACAGATGGAATTGAAAGTTAATTCTTTTACAATGTTCATGTGGGAAAACAGTCTATTGAGACAAAGTGGGGGTTAGCAGAGAGAGGAGAAAATGATGTGTGATGTGAACTGTTCTCCAATTAATCTTCGGGTGCCAGTATGTTTCAAATGCTCATAATTAATTAGAACTCAGGTGTGAGAAAGTGGGGTAAGTCTTGAAATGCTACCAAGATTATTCCAGCATCCTATAGAAGCACACATTTTGCCCACCTCCCTCTCAGGTAGCTTTCTCAGGACTGCTATTATTCACATGTCTCCCTTCAGTGACTGTCACCTTCTGATTATTCCTACTCTATAAGGGCTAGGCACTAAATGAGATCACCCAGATCTGCTAGTGTGACTCCCCTAAGCCACCACACAAGGACAGTTACTTAAAGACACTCTTCCTGCTTTGTTTTATATCACCTGAGATGGGAGGAGTATATCTGGACCTTTATCCATTAAAGCCATCTTCTCTGCAGGTATAATTTCCCTATTCTCTGGGAAAGAATGCATTCCAGTTCTGAGATGAGATACATCATCTACATGTGGGCACACAAGCTATTTGGGCTGGGTTTTAAATTCTGCCATGGAATGTATGTGTTTTGAAGTCATGAAGGCAGGCAAAATGGTGTTGCCTTTGAACAGAGTTTTCGAGTTCACTTGACATCTTCCTCTCTTTTTTCCTTTCCCACCAAGACTCCTACATTTTGAATTTTGCTTTGCGACTCGAAGCTATCAGCACATAAGGATTCCAACATCAAGAAATTATTTGCTTAATATGAATCTTAAAGTGATTGAAGTTGGGTAGAGAGACATGATAAAAATTCACATATGATGTCCAGGGAAACCTGTTCTCATAGAATAGAGACACACACAGATGCCTCTGCCCCAGCTTCTCCCTAAATGATAATCTATTCATCACCACCTTGATTTCTCTTCAGTATCCATCAATTCTGTATTCATTATTTCTACCTCTTAGCCCACAAGGATACGGGCTTCTTTTCTTCTTGATTCTATAATTTTATTTGTATTTGAAAATATTTTGTGCATTCTTGCCTTTTCCCCTATTTGCTTTTAATTTCACAAGGTGGCTTTAAGCCCTTAGTCTCTTTTTCTCTAGGAAGCATTTTGGAGCTGGGTATTGCAGAATATTTTGAGCAGAGTCACTCTACAAGAAATCCTGTGTGCTCTTCAAGACAAGAAGCTATTGTGGAATATAGAGATGCCTCAGAAAGTAAAGTGCTTGCCAAGCAAACTTCAACTTATACAATAACAACAAAACAAAGAAAAAAACATTGAGTATGATGGTACCCATTGGTAATCTTAGCACTGGGCAGACAGAGACAAGTGGGTTTCTGGAACTTGCTGGTTAGTCAGCCTAGTTGAATTGGTGACCTTCAGTGAGAGATCTTGTCTAAAAGAAAACAAGGTGAGCAGTGTTCTGTGTAATGACAGCTGAGGTTGACCTCTGCTTCACACACACACACACACACACACACACACACACACACACACACACACACTGGGGGGAGTAAGAGGAGGAAGAAGAGGAGGAAGAGAAGATAAGGAGGAAAAGGAGAAGTAAGAAGAGAAACAAAAGGAAAAAAGTCTATTGTTAAATACAAAGACCACCTCAGCAATCCAGCAGGTAAACCTGAGTGCCAAAAAGGTTTCAAATAGATTGAATTGGGAAGTTAGTTGCTGTGTTTTCCCCTAGCCCTGATGCATAAAGGAACTGATAAATCTGATCATTCATCCAGGAGCATTTATTTGTCACTTTCATTGTGGCTAGCCCATGGTCATATGTTAATAACACCAAAATGTTCAGCAAAAGGTTTCACAGCATAGTGGGCAACTGAATCCAACTTCTTGCAAATAGAAAGATCTATTTCTAGTTATATAGCACAGTCTGATGGCCAGAATAACAAGATAAATTACTTCAACCTACATTATTATCTTTCTAATGCTGCCAGAAGATCAATTAAAAGCAAAGGTCAAGGAATTTTAACCTACTCACGAGAGTTAAAGTCACCATTCTGAATAGTGAGTGTTTTTGGCTTTTTGTCTGTTAACATTTTTGTTATTACCTTGTTGGTATTCATAGTGCATCAAAATAGTGGCAACAGGAAGAAATAGACAAAATCAAAGGAAATTTAAAATTTGGTAGTCAAAGAATAGGTGTGACCATGGTAGGAAATCAGAGATGTGCTTGTCATGCATAAATAACATCATTCCACTTCTTAAAGGGTTGCTTTAAAAATGGCTGAAGTTGTGAACTGAACAGTGTTTTCTTCCCAGTTGTTCTTGGAAAGTAAAAAAATTCTGTCAAATTGTGTTTCTTATAAGAGAGTGTTACTCTTAGGTTCCTGGCAAGCAGTCTTGGTCAAAATCTCCTAGGAAACCCGGAAATATTCATTTCTGTTGGTTTTGCACACATGCTGCAATCCTTTGCCTTGATCTCTTATGTGTGTTCATGTTCTACCAAACAATTTAGCAATGATGTTCACTGAAGAGAGCTTGAAACAAATGAATTGTTTTCCTTATTGTTTATGTTAAATTGTGTGACTGATTACTTTGGAGAACATCTTCATGTAAGAATCTAGAGTGCATAGCCAGTATGAGGAAAATCTATGTTAACCAAAGATGAGGCACCTGCCATCCACCAGGGAGTATCATGTAATCGTTATGTGGTACTCACCACAACCTATTAGAATGGGTGTCATCAGTATTCATAACACTGCCGAGGATCTTGAAGATCTGACCTGTCAAATTTTACGTGTCTTTCATCTGAAGCTAAGTGTCAACTCTTCTGCTTGAGACTCTCCCTTCCTTTCTCTTCTTGGCACTAACATTAGTTTTCCTGAGTTGATTTCCTTCATCTTTCTTAGCCCTGCCCTTATATGGTTTAGTTTCCCTCTCTTTGTCCATACAAGGGAAGGTAAGGCCATTGTGTCATCTTTCTTAACCATTTGTAACTGTCTTTGGAAAAAGAAACAAAGATAGGATGATGCTGTTGCTCCTCTCATCGCCCATTTATATATACATGTATGTATGTATGTATGCATGTATGTATATACCTATGTATGCTTATGTCTGTATCTGTGTATGGATATAAAACCAAGACTGAACTTCTAAAGGAACAAAGAACTTGTCATCATCCTTCTCAGATAAAGGAAGGATCCAGGAGTGCTGAGGTCTGGCCAGAAGCTTGGGTCAGGCCATATGGCTCTTGCCACTTGATGGCACAAATTCAGCCTCCCAGGTCAATGGGAGAGACCATGACTTTGCAGTCTGAGGCTCTATGTTTGGAGTGAGAGGGCAAAAACTGCTTTAAAGGTACATTCCATGGAGAAAGATGATGAAGATTAGACAAGAGTTCTAGGATTAAGAGATACTGGTAATTTTATTGGGTACCCATGGCCCTGAAAGTTCCTTAAAAAGTTTCCCCCCAGAATATATAAGGGAAGACAGAGAAGTGTATGGTTACTTTGGATGTGGCATCTAAGTGCTATAGCAGCTGAGGAAGGAGGGAGAGGAGAAAAGGAAGTAGGCAGAGGAAGAGGAGGAGGAGAAGAGGAGGAAGAGGAGGGCTGCAGCAGCAGCAACTACTTATCCTTATATCAAAGAAAATGAGCAGAAGCACTGAATAACCCTGGACCAACAGCCCCTCTGCACTGCCTGTCCTTACCACTACCTGCTCATTACCTGTCATGCTTACTCCAGGAGACGTCTCTTGAAGCATGCTGAGCATTTTCATCCTGCTCTACCTTTTAGCCCCAAACACCCTTTCTCACACCTCCATCTAATCCCTCTACCTATGAGAGGCTATTTCTCCCTGAAGCTATGCCTTGCCTCCCAGGTCACTTGTCCTATAAAGCCTCCTTTGGTGACTACCCCAGTCTTTCTCCTCCTCTCCCTTACCCACAGGTGACTGTAACCACCGGTCACTACAGCTACTTCCTTCTCCAATTTCTTTTTAATAGTTGCTTCCAGTTTCCTCGCTACAATGTTTATCAGCATGTGGTCTGCCAAATGTAAACAGTTTGTTGTGTATGTGTGTTCCACGTATACTACTAATTACTTATATCTTTGGATCCTGCCATAGAAACTGAACTCAATAAAGGTTGATTGACAAAAAAAATCTCATTTTCCCTTAAATATCACAAAATGAGTATTTGTTCTAACACACCATGTTGAAAAAAGGAAGGTTCATAAAAGGCTGGGTGACCAGTTTTTATTAGGATCAATACTATATGATAAAGACTGTGTACAGATCGAAGCTTTACAAGGAATGAAAGACCCTTTGTTTCAAAACAAAAGTGCTACAAACAGGAATGTTTGTTTTTTTTAAACGGGAATTTTCTAGTCTTCTTGTTCTGTATCCCTTGAGTATATTTCCTTTCCATCTGCAGTAATAGTTATTTAAGACATGTGCATCATTTACGTGCACGGGCTAGTGGCTATAAACAGTTGAGCATGGGTTTTCTAAGTAGAGCGGGCTGTTACCCTATTAAAGGAAACAGTCAAGTGACTTAAGTAGAAATCTGACTGAATAAAATGCTGACCCTGCAGAAGGTACAATCTCCTGGTGACTGCCTCTTAGCGTGTAAATACTGTCAAAACTCCATCAAACACCTAAAAGAATTAAGAGAAACCAAAGCACCAAGCTATGTGTTCTTATCTGGAAATCTGCCCTGGTGTGTGAATGTGAAGGATTTCCCTAAAATTCATACACCAAAAGCAGTGGTCAGTTTTCCTAAGCATCCAAGATGTTATGACCTGGAAGAGATCTTGAGAATGTTTCTCTAATGTACTCATTTATCAACAAAGGCACACTGAGTTCTGATTGGTGAAGATAAGCACTTACAGCCAGGTGGGATTTTAATAATCAGTTTTTAAAAGCTGTGTCTCCTAAAATATATAGGCTCCTATCTTTTCCTACAGTTAGCTGCTTGCAGTGGGCATCGTTTGTATAATACAAATGGAGCCTAGGGCTGGGGAGATTGGTTGTCAGTAATGTGCTTGCTGCACAATAATGAGGATCTGAGTTCAGATCCCTAGCACACATGCAAAACACAGCACACAGTAGCACATGTATTCACTATTGATCAAAGACAGGACAAACTGATGAGCTCAAGTTAGAGAGAGATTGAAGACACTCGGTGCTGACTTTCAGCCACTATACACATATATATATGCACACCTGCATGCACATGTATGTGTACATATTCACACGGAGACATATAGACAAATATACCATACAGAAACAGCACACATACACATTTACACATTTTAAAAACTCGAAGATCCATTTAAAAATAGACATAAGACTTTAGCAGATACTTATAGCTAAAGGGGATATAATGGACAATAAACATTAAAAGATACACAATAACATAAATTATTGGAGAGATGCAAACCCAAGCCACAATGAGATACTGCCTCACAGCCATTAGGAAGACTTTGGCAAAAATGAAAAAAAATAAAGACACCATGCTACAAGGATGCAGAGAAATTGAAATATATGTGTATTGTTAGAGGGAATATAAAATGCTATAGAGAATAAATGGTGGTTCCTCCAAAGTATCTAAAATAGAATTTCCATATAATTTGGCAATTTTGCTACTAGGCATGTACTCCCCAAATTGAAAAAAATGTGCTCACAGAAATATTTGTATATTTATGTTCATAGCAGTGTTGTTTCTATATTCAGAGGTCGGAACAGCCAAACCATTTCTCCATGATGGATAAACAAAACAAAAATACTATAGACATATGGTAGCATACTATTGACCCTTGACAATGTGCCCAGTGCATTATTCTCCTACTTCCAAGCCATCCTCACCATGACTGTGTCCCTTTAAACATAAGACAAAGCAAAATCTTTCTTCTTACTTTTGAGATTTTTTTTGTCACAGCAATGACAAGTTACTAATACAATGTGATCTTCTTTGTGACATGGGGCCAAGGGGTGAGACTTTAGAAGAGCTCAAATAAAATGCTTGGTTAAAGAGGTGAAAAGAGGAGAACAATGCAATATGAGTTGGGGTGTTACCTCTGCTCTTAAGGGTATTCAGGGCTCCCCAATTTTCTCACCATCTAGTAGCTGATAATTAAAATTCCAAGAATTTGAAATTTTTACATGAAGTTACATTAAAATACAAATCATAGGACTGGGGAGATGTTTCAGTGGTTAAGAGTACTGGCTGCCCTTCCAGAGGATCCAGATTCCATTCCCAGCACCCAAGGGGGGATTCACAACAGTCTGTAACTCCAGTCTCAGAGGGTCCAACACCCTCTTCTGACCTCTACAGACACTGGACACAGATGGTGCACAGGATACATGCAGCAAAACACCAATGCCATAAAAATTCATTTTAAAACATGTATGCCATTTCATCTTGGAGCTACAGCACCATCCCACCAGTTACTCGTCTTTGGGGGCCTCCTCTGAAAACTGCTTCTGAAAGGGAGGAGAAAAGAGAAGGGAAAAGAATGTAGGTGACATCAAAAGTCTGCTTATCAGAGAACTCCTTCCTAATTCCCCCACTCCTAGTTTCTGCTGCAATCTGTATCATGGTCAAGCAAATCTTTCAAATAGTGTGGGTAATTATCTTTGCTATGCATCATGGATAGTTTCATTACTCAAATTCAAAGTTACTAAACCTCAGTTGGTCTCTGCTCTAAATAACACCACTGGTGAGGTGTGTTTGTGTTTCAGTACTGGAGGATTGAACCCAGGGCTTTGTGCACATCAGTCAAGTGCTCTACCACTAAGCTACACCCCCAGTCATTTAACTGTTGTTTGTTGGTTAGCAGAGCACAGGAAAGTCACTTCAGAGCTCACTTCTGACTGACTTGGAGAAAGGTTGTGATGAGCATATATAAAATATGGAAAAATAGGAAGACAGAGCATAGACACAGGCATAGAAGGACAGAGAGGGGAAGTATCAATGACATCCATAAGGAGGGTGACAACCACAAAGTAAAACTGCTAAGTAAGCAAGAAAGTCACAGCAAAGAAGAATTCACATCCACTCCATCGCTGGCTTAGAGTAACTTAGGAAGAGTCACTCTGTTAACTCTCCTTATACCAAATACCTTGTTCTCAGCTCTGTATTCAGATCAGCCAGGTGTGCAGAATATGACCCTATCTCAAAACAAATGTTTGTGCATATGAAATAAAGCCTGGGACCATTCAAATATGGGTAATATTGCTGACCCTTCCTAGGCCATCTTCTAAAATATGTTTTCAGTGGTCATTGCCTAGGAGCCTCTTAAGTAGTACTCAGAAGTAGATCCAAGACAGTGTCCCAACAATTTACAAATAGAACTCAGCTCTTGCAGGTGTGAGAGTTAGCATAAGGTGGGTTGGTGTGTGAGAATAGACTAAGATATAATTGATGCTCAATATATTAGCTTTAGAATTTGTCACCAGCCATCTCCTATAGTAAAAGTAGCAGCCAGAATAGGATATGATTTGAGATGGTAGGATATAATAAATAGAACAGCCTAGAATATGACACTCAGTAAAACAATATCATGTTTATGTAATGCGTGTGTTTGTGTATGCATGTGTACACATGTGTCTGTGTGCACAAGTAGGCTAGAGGATGATATACAGTGTCTTCCTTCTACTAGGTGAATCTAAGTAAATCTGCTAGGTGGGTCCTGTTGCTTTCCCCATTGCAGAAATGAGAAAATTGAAGTACAGAGATGGTCATTAATTTGCCCAAGGTCACACGGCTAAGCAAGCAGCAGAGTTCATAAACATTAAGCCTTTTGAGATGACCCTTTCATTTCTGATTTGGGTTGTGAGGAAAATATTCTAAGCATCATCACAAATTTACCTTCAAGAGGTTGTGGGACACTAAGTCTACTTTATTAACCTATTGTTGAAAATAACCTAGCTCTTTAGAAGGAAGTTCTGTCTACCCTCTGATAGATATCCTGCACCCTTGTATCTGAAGATGAATATACCCTCATTTTTTGTCAGTCTCTACCCCTCAGCACATTAAAAACATATTTCAAAATTGAAGTTTAGGCAACCATCAGCTCACAACCCTGGAGATGTTTAATCCCTACTTCTCCACCTTCACTTTTGAGGCAGGGTCTCTCACTCAACCTAGAGTTCATTGACTCAGTAAAATTAACAAGCCAGTGAACCCCAGGGATATTCCTGTCTCTGCCTCCTCAGTGCTAGATAATTATGTGTTGCTATGCCTGATTTTTGCATGTGTGTTTGGGACTGAAATCAGATCTTCAGGTTTGTACAGTGATCATTTTAATGACTGAATCATCTCCCCTGTGCCAGATATTTAACTTTTTGATCAACTTTTTGCAGCTGTTGATCCTCTCCTGACCTTCTTCTGCCCTCTCTCTAGCCTTTCCATCCTGACCAAGATCAATAAAGACGTCACTGATGCATTTTAGAATCTTGGAAATACAGTGATTTGTACCCCCAGAACTACCTGGAATTTTACCTTCCAGAATCTGTATTTACAACACAATTCTGGTATAGTTATAAGTTACTGGCTCATGTGTGTTAGCCTTTCCCCCAATGTGCCAGACACATTCGCATCTTCATCTCAAAAACCTTTGTCCTACCCAACTCACACGTACGTGTAGGCATGTGAGTTAGGAAAAAACATGCAGATATGTACATAATCAGTACAGGCAAATGGCAAGTAATAACTAAATGTAATACTTAATTACAGCAAATATGTAATCATCTATTTGCTTCATTTTCTGTTCTCACTTGCAATATTCCAATTTGCTTACTAAACATAGGTATGCATGTTTTTATTGTTGTTACTTGAATTCCTTTTAGGAAAAAAATGAGAAATTAACAAAGTCAGGGTCAGAGGGTTGATTTGAAATCTGATATTATAGATTTTGGAAGTCAAGAATATCCTGTCTTCTTGAATTGCTTACCTATAGTGAAAAATAATATATGAGTTAAATTGAACAAGATGCTGAAGGTAAGGTATGGGTCAAGCCGTCCAAAGCTATGCCAGATGGGTAGTCACTTTGTTCTTGAGCCTAGCAGCATTACAAATTTTAATGTCATCATCACCATCACCATCACCACTACCACCACCATCACCACTACCACCAGCAGCATCATTTTGCAGTGGTGATATCAATTACAACATTTTGCACCTGCTATGTGAATACTCTATCAGAGCTATGTCTCCAGACCTACTTCATTATTTTTCAAAGAAACTCCCTCCCCCATTACTATGAAGACTTCTTGATCCAGAAACATTTGGATTTAAAACTCAGGGCAAGACCTTAGGGTGTTAATGAAATCTGTAAATTATTAGGCTTGTCTTAAGATTTTACTTCCTACAATACATACCCAGACATATAAGATGGTTCCACACTTGTAATTACAAATGAGTTGCAATGTGTGATTATATACACACAACTGAAAACAAACCCAATTCACAGACCAGAGCACAGAAGCCACAAATCCTCATCAAAACGTTTCCAGGAACTCACAAACACCATGAAAAATCAAAAGCCACATTCTATTTGTTTGTTTGCAGGGCTAGGGATGGAGCCCAGGGCCTCATTCATTCCAGGCAAGTGCTACACCACTAAGCCGCACCCAAGGCCTTCTATACTAAATGCCTCATTATTTATCTAGCTTTAGTGTTCATAATACAAAAGTACACTTTCAAGGGCTTTTGCTTACATTAAATGCTCATGTCATGGAAGCACATGATTTTAATAAAATAAATAAGTTACATATCCATCAAGTGACTGGTATCTCCAGTAACATACTGAGTACTGTATTTATAGATTAGTTATATTAGAGGCAAAGAAAGGAATCTTTTAAAGCCTCCCCTTGCCTATTAGTTTTAGCCCTCAATTTGATACAACATGGAGTCACCTGAGAAGAGGGTCTTAATGAGGATTCATCTAGTTGAGGTTGGCCTGAGGAGTGTTCTCTTAATTATTGATTGAAACAGGGGGCGTCAGCCTATTGTGAACAGTACTGTTTCCTAGGCTAGCACCTGAATGGGTAAGGGAGGGGGCAGTCATTTCTCTCTTCTTTTGATTGTATGTATGTATCAGGTGACCTGCTCGAGTTCTTGCCTTGACTTCTGTGTACCATGTGCCTTATGACCTGGACTTGTAATGAAAAGGATCCTTTCTTCCCCAAGCTGCTTTTGTCAGGGCATCTTATCATAGCAAACGAAACCAAAACACATTCTTCCTTTAGCATTTTCTTCCCCACCCTCAGAAGGCAAGGGGAGCTGTGATGATCACAGGTGGATGGGGACAGTTAAACGAACATGCATCGCAGTCTTAAGTGGCACCCACACCCAGCCAGTTCTCTTTCTTCCAGGCCCCAAGTTCAGGCTCTTAATCACTGAATGAAGATGATGGAACCACCCTGGGTAAAACCAGGCACCACGTAAAATAAACCAGTCTGCTGAGAGGAAGAGGAGTGACCTCCATTCTTAGAGGCATTTCTGTCTGTGCCAAGCTGAAACAGGGCTGACACTTTGGTCTCACATATGTATTGCTTTTTTTGCATATTGGTGGGACCAAATTGTGGTACATAATTTCCATATGCAGCCAAAACACCCTTTTGTAAGTCCCCTGCCATCCCTGTCTTGATCTCATCAGCAGTTCCAAAGGATTTCCCTGGAAATAGTGTATGTTCTTCATTAATTAAAGACCTAGAGGGCTCAGGCAATAATTTATTTTTCTCTTCCTCCATGTATCTTCACTTTCGTATTTCTCTCTCCTCCATGTCTCTGAGAGCCTGCCGCACTTGATAGCAGGTGGTTTCCTAGGAAACCCACTCACAGCCAGGAACCCCAAACTGCACATTTCCATTTCCCTCCCCACCTCCTCTTCCAATAAGCACTGGCTAATGAAACAAGGTAGGAACGCATCAGCACTTTTAGAAATTACTCCACAAAGGCAGGTTACCAATTCCATCTTCATTCAGGGAAAGACCATGTAATCTGCAGACTCTGGGCTTTTATCTTGAGAAATCACAGTTTAGAATTGTAGCTGCCACTCTACGTGTTGGATTTGTCACATGGCTGGAAATTGTACACGCTCCTGAGAGGCCAAGATGGGGCAATCTCCCGACTGCCTGGTTTTTAAGTTCAGTACGGAAGCTGTGGCTATTTCTATTTGCTGGCGCCCACTGAGCCTGCCTGGTGTTATGGTTTGAATCTGAAATACCCCCTCTGGCTCATGATTTAATGGTTGGGCTCCAGCTTGCACTATAATTTTGAACTCTGCGGAACCTTCAGGAGATGGATTCAGGGAAAGTAGACTGCTGGGACAAGCCTTTGAAAGCCATGTCCCCACCCCTGTCTCTGCTGAATTCTCTGCTTCCTGGGGTAGCACCATATGAAGAGTTCAGCCTTGTGTGCCTGCTCACCTAGGACCATGCGATGCCTTCAGGCATCCCTTGTTAAGGGACACTGCAGTACTCTGCAACCATAAGCCAGAAGAATCCTTTCAATCCTCCCCACCCTCCCTCAATTTGTTCTGTTGGGTACATTGGTGCCAAGGATAAAAAGGAGACTCACACAGATGAATCTCTACTCGTTGCAGAGGAAGAAAGATCTGCTGGGAAGAGCAGGGCTCTGGGCCATGAGAACAGCTCTTCCTCTCTATCCCTAGCCTCCAGGGCATGGTTCTTAGGAAGCCAGGAAGCTTTAATTCTGGAGATGGTTTATTCCCTTCATTCTTCCTTATCTTTTCCTCTGCTTTAAGAAAATCTCAGGCCCTGTACTCCTCAGATGAAGGTCGTTTTCACTGTTGCCCAAAGGCAGAGGCTGTTTGCCAGACGCTTCCTACCTCAGCAACTGGCTTCCAGAAAAGAAGCTCACAGGCTTCCTGAACAGAACACTGAGCAATCGTGGGATGGGGAGAAGCTAGAAGGGACAGTTATGGAATTCCCTTTCCCTGCTTCTCACGGGAAGCTAAAATTTTCTGAAAAGGAAATGAGGCCAAACCAGGACACAGTCACATACTTCCGTTGGAAAAGATTAAGGATCATGCAGAATATTAAATAGAAACTAGCTGAGGGAGGGAGGGGAGCTTCTCAGTGGTGGTTCGCTTGCCATGCAAGTGTGAAGGCCACAGGAATCTGGGATTCTCAAATCTATTAAATGTGCTGCGCGCATCACGTGCACTTTGAAGGCAGAGATGGGATCTTTGTATCTTGAAGAATCTGGCTAACCAGAACAGACAGGTCTTTAAAATCTAGGTTCAGCTGAGAGATCTTGCCTCAATGACTAAAGTATGAATATGTTAGAAAGCCATGTAGGAAGACACTCAGCATCAACTTCAGATTTCTACATGGGTACACACACATGCACATGTGCACATATGTATTCTCATGTGCCTGCTCACATGAATATACAATCAAGCTTACTATATACACATATACACGGAAAAATACAATATTCTACTGACTGCATCCCTTTTATCCAAAGCTCCCCTCACTCCCAGGCTCTCGTAACCACCGTTCTGTTCTACTGCTGTAAGGTCAATTTTTATATTTCACATGTAGTCTTTAAAAAATAAAATTTAAAATCAACAAGCAAATAAAAAATTAAAAAGGATGTCTAACGGGCATCTTGGTTGTTCTGATAACAAGGACACAATGCAGCAAACATCTACTTCTGATTACTTTTGCAGAGCCTCTGTGTTGATAAGTAGAGACAAGAGATCCCCACCCCCAAGCCCGGAAAGAGGATGCAGGCCACAGGGATCTATACCTCACCAGGAAGAAAGCAAGACCCAAGGGATGAGGGTAGCACGGGGCTCCTGGGAACAGAGGGGCACAGAACTTGGCAAAGAAGGCAGGGAGGAAGAGAGTCACCCACCTTCTATTATGCAGGCCTGACAATGAGCCCTCAGTGGTAACCATGGAGGGCTGAATCATTGTTAAGTCTAAAAAGGCGCTGATGCGAGGCCCAGCATAATCTCCTGAGCCTGACTTGAGTTTAAGGCTAGGATTGCCCAGTGTAACCTCCTGAGCCTGGCTAGAGTTTGACAACCTGTCTCTGACCTGTAACCTCCAGGTGGGGGTGACTCAGCAAGGCCTGATGTAAGACTGCCCCCTGCCTAGCTACCTGACAGCTTGCTGGGATATTATTGGCTCTTACTCCTCAAGTCACCTTACCCCTTCCTGCGATTCCCATCCCCTACCTCAGCCCTATATAAGTTCCTGCCTGTTGGAATAAATCAAGATCCTGCTTCGACAAGTCTCCAGATTCAGTGTACGTTTCTCCCTTGTAACTAGGTGGGGGGAGGGTCTGAGTTGTCAACACTCATCATTCCGTTCAACCCCAGGAAGAGACCGGCTAGACTGGCCCTTTCCTCCAGAGGACCCGGCAAGGCATACGATTGTGCTGGTGAGTTTTATGTTAACTTGACAGAGGCTAAAGTCATCTGAGAGGAGGGAGCCCCAATTAAGAAAATGCCGGGCGGTGGTGGCACACACCTTTCATCCCAGCACTTGGGAGGCAGACAGTGGGATCTCTGTGAGTTCAAGGCCAGCCTGGCTTACTGAGTGAGTTCCAAAGTTACACCCAGAAACCCTGTCTCAAAAAACAAAAACCAGAAAGAAAATGCCTCTAGGCAAGCCTGTAGGGCATTTTCTTATTTAGTGATTGATGGGGGAGGGCCCAGCCCATTGTGGGTGGAGCCACCTCTAGGTTGGTGGTCCTGGGTCCTATAAGAAAGCAAGCTGAGCAAGCCATGGGAAGCAAGTCAGTAAGCAGCTCTCCCCCATGACCTCTGCATCAGCTCCTGCCCTGCTTGGGCTCCTGTCCTCACAGCTTTTGATGATGAACTATTATATGGAACTGTGAGTGAAATAAACCCTCTCCTCTTTAAGTTGCTTTTGGTCATGGTGTTTCATCTCAGCAATACTAACCCTAACTAAGACCAAGATTTTTCTTTCCTATTTTCCAATTACCTGTTCAGACAGACACTAAGATGCACATTAATTAATTTTAAAATGATGAAGAAATGGACATTCTTTACCTGGGTTTATAGGTAAAGTTCACATCTGTTCCATACAGAAGCTAGCTTCCTTCTGTGCCATTCTTCTGATGGAGCAGAAGATGGGGTAGCAGATACCAAATTGAAGTGTGGAAACTTCCACTTCTCATCATGACAGATAATGTTAATCAGTCAGTCTTTCTAGTTATACACACACAAGGGTCCCAGGCAGAAACAGCAGCCAATCAGAACTGGTTCAGGACAGGAACGCCATTTGCCTTTTCTGGCATTGAGTAAATTTCGGCTGGGGGTATAGAGTATGAAATTGTAGCTAAGTAGTCTTTTCCAGTGTGAGCTGTCTGAGAGAAGGAGAGGGTCATCAGACCAGAAAGAAACAGGATCTGGGAGAAGTTGATATCTAGTATCTGTTTCCCTTTTCTTCTCACAGGGAAGTGTGACTCCAGACTGTTTGGGTATTTGGCTTTGCCAGAAGGAAGTGCTGAGAGAAGGTTGGAGGGGGAATGAAAAGGAAAACTCTTTCTCTGCCTCTAACTGTTGTAAAGTGAGCTGTGCCCTGCTTATTTCTGACTCCAGATCCACGGCTCTGGCTTCTGCCTTTGGAACCCTTCCTTCCTGGCTGGAGGTCATAACTTCCTGCTATCATCTGTCATCATCATCTTCTTTTTCTTGGTGTCTTAGCTCTACCAACACTTAAATAACCTACAATTGAAGGATCTGAATATGAAATATTTGTCTGGGATATACCTGGACATAATTGTAGAGAAGCTGGACAAAGGTTCTTTCTCTAAACTACAAGCTTTCTAGAATTTTGAACATCTTCCCAGCTACGACAGATCTACAAAGCGATGGAAGAAAACAGGGTTTCTGTCAAAGAATGGGGCAAAAAGTGGGCCACACAAGCATTTAAAGTTGATGAGTAAATTATCTCTTGTGCTCATGATTGCCCTTGTAGAGACTTAGGAAGGCATACCCCATTGCCCCATCTGGGTCTCAGCTCTATCCATTGATCTCAGTTAAGGAGTATACGGATCCCTTCCAAAACAACCAATTGCCAGCCCATCTAGTATTCATTCACTTATTTTTATCTTAATTATAGGTCCTTAAATATGCATAACCATTAAAAAGAACCTCCTTATACTTAAAGTTCTAATAAAACTATACAGTTCAATAAAGTTTAAAAACAAAAAAATATAAAGTGAATACAATTCAGACTAATAACACTGATGTAGCCCAATGGTAACAGACTCAAATGAGCCCATTTCTGGCTTCTATTTGGTGGATCATTTAGTGTGATATGCCTATGTCATCATGTCTCAGGTACTGGGTGAATTCTTCTATCATTTTTTTTCTCTAACCAAACTTAAAACTCTTGAATAAAGCAGTGTGATTCTCTTGGTCTAAATTTAGCAGGGAAGCATTATTTGTATTAGAAAATTTCATCAGCATGGAATAAATATGACAGATCAGACAATAGGAGTCTAGTATTAACCTATGAAATGGTCCTTAACTGATTCAATATCTTCCCATATTCTTTATTTTTTAAATACAAATATTATTGGGCATGTGTGTGTGTGTATCTGTGCGTGTGTACATGTATGTGATGGAGCACGTATAGAGGTCAAAGAACAACTCATAGATGGTTCTCTACTTCCACCATGTGGGTCTCAGGAATTGAACTCAGGTTGTTAGACTTGGTGGCAAATGCCTTATTTACCCAAACATGTTGCCAGTCCTCTTTACATTTTAAGATTATTGTATTGAAAATATAAAATACGAATACTTTTCAAGGTACCTTGAAGGACAGTAATAATCATTCCTTAGTAACACTGTGAGCCCAGCCAGGCTGGTGTGCCTATGAATAATGAGCGATTGTGGTGGAACCTAAGCCCCAAGAAGAAAGAATCACAAGATCTGGATAGAGTGTCTTCCGACAACTCAAAAGAATGTGGGCTTAGTTTCTGTTATGGAATCTATCATGTTTCTTTACATAGTTTCGAGTTTCATATACAGGAAGCAAACTCAAGTCCTGCTAGTTGACACTACATACAATGCCATGCATACTAGTGGGCATAAGAGCAAAGACACCGATAGCAAATGTTACACAAGAGTGGTGGTAAATGAAGGCTTGGGGTCAGGGAGTAATACAATCTGTGTCATTTTCAGGGCACAATAAAGCAAGCACAATAAGTGTGTTGTATATAAACAGGAGTACTTGCACTTTCTGTATGAGTGTGCATACGTGAGTGTGCAGGGTGAGGTAACTACACAGAAGCCTTCTAGGATTCTGTCAGTTCTTCTCCTATCAGTCTCTACCTTATTCATTTATTTACTTATTGATTTAGAGTCATGGTTTCTTACTGACCTAGGAGTACTCCAATTGGCTAGACTGCCTGACCAGTGAACCCTCTGGATCCATGTTTATCTGTAGCACCCAGTACTGGGGTTGCACTTATATGGCGCTTTGCTTAGCTTTCTGTGGGTTCTGGGAATCTGAACTCAGGTCCCCATGCTTGGGAAGCAGGTGCTGAGTTGTCTCCTCAGCCCACTTTTCCCTTTTTTGATATCATCCAAGTTGTACACAGGGAGACCTACCACAGAATAGTGAATAGAGAGGTGTCATTGTAGGGATGGACTAAAGAATGCGTCTTACTCACTGAAGTCTTTGGAGAACAATTTAGAGTTAGGGTGCTTACAGACCAGAAATCCCTCTCCCAAGTGTACGCACTCAGAGACTTGTTCAGGTGCTCAAGGGAATGTGTCTAAGTGCAGGCAAAGAAATATTGTTTGTGATTTTTTAAATGGAATCATCTGCCCACTAGAGAATGAATCTATGATTTGTGGCAATATTGTACTCAAGCAATTTGTTCGGCAGGGAAAACAAATGGATTTCAGCTACATATATATCCATACTGGTGACTGCTACACAAGAGCATTGAGTGAGATGAATAGGTTGCAGAAGATGCATGCACTGAGGACACACACACACACACACACACACACAGGCTACCATTTCTTAAAAGCACTAAAACACATATATTGTTATTTATATTGCAAACATAGAAGTAAAAGATATCTATAAAAGTAAGAATGATAAACATAAAATTCAGGATAGCAGATTCCTCTGGGAGAAAAGGAGAGAGGTCCCTCTAACTACCAGTAATGTTTTATTTCTTATAATGGAAATACCTATATAAGCCTATTTTCTTTATATGGCTTTACATACTAGAAACATGGTAAATAAAATATTTAAGCGAATTAGTCATTTTACATATAAAAACCCATTTCTGCATAGAAAACATTTTAGTAGAACCTTGATGTTTTGCCAGAACCCTCAGATGTTCCTGGAATACAGTTCATAAAACTGAACATAATCTATGTTAATATGCGTGCTCCCCTCATTACAAATGATGATTTGGTACTTCTCTTTTTGCTGAACCACACTTCCTGGTAGTGATAAGCATGAGGGTGCAAGGTAGAAGTTTTCTCAGCATAGAACAAATGTGATAATCTTTAAAATAATTCTAAGAGACATGTCGAGGTCCATACTAAAGAGCTATCCATTATATGCTCGGTTTGGAAAATACTCTAGTCCCCTCATATCTGTGGGAATATGCTCCAAGATACACAACAGATGCCAGAAACTTTGACAATCCCTAGCCCTACACACAGGTTTATAATATAACTACAGTTGATTTGATAACTGGAATGCCTGCTAAGTGAGTGCTATATAGCATGTGGATACTTTGGTCAAAGGTGTGACTCATGTCTTGGGTGGGACAGAGTAGGATGGGGCAATATTTCAACTATGCTTATGATTTAAATTGTACAATTTATTTCTATTTCATGTTCTTAGAACACACTTGAAAATGACTTGGAAAGTAAAACTGTGAGTTGTGGAGTATTCTCTTACATAAATTAAATGTTGTTTCACCAGTTTTAGTGGTAAATGCACATATCCTGTCACTCAGGAGGCTGAGGTAGGAAGATCATTTGAAGTCAGGGTTTCAAGGTCAGTTTAGGCAACATAGCAAGATCATCCCTGACTCAAAAATAAATCAACACACACACACACACACACACACACACACACAGGTATACACAACCACATACACACACACACACAACCACACAGAGAGGTATATAGACACAACACACAGTAAATATATATCTCCAATTAAAAATCTACAGAGACCAAAGGATAGCAGAATGTCTATGAGTATAATAGAAGGTTATTCTATTCTCAAAGGATATTTTTTTTCAAGAAAGAACTTTGATCTTGGTTCCAAGGTGCCTTGTCCTGTGTTTTCTAAGCTAGCATTACATGCAATAAGTTGCTTTGAAGTCTTTGGAGAAATAACTGCATTTCAGATTCCCTGTTTTTGAAATAGATATAAGTTCATGCTCTTTGTGTTAAGATAAAGGAGACCCTGAGAGACTAATAGACTTTTTGAAGGCATCTTTATTCCTTTGAAGGCACAAAGTCATCACTATTACCATAATTCCCCTTGAATATCAGTGTGGGGGTTAATTTTCCCAGTTGCTATCATCCACTTGTATTAAAATTGTTACACCTCCTGAGAAGCAATGTGATCTCAGAAACAAACTCTTGTCTCCAGCTTCTAGGGATATCTTTGTTTTGCTGGGGTCTCTTTGTTAACACTTTCCCTGTGGTCTGCACCATCTTCACAGAGGCAGAGTGTTTACAGCCTATCACTCAAGAGGAACACTTCTCAAGTCCTTGCTGAGTGGATAAACACGTGAGCTGCAAGAATGGCCTATCTCCCTTTTCTTACTCACCAGCTTTGCTGCCTCTCTCTTTGCTTGTGATATAGCAAACAGCTCTGTGTCTGTCCTGAAGATAAACAGAATCACTACAAATAAATCAACTCTTCATATTTTAGAAAATCAAAGCTTCATTTCCCCTGCTTTCTATTTGATGTGTTCTGTGCTGAACCTTGTCCATATTCCAGTTTACATAGTACTGTGACATCTGTGTCTTGGAGACTCTCCTGCCTTCTTTTCCAGACTTGATTGTAGATTGGTCTGGTTGTCCCTGAAAGAGGCCTCCAGGATCCTCCTGGCCACTCTTGAGGAATCCCATGGCCATCTAGAAATCTCCCTGAGAGTCCATGATATCTCTTGAACCAGCAGGCTTTTATTGACCTGTCATAGGAATGGCTTTCAGCTAAGCATGGTTATGAAAGCCCAGTAGCTCTCATGCCTTTTGACTTTTCATCTCTTTTCTGGAGTGGTCCAAGCCTTCCATCCTATATTTGGAACACCTATCTAACTCTTTTTTTCCCTCATTGATATCCTGAACCCTTGGTTAATCCATTTTTTTCTCCATCAGTTCTAGCTTTGAGACATAGATAAATGTCTTATTTACTATATGTACTACATATTAATATATTATTGTGACTATAATAATCATTTATATGCTGTTATATCACAGGCATATACAATTTTTCTACCTTCAAAAATTTGGCTAATATTGCTTTGTAGGGGCTAAGTATGTACCTCAATGGACCAGTGCTTGCTCAGCATATATGAGGCCCCACGGCCCCAGGTTCAGTCCCAGCAGTAATATACACATACATATTGTTCTTTAAGACTGATATAAATCGACATGTTTTTAGTTGGTGTACGTGCTCTGTAGAAATACACTGGAAGTAGGGGGGGCAAAGGCAGTCATTTTAACCATTTGCCTAGAGTAAGTGTAGTTATATTTTATCAAGAAAATAGCCCTTACTTTAGCAAACAAAAGTAAAATCTTACAACATTTTGGGATGTGAGGTTCTGAATACAGGTCCAGACAGTGACCCCCCACCCCCACAGCCACCCCAAGGGGAATGTCAGTCTTTAGGTGTTTTTCCAGCACCCAGTCTCATAACCTTGGCAATTATTAAACTACTCAGTACCTCAACATTATCACTACCTTGAAAGGAAAGGAGCAGAAAGGACCTGTGCATAACTTATCCCAGAAAATTCTGTGTCTGTGACCTTACACTGTGGAATCTGCCTGCCTTACCTGGAGATAGTTCTAGACTGATTTAGCCAGTTATGCTGGTGGCACAAGATCTGCTCATTGGTATTTATGGAACCCCTGGGGACGTTTACAGGACTTACAGAGGCTCTGCTGCTCACTATGCACCAGGGCTTACAGTCCTGGTGTGCTACACTGCGTTCTCTGTGTATAAGGAGAGTAAGGAGATACTGTGAAGTTGGCAGCCCAGAGGCTCGTGGTCCATTGCAGAGAGCAGCAAATGAACACGACCTTTTGCAGAACATGCAGAAGGCTGCGAAGAAGGTAAACAGAGCATGCTCCAGGGACTCACCAGGTGGAAGTTACCTGTAACTGGTAGAGTTTGAGTCCTCAGGTTGGTGGACAGGAAAGGAAAGACAGCGAATCTCCTGGAAGGAACAGCGCCCTCTAGTGTCTGGAGGGCAAAACCTCACAAGATGCTGTGTTTCTTTTAACACCTGATGAAAGGACACCAGAGCCCTCAAGCCTTTCGACAAAAATGCAGATTCCTCCACCCCACCTCCTCCTTGTTACTGTATCAGTATCTCTGGAAGTGAGGCCTGGAAACTTTAAAACACTCTTGGGTTATTTGCAGGGCTAAGTGAAGCCTGAATTGCTTGTGTCAAGTGTCAAGGGGAACAGTAAGCAATGAGGTCTGGGTCCTGGGGAACCTGGAAATACTGGAGAGGTGCACACTCTCTCATGAGGGTTCCAGGCATTGGAGTGCTAGCAAATGATGAGCAGATGGCTCAGGGGTGGGGGTCGGGAGCTCATTTCCAGAGCGCACACTTCTGGGCATGTACATCCCAGGGGAGATTGCAAGATAGCCCATGTCTCCCTTCTAAGCCTGAAACCATGCAAAGGAAAAGCTGCCATTCTTTAATTAACCGGATCCTCCTGGCTGGTACCGACGCTGCCCGAGTTTAAACATTCCACCCACCATAATCATTTGTTGAGAAAGGGTTTATTGTAATGAGCACTGGTTTATGCTGCCGGGGTGTCTGCTTTTCTCTGAGCCCCTACCTGGCAGGGAGCTTGCAGGTAGGTGAGGCCTGCCCTATACATTTTAGCCACATCATACAGAAGACAGATCCCCTGCCTTTCCTATGTGTTCTCACAGGGACGACTCTTTCCAAACATGAGATATGCACGTCTGTGAATTTACTCATCTGTCTTTTCATGCATTCCTACTATCAATATGAAATTTATTGTGGTATGCGGAAACCTACTGCTTATGAATGGGCTTGCTTCTCACAATGATCTGTTACATAGGCCCTAGTATCCGGAGCTGGAGAGACAGCTCAGTAGTTAAGAAAGCTTATTGCTCTTACAGAGAAGCTGGGTTCACATCCCAGCATGCACAATGGGTGCTTCCCAACCACCTGTAACTCCAGTTTGATGGGATCTGATGGCACCCACACACATGGTGCTCATAAACTCATAAGTGCCGAATAAAAATAAATGAAAATTATATTATATTATCATATTTATTTTATACATAAGGAAACTGAGACTCAGAAATGGCACACTGTAAGAGGTGACAGCTAGAGTCTAACTGGAATGGAATATAGCACCTCTCTTGTAGGCTCTGTTAGTGTGACTATGGGGTGTCCTCAAAAAGCCCATGTCATAGGCTTGGTCCTACTGGGGTGTTGTGGAACCTTTAAGAGGCAGGTCTAGTGAGAGATTTTAGTTCATATAGGGAGAAGCCCTTAAGGGCACTGTGAGATCCTGTTTTTATCCTAGCAATGATGTGGACAGCTTTTCTCTACCCATACCATGACAGGTTGATTTGCCCCAATTCCAAAAGAAGTAGGTCCAGGAGATCACAGAACCTCCAAAACCATGAGTCAAAATGAACCTATTCTCCTGACAAGTTCAACATCGCAGGTCTTTGTCATGGAAACAGAGGGCTGACTACCACAGGAAAATCTAACTGAATGAGTAGTTAGTTCTGTAGCCCCAATTTCCTTCCTACAACTCACAGAGCCTTTAACTGGGTTGTTCTAGGGAAGAATGGGGGTTGTTTCTTGCTTGCTGAATTGAATTCAGCAGTTCAAAACATAATGTACCGTAGCCCTGGGTGGAGAGACCCAAGGCATGCTTCCCACAAACCCATTTCTGTCTTCATGGTAAAAATGGACAGCACCACAAAAGCACAGAACATCTGTATCTGCTCCTCCTGGCTTGTCACACTGGATTAGATGTTCCTGGGTAGGGTTATTCCTGACTGGCCTCAGAGACTTCTACTTTCAAGAAGATTTCAACCTTTCTTAGGATAATATTTGCTATTAACATTTCCTTAAGTTTCACCTAAACCTGTCATCTTTCTGCTCTAGCAAGTCCTCTTCAATTGGAGTCCTCATTAAGATGAAGCCCAGGCTGTCATTAACTTGCACATAATCTTATGCATTGTTGTGGTTAGAAGAGCTGAAAGCACCTGTCAAGGTCTGCATCGTTTTACCCTGCACAGGCTAAACCATGCCCTAGCTCTTTGTGTTTTCTGATTCACAGGATTCTTTAAAGGTGAGGGTCCAACATTTTATCCGAGTGATGCATCAAGTGTGAGGAATACTTGGATCATTTAAGGAATTATTCTCCTGGGAGGCCTGGCGAAGTTTCAGACAGGTTTAGCATAATTTGAAGTGACTTTAAGTATTCTAGACAATCTATAAGAATTAGTCTAAAGAGCCACAGGGTGACTGTACTTTGTTTTGATATCTATATTTTCTGTAATTTTAGGATTTTTACCATCTTACATCTATAGCCTTAATGCATTTCCAAAATTGCAATGTGAGTTGAGGGGGACAGTTGATGGAGCTAACTTCGCTCACATGTAGTATTTATCCCTGGAAGAATGAGAGCCGGACACACAACCTTTGCAATAGTTTCAGTGTGTGTGTGTGTGTGTGTGTGTGTGTGTGTGTGTGTATGTGTGCACTCGCACTTGTGTGCACAGGCATTGCATGGGAGTTGAACCTAGGTCCCTTATCATTCTACACAAGCATTCTTTACCACTAAGTTACATCCTCTACCCCTTACAATGTTTCTTTTAGAAGCTCAGCTTCCATATCCCTTTAAATATCCCTTTCATCAAAAGGACCACCCTTCCCAGAGGCTATTCTTTCAAAAGCGATTTTATGACACAAATCAGAAGCCATCCCTTAAAAAAAAGTGACTTTACTTCAGAAAATGATGCAATGTCTTTATATCTTGGAGGCAGAAATAAGACAGGTCCAGACACATCAAAAATGCACTCTCCCTGAGGAGTTAGGTAATTGCGACCCAGAGCAGATATTAAAGGCAGCAGCATTGTGAGTATTATTAAAAACTTCAATTAGCACATAAAATAGTTGTGAAGCTTTAAAAGTTAATTCTCATTTTTTTCTAGAGAGGTTCACGTGGACCTACTTTCTGTTTATTGCATAAGCATTTAACAAAGCACAGCTGTAATGGAATACGTCCAATCATTCCATTTTCCCTCTCCTCCTCCAATCCCCCTCTCTTCCTACTCTTATTCTTTTTATTTCTCCCTTCCTTCCTCCCTTCCTCCCTCCCTCCCTTCCTTCCTTCCTTCCTTCCTTCCTTCCTTCCTTCCTCTGTCCATTCCCTTGCCATTTTCATTTTCCTCTCCCACCTTTCTTACCCTCTCTTGCATTCTTCTCTTCTCTTTCCCTCCTCCACACCCTTCCCCTTTGCTACCTTCACCTCCTTTCCCCTCCCCCTCCACACCTACTCTCTTCTTCTCTGTTTTCCTATCTTCCCCAACTCCTTTTCCCTCCTCTCATGCCACCCCTCCTTCTTCACCTCCTTTCCATGCTAGAGTTGTCTCCTTGCATTCATAAACATGAGGCTTAGCTGGATTTCCTTGCCTTAACCAGGTTCTCACCATAAATTCTATAGCAGGTAGAGAGGAAACTCAAGAAACTAACACCATGAGGCTTTTTACCTGTTTCCCTGCCTCGTCCACTAGAGGCAATACTCAGAGGACTGAAGAGGATGGGGCTGGGGGGAAGGGGTTGGAAGTTAAGAACAGAACTAAAGAGAGACATTTACAAGGTACACAAGGGTTATAAAGTCTAACATTATTTCCATTTCCCCTCATAGGACAAACAATCAAATCAGTTTGTTTGCCTCCTTGCCTCTGCAAACATCATTTGTTATGGTCCTGCATCCCATGCCTGTGCCATCACCTGCTAGGAGGTCAGTCGGAAGTATACCCAACAGCCTGTTAGTATACAAAGGGAAGACTGAGTGGTGAATCCAAGGAAACACAGCCAAAGATCAGAGCTGTGCTGGAGACCTGTGTGGCTGACAATACACTGTGATTAGGGGAAGCCAGCTGCCACCCTGTCTGTTTCTAGGTATGTCAAGTGTAACTACCCACCCAGGAGACAGAGGAAGCTCAGGTGTCCTCCTGGAAATGGCCTTAATTTCAGCATGTACAACCATTTTGCCCATTCTGTTTTGCCACTTTCAGTGAATCTCATGCATATTTATGTGCCAATTATGCAAATCCCAAGCTAAAAATGCATTAAGCACCCATGATTTAGACTGGTTAAGTCTATTACATGTCATAATGAAATTAATGCATGATGTCCAGTTTATCTCAACACTTGCTTTAAGTTGTCAGTAAGTTATTAGGTAACAACAGCACACCAACATTTTTCTGAAGGTGTTCTTTGTCTATTCCACCATGATCCCAGAAAATCAGAAACTTCAAGCTAAATCCTCATCAATGAGGGAAAACATTCCAGAATAGACTTAATAGGGCATAGTGTGATCAAAGTTTAAGAAAGGCAACACATTGTCAGTGTTGTAAGTCTCTGGTAAATTGCAAACAAAACCACTGGGTCATTTCAACAGCACACGACTCAGCAATCCAGGAAGCTGAGACTCAGAACTGGGATTTTGTTCTTAAGCCTTACAGTCAGGTCTTGTTCCCTGAGTTGGCATGTCTTAATGAAGGTTACCAAATTCAAATGTAAGTTGGACTTTCAATAGGAAGATATCAATTTACAGAGTCAGAAACAAGAGATATAAAGAGAATTCACAGAAGCAATTTAAGCACACATGCAAATCGCTTGTAACCTGGGAATCAAAAGATCTGAACTAGAGTTAATTTGGTATGTAGTAATATTAGGTTTGAACTTTAGAAGGATCTAAGCCTCTAGTTTCCATGCTTACTGGATACCATGATGGTCAAAGAACAAGTCATGATGTGAATTCAACTAGTAAACATCATATATGCACAATCTGACCACAGACATCCATTTCTCCCCCTACCTTAACATGCCATTTTAATGGGCTCGTTACATGATTTGTACAGTGTCCGAGTACTTGTTTACATAGGGAACTCTTCTTGACATCTGTGAAAGTTGGACTCACATGGGGCACTCACATGTAGAGATGTGCTCAACCCCAGCAAGAGCAGCAATCTGAGTACAGCTTGTCTGAGGCAATGATTCCAAAAGCTGGCTAAATGAACAGATTACACAGCCATTCCATAAAGCATTCAGATCTCAGCTTGTCAATAAAGAGAAACACGACGCCAACTGCATTTGCCATTTTCTCTGCAGCCACCAAAACTATGATCCCTGCATGCTTCATCCAGAGATGAGCATGTGGAATGAGCTGCCTGCAAGCCACCTGACCTCACCTAGTGAGGGAAAAACAACAGGCCACCACAGGGGTCTCCAAGGAGACCTGCCTGCCTGCCTGCCTGCCTGCCACCCAGCCAGCCAGTCAAGGGGCTGGAATTAGAATCCTTGTAACCAACTGTCACTTGGGGCTGTCCTTCTAATAAGGATGATTATCAGAGGATGGGTGAACCCAGTAGAGATTCAACACCCACATGATGTCACTCATGCACAAACCCCTGTTCTAACACTCCAGTTTCTCTCAAAATGTCACAGTCATGCTCATTAACTAGAAGGAAAAACAACAACAAAAACAACCAAAGGCATTTTGTTGACAAAAATAGGTTCTATTTATGTTTGAATCACTAGCCAAACATCAAAGAAACAAGTTAAAGCAAAGCTCTATCCTATAGTTTCACCACTGCTACATGTTTAAAGAACTATTTGCCTTCTAAATTTTAAGATTAATTAATTAAGAAAAGTAATATTGCTAGCATTATTTAAAACTTTTAACACCCAGTCAAAGTTATGCATGAATGCAGTGGGTGTCTAACAGCCCTTTCTTCAGTTGAGCTTTCTATGGGAAATTCCATGTTCAAGGCAGCCCTTTCTCAAGTAAAAGGCAAACTCCAGGCTGGGATCAGTCTCGGAAGCTTTTTACTACATGCTTCCGGAACAAGTTCAAGGTGTGTTTGATTAGTGCTGCACTGAAATCTCTTGTGCAGGTCGGCGAGTTTTCTGAGAACACCAACGGCTTCCAGAATGCATTAACCTACTTTAAATAGCGAGGCTTTCCCATCCTCCGGCTCTGAAACAGAGGAGGAGCCGAGAGGATGTTCCAGTGTGAGCTGGGCATGCTCTTTGCCTTAAATGCAGGACCCATCCTGCGAAACATCAGTGCAGTTGAAGAAATCCGTACTTCCTGCAAGCACACCAATAGCTGGGAGGGCAGTCCGGTCCCAAAGCAAGAATGATTGGAAATCCTGCTAAAATATGGCTGTCTAATCAACCGAGAGGCAAACTCATTTACTAAGATTTCCATTGTCCATGCTGACAGAGGCTCTTTTCTCCCCTGCTCTCCCCTTCCCACCGATCGCAATCGCCCTGCCTTGGAGGCAAAGCTATTCTTTGAGAGGTCCAGTTGCATTCGCCAGCCCAGTTCTGAAATGAGACAAAAGCTCGCACAATCTTCCCTTTCACTGAGCCTTTGCTGAACCGCCAAGGTGCATGCAGAGAAACCGGGGTTTGTCCCCCTTACCTTGGCCCTCATCGGAGATAGGAGCCCTTCCATTTTGGCGGAATCCTCATGCCAGTTTCTCTCTTCTGCAAGTTACTCTGTGTGCGGTCCGTAAGCATCCCACATGAAAAGAGCCTGCCGGGAGCTCGGCTCTCCCGGTGTCACTGCTGCACCCTGAGCAGTTTAACTTGAATCCCTGGTGCCCGAGAAGCGCTGCTGGGGAGAAGTCTGCTCCACTCCTCGCCCTCTTCCCCCTCTCTTTCTTCTTTCTGGTGCTCTCTCCTCCCTCTCTCCTCCCTCTCTCTTTCCATAATCTGCCTACAGCTCTCTGTGTGCCATGCTCACTTGACAAATGATCTCTGTCTTAGGTATCGTATTTAAGCCAAGAAAAGTGTTCTAAACAAACTACAGGGAAGCTCACCCAAATAAGAAGAGGCAAATGCAACTAAGCTGCCTGTTGGTCTCAGATTCCCAGCTTCGGTAGGCAGTGTGCTCTCTTGGGAGGGAGAGCATTGCTGTATCCATCCATCCATCCATCCATCCATCCATCCATCCATCCATCCATCCATCTATGCATCCCTCTTTTTAGAAAAGGGGATCCTGACAGTGATGGAACCAGTTGACACCATTATTCAGATGTTTTCTGGTTTGTATTCAGAAAGCAGAGAAAGAAATCCTGTCACTTATATATTACAAAAGAACCATTTGTTAAGTCCAGTGTAGAAACAACATCTGGATAGTGAATTGGAATTTTTACTGTTTGATCAGATGTTTGAACACACATTCTTCAGGAAACTTTCAAAATCAAATGTATGTATTACATTCCCAAATAGCTGAGCATTAAACTCTGCACGTGTGTGCATGTATATGTGCATATATGTACAGTGTAGTATGTGCTGTGTTGTTTGGGAGTTATATATGTGTGGGTGTGTGCTATAAGGAGTTGTAGGAGTGTGTGTGGTGTATATGTATGTGCATAGTGTGGATAGTATGGATGTGTAGTGTTATGTATGGATGTGTTTGCTATGAGGAGTTGTGGGTGCATATGGTGTGTGTGTACATGGTGTGTATAGTATGTATGTGTAACATTTATGTTGTGGTAGGTTTTATGTGCATATGATTGTGCATGCACATATGTGTAAATGCTTGTTTGTATATGTGGTATGGTGTGGTGGGGGTTTAGTGTATATGCCTGTGGTATGCATTTGTGTGTGTGTGTGTGTGTGTGTGTGTGTAGAGAAAGAGAGAGAGAGAGAGAGAGAGAGAGAGAGAGAGAGAGAGATGTACTATCCAAGACTAGCTGTTTAATTTAGCATTGCTAGTGTCTTGGAAAAGGCAGACAATAAAAGAAACATACCAAAGACCTGAACTAGAAAAGATGTACTACTTTTGGCTTGAAGGATTTCCTACTATGTAGTAAGAATTTAAAACCTGTCTCTCAATAGGTGAGTGCTGCATCATATCCAAGAACATTTATGTCTTTGCAAGACCATGTAGGCATGTTCATACATTCATTTGATACATGTAGCAGATGTTAACACTTCTATGGTATTTTAGCTACTTTCATCTGTATCTTGATCTCTGGAATAGAACTTGTCCCTCTCTTTACCAGCAGCTCTCATACACAACTCCCAACACACCTTCAAGATGAAACAATTCCACCTATTACCCTCCAGGAAGATTTAGGACCCTCATCCTCTGTCTCTTCCTTCATTGATACCCTTAACCTTTGATTAACCCACTTTTCTCTACCAGGTCTCAAGGTCATGAGCTGAAGAACTTTCAGAATCTATACCAGCGCTCCTGACCGTGTCTGCACTGGAGTCTATTATACTCAGCACATTGCTATTCAACTTTATGTACCAGGCTGAAACTACATTCTCACTTAGCCAAGCACTCACCTCTTTGTCTAGGCTCTCAACATGCCAACAAGTCATCAAGATCTATGGCATATAAGACCCTGTCCTGGCATAAAAGAGTACTGCCTTTTATGACTACCTTAGCTGCCACTTGGTCTTATTCAGAGTCCCAGTATCTGGAGTTTCCTAAAAATTCCTTTCAGTCATTCATCCAACAGCTGCAACACACCTGCTGCACTCTGGGTCAGACTTCTTCTAGTTCCTAAAGACACAGTGGGAACAGTGTAGCCTGAGGCCTGGCCCCCACAATCTTGTGGCAGGTGTGTCACAAAACTCCATCAACCCATTAAACCCTCCCACCTGTGACCTCATTCTCTATATAAACTTCTGTCCATGTTACTGGGATTGTGGCTTTGCTCATGTGACCTCCGGTTGATTTCAAGGGATATTGACTGTGTGCATTTCTCCTTTCTGGATACTCACTGTCAACTTTCTTTTAGGAAACTAAATTGACTTGTCTCCACAAGAGTTCTATTCCCTCCCCTCCATCCTTGATGCTACTTCCGTTCTCTCCTCCACACCTGTTCTCTGCATGACCACAGGCTTTACTTTGGGGGTGTCAGGGGAGAAACTGCCTCTCCTTTATTCAAGGAAAGATCCGTTGTTCATTGCCCCAATTTCTCCAGAACAACAGCATGCCTTTATTGGATTTCCCTGTTGAGACACCACTCTCTCCCTCAGTGAGTGACACTGTACCTTCATTGTGCTTTATTCCCAAGTGACTAGAACAAGCTACATCCATTACTTGCTTCTAGGCATTAAATACATCAGCTTCAGAACATTCTGCTTTGTTTTACATCCCTTCTTAATCCTTGAAGCCCCTCATCAGCATTTCTAGTCACCACAAAGTTCTCTTCTTGATCTTTTAGCAACTGCTTCCTGTTACTGTCTGGGGGTCCCCAAGTGTTCTTAGTGGGTCGACAGAGCGGAACTGTATCAGGGTGTAGGGAAAAGTTAGACTGATCCTGTTTTGGGCTTCATGGTGTCTGACAGACTCCAAGCATGGTTTTTGGAACCAGAACAGCCTTCTAGAGCAGAGTAAGGGACTCTGGGAAGGAATTTTGAAAATTCTATATATAGCACCTCCAAGAGGCATGTGACTCTTCTGGTTGTTTATAAACCCCTTCTCAAACTCCAAGTCCCTGGAGGCTGGGGTTCTTCCCGGTGTTGTCTTTTGCATTCTTTCATATGTGTGTGTGTTCATGTGTGTGAAGTCTGAGGCTGCTGTTGTATCTTCCTCCATTTTTTCCACCTTACTTTTTGAGACAGGTCCTCTCCCTTAAACAGGGCTCATCTATTAGGCTAGTTGGCTGGCGAGCAAGGCCCAGGCTACCTCTCCAGCATTGGACTTAGAATCTCACCCACTGCCTAGACTTTTTCACATTTTTTACACAGGGTCTTGGGGGCTTGGCTCCTCATACTTGCACACAAAGCATTTACTCACCAAGGTTATCTCTTTAGTTTCAATCCATCATGTTTTTCTTGTAGCCTGTGAGGTTACAGAGAATATCAAACTCCAGGGATAGGAAGGACTCAGAACCTGTTTCTTCTTGCTTGAGGTACCACTACTTCTGTTGCTACGATTTCTGATGGTGGCTACCAATATCTCCTTGTAAGGGAGATATTCTTCTTGGTCACACTTTGAAGAAGTTTTAACTAAGTCACACATCCACCTATTGTAACTACATTCAGCACAGTGAGGCTAATCCTGGAACACTGGTTCCATCCCATTAAAAAATCTTCTGTACTCATTTAAGACATCCAAAGTGTTAAAAGCATATTTACTTTCTGTTCTTTAGTAGTGGGAGGTTGCAAAGTAAGCCTGAGAAACTATTATTTTAGGCTGCTGCATTAATATTCAGTACCTCAACCACTTATTTATTCATGAAACCAATATTAATCAACAATCTACCACAAGCCAGGGCACTTATCAAGCAAAAGGTCTTGTCTCTCTCCAAAAGAGGCAGTTATTTATAAAATGCAATGTCAAGTTATTGCCTATCATTCCCAAGCCCTTTAAATATCAATGGCCATTGCTCATGTGTAATGCATAAAATGACTAAATATTTGGAGGAGGGGAGGGACACCCCGGGAGGTGGAGGCTGCTGTGGCAGACTTATAAACTATTTGAATCTGGCAATAAGTGTACACAATTGGTGACCCCTAGTCCAAGGATCTTTGGGCACCCCAATGATCTAGATAATTTTAACGTTTCAGAAACATTTAGCAATGAAGTAACAATTTCCCCAGTTCAATGCCAGAGTTTTTGACCTGGGAGTGCTCTCTGCTTGCAGCCTCACATTTCAAAAGATCCTCTACTTTCCAGAAGGGCAATGTTTATAATCCGAGATGGACCCAGTCTTAGAAGAAGCAGGTAATGAATGTTAAACATGTGGAAACTGGCAAAATCTGAATTGAATGGGTGCTTTGAAAGAGAATTGTAGCTGAAATCCAGTTAAAGGGCTTTCCAATGTGAGATGAGGGCTTTCTAGTCCACAGAGGAAAGGGCATGTCCCTGTGCAGCAGCCTCTAGTCAATGGCCTTGGCCTTTGAGTCACTCTTAGTTTCCATTTGGATATTGAACACACACACACACACACACACACACACACACACAGAGAGAGAGAGAGAGAGAGAGAGAGAGAGAGAGAGAGAGAGAGAGAGAGAGAGAGAGGTAATAACGTCAAAGTAAACTTGTAAACACTTGTAAATGTCATGAGGGTCATTAGGTATGTCATGGTCAGATGATCAGGCTTCCGATCTCTGCCACACTGAAACACTGACCCTTTGTTCTTAGCATTCGTGCTATCCTCGAGGTTAATTTCTTTAAGTCTCTTGGAGCCTCTAGGGATCACAGCTCACTGAACAATTAAGGTTCATTATGTGGGGCCTGCAATGCCCTGCTTTATAAAGAGGTTTGCTTTCATTAAGGTGAGAGGATTGCAACCAGACAACCATTCAGGTTTTATCCTTGTCCTCACTTCTTGTTTACAAACTCATTAATGCTTCGGCTTTAGGGCAATCAAGGATTGAGGATAGCTTCCCAGATGAACTCTAGATACCCCGAGTAACACTGAATGGGCTACTTAACTAAAATGCTCCAAATCACCTTCCTGGGAACTCTCTCATCCTGAAGCACACACATGTGCTTGGGTTTACAATCCAACTGCAGTGTATTACAGGGAAGCCATTACTGACCACCTGCTAAAGGACCCAGTGAAAGCAGGATTAAAATCAAGTACTTGAACTTATTTGTGTCTGAATAAGGATAAACATTCTGTAAGTTGTTATATTATGAAAATTGTAGAGTATTAGAGGTTCATTTTGAAGGATTTTCACATGTTCCCTTTAAAGAACACCACAATAAATAATCCAATTCAGTATGACAGGTATCAATTTCTCTTTTTACAAGGGTGGAGAGGTGAAGTGAAAGAAAGCAGTAGTTATTGAACCTTAACTATTTTTTCTAGGGTTTGTACTGGGTTCCTTTAAGTTGAATATGGTTTTCTGTTCACAAAAATCGCATCCCTCTCCATCTAACCAATGATAACCAGAGATGAAGAGAATTAAGGCTCATAGTAAATAGCTTCATTTGGTCCCAGCTAACCATACTATTTGTCCTGTGACTCTGACACTCTTTTGACTTCTGTGTGTATGACTCCATGGCTTGCTTCAGCTAGTTGGATGACTGAAATGGTGCGAGCTTCAGAATGTCCATAGAGAAGAGACTGTCAGGCTAGTCTGCTGACCCTTAGAAGAAGAAGGGAGAGTCAACCCATAGACAAATAAGCAAGCCAACAACTCACAAATGAGGAAGGCTAGCCAAAGCAGCTGATCCCAGCCTCCATGGAATAGCATTAACCACTGTGTTTGTTGTGCAGTTCATAGATTCAATGGCTAGCTCAAGGCCACAGAGTTCCCAAAGTGTATACCTAGGGATATAGCTCAATGAGTCACCGTGTAAGCATGAGAACCTGAGTTCAGATCCCTAAATCCCACAGAAAAAGCTGTGTGTAGTGCAATGTACCTGTAACTTTGGTGCTGGTGGGGGAGAGTAAGAAAGATCCGTGGGCTTACTGGCCAGACAGCCTAGTGGAATCAGCCTGAGTTCAGTGAGAGAGTTTGCATAAAAAAACTAAGATGATGAATTTCCATATATACATTGCAAACATTCAGATCAGATCCAGAATAGAAACCCCAAATGTAGGTCTTTAACTCCAGATCTCGTTGTTCCTATTCTCCCAGACTTGGAAAAACTCACAGTATGGAATGATGGGATATGTGACTATGAACATGTTTTCTGAGTCTCCATACCAAAGTCTTTGCTCCTAGACACACATCCCAGCAGCTCCGCATTACCGACTTCTTCAGCCAGGACTCACTTGTCATGTTCACTGTGCTCTACAGTTGTGGCCAACTGGGGAAAATAGACAGTGCAGGGTCTCAGGTGATCAGTCATCTTGCCTTTACGATTATTTGGATTCTCTGCCCCATTTTCTGAAGCACGGTGATTGCCTGAAGTTATCAGCACTTGATTCAGAAGTTAATTGGAATCTAGCCCTGGGAGACTTCTTCCTTCTGTGCTCCCTGTCTCTCTGAAAAAGTGCCACACGGTGGAGAAAATAGAAATTTTTTTGTCATTATCATACAAACTTGAGCTGGAAATAGGTCTTTATCTACTCCTGTGTTTGTTGAAAATGCATAAAGAACAGAGTGATCTTTTTCTGAAGCTTTTGAAAAGCGATACTTATACTTATTTTGTCTTTCCATTTAAGTGCCTTTTTTAGGATGGAGAAACCCAGAGAACCCAGAGGCTGTTGTCTCCCAGCCCATAGCTCCAGGGATTTCCCAGAAGACATTTGGGAGGCACAGACAGAAGACGCAGCGGAGATGTGGCATCTGGTAAATCAGAGGTTGGCATGCCTCCTTAACCTCTCCACTCAGCTCCAGGGAAAGATGGGGGGGAAGGAGAGAGAGAGAGAGAGGAGAGACAGACAGACAGACAGACAGACAGAGACAGACAGACAGACAGACAGAGAGAGAGAGAGAGAGAGAGAGAGAGAGAGAGAGAGAGCATTGTTTGAGTCCTTTTGTTTTTGCTGGGGCAGCTGTTGCAAAGTTTCTGAGCAAGAATTTTCAATGAAGGACATTAGGTAAGAAAATATTTTCTTTTGGTTAAGTGAAATATATATATGTGTGTGTGTGTGTGTGTGTGTGTGTGTGTGTGTGTGTGTGTGTGTGTGTGTGTGTAGTGGATGGTGGCTATGCTTTGGATGCAAACTGTCCCCTACAGATTTGTCATCTAGCTATCAGAAAGCAGTTGCTGGGGACAGGACTTGAAAGTGACATCTGCTTTGTGTTCCCACCTGAGGTTTCCTGTCAGCTAAGATGTGAAGATCCTCTGCCATTCGCTCCCACTGCCTGTGTTGTCATGCTCCTCTCATGATGATGTGGACTGATGTTCTCTCCAATCATGGACCAAAATCAGTCCTTCATCCTAAGTACTCTGTTCCAGTGACTACAAAGGGTAATTAATGGAGGGATACAAATGAGCTATTCCAACAGTACATATATACATTGTTAAATGATCACTGTAGAATATTTTTTTTCATGATGTCTGTCAAAATGTTCAGGAATGTTCATTTTGAGTTTTGTTTTCTTACCTGGGTTTCTTTTCCTGATAAGAGGCAATTCCAACACTACAATCATCTTTATCTGAACACTCCCAAAATGACATAAAAGTGGTAGCAATCTTAAGATGGTGAAAATCGGCACTCTTGGTGCCTCTGAGATGTCTCAGAATCCTCAAGCTCTATAAACAGAACTGGAACTTTGTTCTCCAATGAGCCTATCCTACACTTGGGATTGTTAAAAACAAATAAACTGTTAACCACTAGGCTCACTAAGTTTGGTTCTGAGATGTAAGTTGACCTCAAGCCACACGCATGAGTGGAGGGTCTACTGTTGCATGTCAGCTCAACCACAGGCCCTGTTCTGAGGCCACCAAGATGAAGGATAGTGATTGCAGGTTTTGAAGAACTCCAAGGACTGGGACTGAACAAATGGTTCAAATTATGCTGGGCAGAAACTAGCAAAGATCATTCAAAATGGTAGTGGAACCAAAGGTTGGAATAGGTATTAATTTCCCCTGAGATTAATGCTTCACACAGAGCACAAGTCTTTTGTGCTGGTGGGAAGGAGCGTGCCGAAGATTGAATCCAGGTCCTCATGAATACTAAGCACACTCTCTTCCACTGAGCTTCAGCCACACTACACTCCTATTCGTGAAGCTGGCTTTATTCAGGCTGCAGGTCTGTCATGATGGAAGGATGGAGTCATAGTGCTGAGAGAGGATTTTAAGAACTATGAAAAAAGTAGAGAGGCATAAAATGCCTGTAATTATTTTTATTTTATTCTATCTATTTTATTTTTTCATATGGGAATTTGGTTATGGGTGTTTGGTCTGCACGTATGTGTGCCCACATATGCATGCCTGGTACCCAAGAAGGCCAGAAGAGAACATCAGATCCCATGGAACTGGAGTTACAGATGGTTGTGAGCTGACTTATGGTTGCTGGGAATTGAAGCTGGGTTCTCTGTTAGAGCAACAAGTGCTCTTCACCACCAAGGCAACTCTCCAGTCCTGAAAGAAAATATCTTATTTGAGGACAATAGGAAGCAGTAAGATTTAGGAGGACTGATTAATGAGTGACCTCCAGGTCACACAGTTTCACTCTCTGCTTTTCTTACTTTAAAATTCAATTCATACCTTATGCTGAATATCTGAAAGCATTTTTATGCCATATACGAAGGAAATAATAGGGTTCTCTTGCCATCATTAGAAGTCTCTTAAAAATCGTGCATTAATTTATTGAAAACTCTGCAGGAAATTCTTTTATATTAAAAGCTCCTACTTTTAAGTTATTTAATTTTAGAAGTTAAAATAAAATTTAAAACCCTGTATCATATTTGGCAGGGCCTTTAAACTACTGGGATTACTTAATTGAATTTAATTTAAATTGTGACTTTCCATACAATAAATATATCTTTCTGTGCACTGTTTATAAGATCTAATTAATTTTTAAATCAATTCTGAATCTTTTAAAGCAGGATTTATTTATTTATTTATTTAGTGTAGTTATATGAGCCTGCATAAGTTTTAGGTATACCACATATGCACTGGTGCCCACGGGTGTCAGGAGAGGGCACTGGACTCCTGCAAGTAGAGTTACAGAAGTTTGTGAGCTGCCTTGTAGATGCTGGGAATCGAACCCAGATCCTCTACAGGAGCAGCAAGTGCTGAGTCATCTCCCTAACCCCCGACTGCTGAATCTTAAATATTTGGTCAGTTTCAACTGAAGGCACAAAAGGAAGTAATTATGACATTGGATTTTTTTTACTGAGTCGAGAAAATGAAATTAATGGTGGGTGTTGATAGGAACTGGTATGAATTGCTTTTCTCCTTGTTATGACCAAATAATTAACGGGAAGCAACTGAAATAGGAAAGGCTTATCTGGACTTA
Source organism: Mesocricetus auratus (assembly GCF_017639785.1). Taxonomy (NCBI): domain Eukaryota; kingdom Metazoa; phylum Chordata; class Mammalia; order Rodentia; family Cricetidae; genus Mesocricetus; species Mesocricetus auratus. The sequence goes on along the minus strand of NW_024429196.1, from coordinate 22,128,542 downwards.
CAGCGTTAGGGTGCAGGCTCACAGTGAGGGAGGTGTGGCCTCTTGAGCTGCTCTCGCAGTGGAGACAAGCATAAGGTTACTTGCTCACATCTGTGTAGATCAGGAAACAGGAAGAAGATGCCATGCTTGGCAGGTTTTCTCTTTCCCCTTTTATCCAGTCCTGGATTCCAGCTTGTAGAATGACTTCATTACATTCAGGGTAACATACCTTAGCTATACGCTCCCCCCCTACCAGTAACATCTTCAAAGACAAATCGGAAGATATGACTCTAATCTATAAGAGTTGTCAGTGAAGACCATCTTTTGTTCAAGAACTTGGACTGAATTCTGCTTATGTGAAAAGCATCTTTACCTTGATATTTAAATGTGTCCCTGAAAGTAAAATCCTGTCATTTTCTATGAACAGAAGAAAAGGCCCCAGTGCCTGGGGCCACTGAGCTGACTGGATTTTCATTTGCCACAGGAAACAAATGTTTATGCCTTCTTTCTAATAAGAAAGGATTTTCATCTCTCAGAACTTCAGCCTTTACCTAAGGAGTCAAACTTAAGATGGGAATTGTATTGATTTTAAACATGTTGGTAATTAATCATGAAACCAAGAGAAATTATTAGTGTGAAGGTAGCCATGGGGCAAAATCCCTCTGTTTTAAAACTTTGTATGATTTCCAAGCATGCTTTATCTGGACATAATTTGGTGGAAGATGCTGGGCTTTTATAAAACAGATCACCAAAATTCTTGAGCCTGAACCTACTTTTAAAAATTTCTGGCTTGTTGTATGACCATGATTATGCCAAGATAGTCTTAGCCAAGTTTCTATTCTATTAAATGTGAAACTTGGAAAGTTACCCCTTAAAGGCAAAAAGGATAATATTTTAAATTTAAGACAATTCATTTGCTTAATCAAGTCTGAAGTACTTTGTACAAGGCACTGTGCCCGTATCATGAGGGGTACCCTATGCACTGGCAGCAATGCATGCAATCAAGCAATGCCAAAGCTTGGCAGCACAGCTTTCCCTTCATCTCTCAGTGAAGGAGTTCTCCAGACACGTCCCTTCCAAGGATCCCAGGTGCACTACACAGGAACCTTATGTCAGAAGTGAAAGAGAAGAGGTTTGGGGAATAAAAGCCCGTTTTGTCTTTTTCTGTTTATAAAGGAAATGGTGGGTTTCTGTAACATCATCTTACATAGGGACTGCCAGGATGCAACTGTGCAGGTACAAGCCAACAGTGGAGCATAAACAAACATGACCACTAAAGGAGTTCAGGGCATTTCCCTTTCATGTCAGAATGTGTTTAGACAGTTATGCAAGCAGAGAGCTTGGAATAAAAGAAAACAATGCCCAGGAGAAAGGAATGCTTTGGATCTACTTCCCAAGGGCCTTGACTTAGCTATTTCTTTGTTAAAACCCAAGGCTATTCTACATGTTGATTGTCCTTGGCCCCAGCCCTTGTCTAGACAGGTTTTTCCTAAGCACATAGCTGAGAATTAGCATTTCATCCTACTTTCCTATTGTGTACATGGTATGGTGTGGTGCAATGCCATTGTGGCAGTCTAATTTGCATGCTTATTTCATGAATGCAGGAAGACCCTTTTGTCTAAGACTTTTGCTCCTGAGAGACCCTAGAAAAAGGATTTAGCAATGGCAGATAAGACACTAAATCTCAACATTTAGAGACTGGTTTTAGGGAACAAATGTCCCTGCTCCCAGGCTTGGGGGATGGCTCAGTGGATAAAACCATACATGAGTACTAGAGTTTGGAACCCCAGAACCAAGGTAAAAGCCAGGAAGGCATAGCAGTTCACCTATAATTCCAGCATTCAGAAAGTTGAGAGAAAGGGTCCCAGAAGCAAGCTCCTAGCTACACTAGCTGTATTAGTGAGCTCTGGGTTCGATTAAGAGATCCTGTCCCAATGCATAAATACCTGAGGAAGTTACTTATGCTGAATAACTGAAGAAGACTCCCTGTGTTAGCCTTGGGCTTCCACTGCCCAAAGAAGGACCTCCCCCACATAACCACATATACGAGAGCTTTGCATATACATGCACACCCACACTACACACACACTGTGCACACACACATACACACTGTACACACATACACATGCAAAAATAACAATGAAGTACTCTTCTGAGTTGGGTGATAGCACATGCCTATAAGACAACTCTCAGGAGACAGAGACAGAAAGATTGCTGTGAGGTTTGAACCAGTCCAGGTTATACTTTGAGATCTGTTTCAGGAAACAGAAACAAAGGAATTAAGAAATTCAGAATATTTCAACAAAGACAGACCCCAAGTGCCCTTGTAAATTCTGTTGCAGTATGCATGTTTTCTAAAGCATATTAACTTCTGCAGATTTATCCAAATCTGTGGAAGAATAGAAGCAGATCATTAAAAATGTAAAGATGTTTCCTGATGGAAAAACAGGTACAGTATTTGGAAGAGGGAATAGACTGTATGGACAAGAATGCTGGGTACAGATGTTGGTGTTACAGGTGAAAGCCATGGGTTGGGATTATAGTGTCTATCAGTGAGGCTGTTTAAAGAGGGTGCTAAGGTGAACAGAGTGGAAATCAGTTGGTATCCATGGCAGAACAGCTGTCATATCAGGAACCACATTGGGGAAGGGCATCTATAGCAGTTCTACAGAGTAATGATGACAAGAGTAGAGGGGGCTAGTATCTACCTAGCCAGTGGGGATATGCATTCCTGACTATTTGAAGGTGTGGAACACTACTGCCTGACTCTATGGCATCAGTCTAGGACTGCAGTCTGAGAATTCGTGGAGCTAGCTGGATCACCCTTTCAGTCTGCGGTAGGGGTAAGAGCTAGTGGCTGGCTGCTTTGCTTCTCTGATCTTCAGCTTGAAGCTTGAACCCCAATATCTCTCTCTGGGTCTTTTATTTTTCATGTTACATATTATAGTGGAATTATTTAGAAAACTACCTCCATGGACATTTGTATTGTCCTATAGCTAATGGATTTCTGTCCTCACCCTTAAATGTACATAAGAAACCAGACTGAAGCCATGGCTGCAAGTGATAGAAAGTTCATGACACCACAGAGAAAGGACTCAACAAGTACTCACTGAAGGACAGATTTGGAAGTTTGTAGACGTGGACATTTTGAGTTTACTTTCTTTCATGACCCATTAGGGGAGAAGAAATAGTGTATGTTGGGGGAGTTAAACTCTGGCATTGAGATTCAAATATGAAATGTCCCACATAGGTTCATGTACTCAAAGTGGGCATTCAGTTGTTTGGGGACATTGTAGAACTATCACAAGGTGGAGCCTTGCTAGAGAAAGTGAGTCATGGGACTGTGTCTTGAAGTTTGATGGCTCAGGCCACTCCTTGCCCACACTCTGCTTTCTGACTGCAGACACAGTGTGACCAGATACCTCATTTCTGGTAACTATGACTTTCCCACCATGATGGGCTATATCCCTTTAAACTTCAAGCCCAAATAAACCTTTCTCCCTTCCTGTCAGGTATCTGGACTCAGTGAAAAGGAAAGTAACTGACCCATATCTGCTAGTTTTGTATGTTTCCCCTGAAAAGAATGTGATGGGGATGCATCCCAACAGTCCCCATTGGGCAGTTCTCATCTTGCAAAATCTTTGCCTTATAGTCTTTTCAAACTTAATGCAAACAAAACTCAGAGCCAACTTTCTTTCCTATAATGCAGTGGTTTTCAACCTTCCTATACTGTTGTGACCCTTTAATACAGTCCCTTATATTATGGTGAACCCCGACCATGAAATTATTTTCACTGCTACTTCATAACTGTATTTGCTAGTGTTGTGAAACACAATGTGAATACCTGATATACAGGCATCTGTTATGTGACCCCTGTGAAAAGGCTGTTCAACACCCAATGGGGTCATGACTCACAGCTTGAGAACCACTTCTCTAGTGAGCTCCATCCTTACATCATTCGAATGTTCTTCTTCATGGCAATCATTCTTCTAGCTCTCCCTGCACTCATCCTTGACTTATGCCTCTTCCTGACTGTAGTCCATAGTTTAATGCTTGGTTTATTTCACCAATCACATTGCTTTCCCCAAGCCTGGATATCTCCCTCTTAAATCCCATGGCCGGGGACAAAGAATTCCCTACCAAAAACTGGTTTTTGACTTCTCATTACACCTGAAGTCCTTATTTGGGCTTTTAGAGTCATCTGACATCTTTCTGATTTCCATCCTCCTGACAAACGCATTATACAACCAGATTCTATGCTACCAATGACTGCTTTCCAAGTGCATTATCTTATCAAGAATCTACCTTTCAATCCATGAGAAAAAGCAGGCATAGGGCCCAATGTCCATTATTTCATAAGCACTCAGTCAATATTAGGTCTCCTCCAAGTCATATCAGCCATCTTCCAGGAATGTTCTCTGAGAAACTAGCTCCCATTTGCTCATCTATCCTGCATAGTTGGCATTTAGTTCAGGTTACTTTATGTCCTTATTATCTTTTAACCTTCAGCTGCATTTCAGCCTTTAAGAACAAGGTCTCCCAGCTCTGTATTTTCTGTTTCTCTACCAGTGGCCTGGAGATAAGAGTTTAATAGCTTCCATTGATGCTGTTGCTATAGCATTACTAGAGTGTTCTTGCTGCAAGAATTCCTGTATCACTGTCTTCCTTTTAAAACACCACAGCAAAGTACAGAACACAAGCACATGGGGTGAAGAAAGAAGAAGAAGAGGAGAAATATGTGTAGACCATCTTTCCTCTTCTCTAGAAATCCTCTCATACTAAAGAAAAAGACAAGGAGGGACAGTAACAAGTGTCCAGGAAGTAACATATGTTAGCATCATCTTTTGAGTCTAGTGCCTGTGAACTTCTGACTCCAGTAAAAAACCAACAAAGTCATGGTGGCCTTATGGATTTTAACTCTTTCAGCCTGATAATGGTAAAAACTTTGCAAATTGAGTCCTTCTTTGTAACTTTGATGAGCACCCAGAGGAGATTTGTCTCTATCTTACTCAAGCATGCAAGCCTCAGGATGCTCTACTGGTCTCCAGGTTGATACATAGCATCTTGATACCTCCACACACAAGCCTAAGATTGCTGTTTCTTTTAGACACTTCTTAAAAGCATTTGACAAAACTAGCCTTAATGCTTTGTAGACCTTCCCTTTTGAGAAAAAAGGGGTACACTGGTGATTGTTTTTATTCCATAGATGGAAAAACCAAGAAAGAGGCAATTTCAGTGACTTGTCCCACACATGATGATATAAAAGTATTTCCTTAGCTAGTAGATGAGTCTCTTGTTCATCCTGAGGGGCAAATGGTAGGCTGTTGATGGCTAACCCAGTTTATTTGTGGTACAACTAAGACAATTATACATTATAAGTAGAAGCTTGAGAGGATATTACTTAAATGAACACACATTTCATAAACCACACCATCATTCATATAGAGCAACAGCTAATGAAGACAAGATTAACACCCAGGTAGTGCCAGTTCCTACCAACCAGGTATAGTCTCATTTCTGTAACTTGTTTTATCTATCTATCTATCTATCTATCTATCTATCTATCTATCTATCTATCTTTGTGTGTGTGTGTGTGTGTATGCATGTTCACACGCACAATTTGAAGCATGCATGATGAGGTCAGGAACTGGTTCTCTCCTCCCACCATGTGGGTTTTGGAGATTAAACTCAGTTCTTGAGGTTTGGAGGCAGGTGTCTTTACCTGCTAAGCCATCTTGATTGCTCTGTCTTCCACAGCAGCCCTTGGTGTCTGTGTCACCAATTAGGAAATATAATTGGCTGCTTCTCTCTGCTCTCTAAGTGTTACATCAGGTGTCATGTGACTTCAGAGAAGAACAAAAAGTAGTATCAGCTGTTGCCATGGAAACTTAAGAGCCATCTGAATTGCTATGGCATCATAGAAGCAAGATTCCAATCATCAGTCTTTACAGGCTGTTGAAATCTATCTCATATTTTTAGAATGTGTGACATTTAACACATTGATGAATATTCCCAGCTCTAGTACACATACCTCACTTTTACATTTACATTTAGATGGGGGTTTTCAGCTCAACTGGCTGGATCATCCCTCCCCCCATAAATGCTGGGTCTCCTTATGAGTACAGATAAGTTTTCTATGCTTCATGCTGCTTTATTCTTGTTTCCTGTTTCCTCCTTATTCCACAATTAAATTTATTTTCTCACTAGGCTGTCTGTGTCCACATCTACCAGATGCTCCCTTGACAGCCCTAAACACAACTGCATCAGGTCTTAGTCTCCACGGCTCTTAAGTGATCACACTTTAAGTGCATTAGTTGGGTGCCACACCCAACTCTGCATCTGAGCAGAAGGTACTCAGTTACTTTGCTCCTTCATTTTTGTCTCTGAACATCATCTACCAACCATGATGATTTCAATTCACTGACTTCTCCAAGATTTTCCTAAAATTACTCTTCTACATCTGGAATAAGAGATATCTCATTCTCAATATTTATGAAAACTGCTAACAAGATTTCCTTGACCTCTGTATAACACACACACACACACACACACACACACAGAAAGAGAGAGAGAATTTTTGTTTTTGTTTTCTTTTTTTGTGCTAGGATTTGAACCAAAGGCCTTACATATGCAAGGCAGACACTCTGCCTTATCACTGAGCTGCAATCTCAGCAAACAGTTACTTTACCTAGATAACTAATCTTTCCTCAGTGCTGGAACGAGAACTCATGACCTTGTCCATGCTGGGCAAGTAAAGGCCCTACCATCAAACTACATATTCCAATCTTTGCACAATACCCAACTATATATCACATTATACATTTAATGCATACTTGCAAATATCATATTGTCTATCTTACTCAAAAGACACTGATTAGCTTGTTAAAATGGCAATTTGCATAACCTATTTAGTTTTGAAGGAAAATTGTAAATATTTACTTGGAAAACAAAATCCACACAAGAAATTACTGCTGAAAGAAACCCATTAAGTCTGCTGCTTTGTGAGAGGCTCCTCCACACTGCTTTTATTTATGCAGCCTCAACCTGGTACATGAAAGAACCTTCTTTGAAGCCCTCTCTTCCAGAGAGCTCTGGAATCCCTTAGACTTACTTATGTTCTTCTCCAGAAAGCTCTCCAAAGAAGAGCCTTCTTGCTCTCTCCACATTATTAGAAGAAAGTTCAAGTGGTTCCATGAGTATGGCATTGCTGTGTGAATCTTACTCTATGTTTCCTGGAAGCTCTGTATGTCTCTCCTCCAGGTTACTCAAGTTGAGAACATAATCGGTTACTTGAAAGATTTTAAGCCTTTCTGCATCACATTCTTCTTCTAGGGACCAGCAAAGGATGACTGATTCATACTCCATTTATAATGAGCACAATAGGCCGCTATTGTCAGTACTGTGTACACTGCCATGTGAATGTATTTGCACAGGCAGTAATGCCACACAAAGTAATAAAAAACAACCTGTATTTGCTGACATCATCATCAAGGACTACACTTATCCTTGTCAATATGTAGGTTAAGTTAAATACTATTTTCAGAAATTCCACTCTGGGCCAACCCTGGCTAAATTTGTGTTTGTGTTTGAGTAAGATTCCTGACACTCATGACCTGGGGAGGAATATGAAGAGGATGCTGCTACTGCAAATGACTTTTAGACATATACAGACTGTAAGTTGATGAAACAGTATGTTGATTTTTCTCTAATAGGCTGCTTCTTAGTTAATCTACCCATCAATCAAGAATAATGTACCAAGTGATGGGCCTCACATTGCAACTCTGCTGTGGAGGCTCCAAACACTTGCATTGTGTGTTTTTATATCTGGAGACCTTATTAAATCAAGCAAAAAGAAAACTCTAGAAACCAAAAGTGGACTATGCTGCTTTTATCCCTTACACTATTTTATCATGCATGGAGGGTGCAATAAGAACTTGTGGGATAAATAAAGAACTGGGGGGAACAAATGCAGATCACAGCAGGGGCCAGGCTTCTGGGGGCTTGAAACTTAGTAGGTAAAGAAGAGGCAAAAGCCATTCTGAACTGGTAAGGGTTGGTTTTTGGAGTTGGGTGAGGTGATACCAGAATAGAAGAACACAGGCTGCTGTCAGTGGACAGCTGGCTAGAAATGGAACCAGGGAGAAAGACTATGAGTTCCAACACGTGCTATGACAGCAAACTCTACCCTAGAGATGTGTAGCTTGTTCCATACTGTCACGTAACCTCATCTTCATGCTTCTGCCTACACTCTTCTACCACAGCTAATTGGATTCTTCACACCTAAGGCTATACACAGGCTGGAGGACTCAAAAGAAAGAAACTGAACACTTCTTTTGAGAATGGACAATAGCAACCTTCTTTTTTGTTCCCTCAATATATGTTTTTATTTAAATTAGAAACATGAATGCTTCACATGTCAATCCCAGCTCCCTCTCCCACCCCTCCTCTATTGTCTCTCTACCAGCCCCCCACCCAATCCCAACATCATTCCCAGAGAGGGTGAGGCCCTCCTTGGGGGGATCTCCAAAGTCTGTCATTTCATCCAGGGCAGGACCTAGGCCCTTCCCCATGTGTCCAAGCTGAGAGAGTATCCCTCTATTTCGAATGGGCTCCCAAAGATCATTCATACACCATGGTAAACACTGATCTACTACCCAAGGCCCCAGTGATTTCTGTGACCTCCTCACTGGCACTACATTCATGGAGTCTTGATCAGTCCCCTGTTGGCCTCTTAGACATCAGTCTGGAATTCAAGAGCTCCCCCTTATCCAGTCTGCTGTCTTTGTGGGTTTCACCATCATGGTCTTGACCCCTTTGCTCATCACTCCTCCATCTCTGTCACTGGGTTCGAGGATTTCAGTTCAGTGTTTAGCTGTAGGTATCTGTCTCTGCTATCAGTCACTGGATGAAGGTTATAGGATGACATATAAGGTAGTCACCAACCTTATCATCAAGGAGGGCTATTAAGGTAGCCTCTCCACTATTGCTTAGTTTGCCAGTTGGTGTTATCCTTGTAGATCTCTGGTGATCTCATTAGTGTCAGCTCTCTCCTCAAGCCTATAAGGACTCGAATAGAAACCTTCTTAATTGGTTATGGCAAACAGGCATATTAACAAGAAATGGATTATGACATGTGTATACCACCATAGTCACGGATTTACATTTCATTTATGGCGATTTTGCTGTTGTTTGGTTTGAGTTTTAGTGTTTATTTTTTGATAGTATGTGCTTACATCTATCACTGTGCTATTTTAGGGTCAATTCCAGGTCATTTTATCAGGACTGGCTTAAAGGAAAATGCATTATTCCCTTTCTGAAACTTCATGCTTCTTTTTCTTAATTCTTTTGTGAATGGTGACTTCCTACCACCTGTATCTCATGCTTATCTTAAGTCTTCCTATTTCAAGGCTGATACAACTCAGGGCAACTCCCACTCTGTCTGTAGTTCCTTGAAGACAGGGTTTTAGGCCTGGCCCTGGATGAAACCACGGAAGGGCGTTACCCTCCCTGGGGATTGGGTGGAGGACTGGGGCACCTGTTAGGGAGGGTGGGGGAGGAGTGGACAGAAAAGGAGCTGGGATTGAAATGTGAAGCAAGCTTGTTTCTAACTTAGATTTTTAAAAAGGAAGATTAAAAAATAAGTAAAAATAAAATAAATTTAAAAGAGAAGTTGAACTCTGTAAGATGACATGAAATAAGGAGATTAACGTTTTCAGATAAAGTGTGAAAATTCTCCTTCTTACTATTCTCTGAACCAAGTATTGGGCATTCTTTGACTTTTGCTTTATAAACCATCTTATGGATAGGAGACTTAATTGCTCCATAACCATTTCTTTTATGATCCTAAGTGCTTAGTGGGACAGTCCTGCCTCTTGGCTCTGGTTCGTGAGGTTGTCAGTGCACTGACCCTTTCATTGGGTCTGTGTGGGGTTAGCCAGCCCATCAGACTGCAATGTGCACTTGAAATTTGTTTTCTCTTCTTGTCGTGCTTCTACAAGTGTACAATAAAATTTAAGATGTGATCTTGGTTCAAAGTAAAAAAAAAAGACATTGAAATTCCAGGACATGGGGGCATGTGTAGCCAACTACACCTTGGGAAAGCCAGAAACCTTTTGGTGAAGACCCTGGGAAGTTCCCACACCTGTTCTGATTCTGGCTGTTCTGTAAAGTCACCTACTGAAGGGGCTGCCAAGGATACTCAGGATTGACTCTGATTACTACTAACATCCAGTGTGTGTGTGTGTGTGTGTGTGTGTGTGTGTGTGTGTGTGTGTGTGTGTGTAGAAAGAGGCCTCGAATACCTTCAGAAAATTCTTCCAGACAGGGTCAGAGCATGGACCTTCATATAATTCCCAACTCCACTGTCCATAAGGGCACTGACAGATCTTGCATTCACTTGTCTCTTTCTCAGTCACCTGTGCTTTACCTCCTCCTCATCCCCAGTTGTCCTAAACCTACACTGTGCCCTCATGCTGATGCATTGGATATGTACTCTATGCCACTTTGGTACCTTATTCCTCATGCTGATGTCATACCACATGGGTACCTTAGCTCTTATGCTATGCCATGGGTGCATACTGTACACCATACAAGGTTCCTTAGCTCTAATGCTATGCCATGGTGCGTACTATATACCATACAAGGTTCCTTAGCTCTAATGCTATGCTAGGATACATATGATACACCATAGAAGGTACCTTAGTTGTCATAGGATGAATCTGAGTTTCATATGTACATCTGGATTTCCTTCCTTTTCAACCAAAGTAAACCTCATGTCACTCACATTAGCCATTTCACACATTAACACTGCACAACTAAGACCTTTTATCTACCTCTAAATATTTCCAGCACCCCAAGAGAACCCTGGCACCACTAAGTACCTCAGAGAGTTAGCATAGCTTTGTGACAGGGACTTTCAAAATGTATGAGCTACTTTGATGAATATCTCATAATTGTTATCTATTTCCAACCATAGTCTCACTTCTACAGATATAAGTTGTTCCTCCTATCCAGTCAATCCCCTGAATCCATTGCCCACCTCTCCATTACCCCTGCCTCCACCTCCTTCCCTGGTCTAGAAATCACTATTCTTGACTTGAGATCAACTTTCAATTTCATCATTGAAGAGAATATGGAGAGTTTGTCTTTGGGGCCTGACATGTCATGAAAGACGATGCCCTTGAGTTCCATCTGCATTGCCGTAGCTGACAGAATTTTTTCTTTTTATGCCAAGTAAGATTCAACTTCCTTTATCTATGCATCCACTGACAGAGTTCTAAGTTGGTTTCACATGTTGGCTGGTGTGACTAGTGCTGCATTAACATGTGAGTGTAGACATTTCTCTGACATGCTGGGTTTCTCTCCTTTGGATATACACCCAGGAGTGGAATTGCCAGATCATATGGCCGCTCTATTTTTAATGTTCGGGGGAACCTCTATGCTGTTTGCCATAATGGTTGTGCTAATTTGCATTTCTATTAACAGTGTAGGAGAGTTCCCCTTTCTCCACATCTTTGCCAGAATTAACTTTTAAAAACATTTTGGTAGTAGAATTCTGAGATATGAAGATCTCTTAGGGCTGGAGAAATGGCTCAGCTAGCAAACTGCTTATTATGTAAGCACAAGGACCTACATTCAAACCTCAGAAGCCATATTTTAAAAGGTGAGCATTATGTAGAGCTTTTTGTTATTTATTTATTCAATGTACACAGTGATGGGAAGACACATTTGTAATCGTGGAGTTGGGGAGACAGAGAGAGTCAGATCCCTGGGGCTTGCTGACCAGCCAGTCTAGCTTACTCAGAAATCCATAGGCCAGAGAGACACTATTTCCTGAAGAGTGATACTTAAGGCTGAACTCTAAGCCTCTACATACACACATGTGCACCCATGCACACACACACACTTGCCCAAAGGTGTACACACACATAGAGAGATGGATGTGGTATCCCATCCTGGTTTTAATTTGTATCTCCCAGATTATTAGTGATGTTAAGAACAGTCACATACTCTTATGGTCATTTTCATGTCTTTTGAGAACTGTCATTTGGAGTTGTCTGTCCATTTTCACTGGACGACTGCCATTATTGCTAAGATTTTAAGTTACTTGTATATTCTGGTTATTATTCTGGTGATGGATGAGTAGTGTGCAAATATTATTCCCCTTCTGGAATTTGTCTTTTTAATTCTTGATTATTCATTTGCTACACAGGAGTTTTTAGAATGCAACCATCTCTCTGGTCCATTTTTACAGCTGGTGCTCTCTGTGGTCATGGATGAAAGAAAATTCTTTGCCCAGACAATGTCCCAGAGTGTTTCTCATATATGTGATTCTAGAAATCACAAGAGAAAGGGCTCTAACTTTATTTTTCTGTGTATTGATAGCTAGTCTTCCTAGCAATATTTATTAAGGAGACTTGATTTCCTAATGTATATTCTTGCTGGAGTAGCATTGTTGTTGGAAGCAAATTGGTCATAATTATGTCAACTTTATTCTATATTCACTATTCTACTCCACTGGACCATGTGTATGTCCTTTGCATTGTGTTTTGGGCTGACATGTTATTCTGTCTCCAGCTTTCTTTGTTTTGCTCAGGAATGGTCCAGCTATTCAAAGCCTTTTGTGGTTTCATATAAATTTTAGGAAAGCTTTTTATGTAAAGAATGTCATTAGCATTTGATAGGAATTGCACTACCTCTGTAGATCACTCTGGATAGAGTGGGCATGTTAACAACATTAATTAGTCTATAAAATGGAATGGGTTTCCATCCTGTCTGTTATCTTTAGGTTCTTTCATTGGTGATCTGTAATTTTTATTGTTGATGTAATTCACTTCTTGACTAGATTTGTTTATACAGGTTTTTTTTCTTGTTGCTGTTGTTATAGCTATCATTAAGGTTGTTTTTCCATCAGTTTTGCTATTAATACATGTAAATACCACCAGTTCTTGCAGTTGATTTCATAAGGTGCAAACTTACTGCATTGGCTGGTCAGTTTTGACATTTTTGGTGCAGTCTAGCTCTCTCGTCACACAGGATCATGCTGTTTGCAAATATGGATAATTTGACTTCCTGCCCTCCTATTCAGTTGCTCTTTATTTTCTCTCTTAACTTGCTGCTCTGGTTAAGACTTGGAATACTGTGTGTTGGTTAACAGTATGAGCAAGGCAAACTTTACCTTGTTTCTGATTCTACAGTAAATGATTGTAGTATGCCCTTATTCAGGACAGTGCTGGATATGGGATGCCACATATAGCCATTTACCCCATGTACTAGGGATTAAACACAGGGCCCGTCACATGCTAGGCAAATTCTACTGTTAACTGCATCTAAATACTTTCCTATTAACAAAAATTTAAACAGGACATTGCCTATACTGGCCTTGGCCTTACTCCATAGCCCAAGGAGTTCTGGACAATGCCATCTTCCTTTCCTAGCCTCCCACACTGTTGGGACTACAGAACTGTGCCATATGTTTGTAGTTTATAGAAAAGAAATCATTGTTGGACATATAAATCTATAATAATAAAATATTGTGCTTGAAAAACAAAAAACAAAGAACAAAAAACTTCACCAGAGAAGCCATCTTATTCTGGGGTTCTTCTCTTTTTTGGAAAACTTCCTGATTATCTCCCCTCTCTCTTGGTTGTTTTCAGACAGGATTTCTCTGTGTAGCCCTAGCTGTCCTGGAACTCACTCTATAGACCAGGCTGGCCTCAAAGTCATAGAGATCTGCCCGCCTCTGTCTCCTGAGTTTTGGGATTAAAGGCATGGGTCACTGCCACCCAGCCTGGAAACATCCTGATTCTCATGCATAACTTCCTGGAAGTTCCTCTCTGTCTGCTGTCTTTCAAAGACTAGGAGTAAGAACTGGCTGTATGTGCTTCCTCAAAAGACAGGTAAACTTATTTACCTGCAGTAAAGCAATCACTCACAGACAAGGGGAATACAGAGCCAAAGAGGAAAAAATGTGAGAGATTGATGACCATAGAGCAAAGGGAACCAAGAAACTGAGGACAGGCCTTTCTTGTTGTGTCTGCGAAATCAGATTAGGCAGTCTATAAACTCTGCCATGCGGGTATGTCTAGTCTTTTGACATTGCACACCACATTGTCATCTACAAAATCTTCATCCAAGAAGTATGAAAGTGAGTTCCAAAAACTAATTTAAAAAAAATCTCATAATATTTTATGTAAGCTTACAATTGTGTGCTCGGATATATTGATAGGTATCTTTGGCCTCATGCATCTGAATACAACCCATGGGATATAGGCTGGAGACACATGAATACAAGGAAATCGTCATAGTTATTTTTTAAATTAAGATTTAAATGTTGTTCACACTCCATAGGAAAATGTTACTATGTCGCCATGCATCCAGCCACATCTTTAGCATTATTTTAGCTGAGAAAATAGGCACAGTAGAGTATTAATTGAAGTAGCTAATTTTTAAGTGGTAAAACTTTACATGCACGAGTGCATGTATGTGTTTCTATGTCTACAAACACACAAAAATAAATCAGTCATAATATTTACAATGAGAATTATTATTTTCATAGTTATAATTATTTGATAAATTTGCAATGAACAACAAGCAAAATCCAAGCAGGTGGCATCATCATGCTATTCTCTTCTTCTTCTTCTTCTTCTTCTTCTTCTTCTTCTTCTTCTTCTTCTTCTTCTTCTTCTTCTTTCTTCTTCTTCTTCTTCTTCTTTGGTTTTTCAAGACAGGGCTTCTCTGTGTAACAGTCCTTCCTCTGCCTCCCGAGTGCCGGGATTAAAGCTGTGCACCACCACCTCCTGATGTTATTCACTTCTTATCTCATCTACTGTTACATGATTTCCTTACTCATCAACCATGTATTGAATCCCTTTTCTTCTAGTAGACTACACAAAACATTATGGGAAGAAGGTGTGACAAATAATAATTCCTATTTTAGGGGCTTTTACCATCTGGAAAGTCAACAAATAGAATTTCTGAAATCTTGGGTTTCAGAATTCTCTTGTGTCTTCCTAAACTACATGGTAAGGCTTCTTTTTTGTCTAACAGGCATTCTACTTGTACTTCAAATGTCCTTACTAAATTACTGCCTCTGATTGCTCAGATACCAGGGCCTGAAAACCATGAGTTATACAAAGGCTGTGGAGAAGGGACTGTTCTCTCTCTCCTTCAGTTGACCGAAGTATTAAATCACCTCTTTACTCACTTGTGTTTTCCTTATTCTTTTAAAAAAGGGCAGTGAGTCTTACTCTCTGGGCAGGCTTAAAGAGGATAATAAAAATTGTTAGTACTATAACATGCTACTTCTTTTTTCTATTAACATAAAAAATAATCTACCACATTGCCTCAGCATTCCTTTTAATGTAGGCTAGATTCTCCATTTTAAATTTTCCCATTGTAGAAACAGGTCCAGAAGGGGTTAAAGACCTCACCTATTATAATTCAGCAAATTAAAAATGTAGAGAGAGAGAGAAAAAACCAGAAACCATTTTTCAAGAATCTAGCCCAGGTTGTCAGTGAAATTTAAAAAGAAAACCATACCTGGGAGAGAATCATATTGACATGAGATAGTAAATCTTTCGGAAAAAAATAAAACATCTCCCCATGTTTCCTTGCATAAAAAATCAGCTGCTATCAGGAAATAGCAGAGAGACTACACTGCTGTTTGGAGCGGAACACTACCTGTAAAAATTATTTCCCCAAGGTTCCCCATTTATCCAATGCTCTCTTCAGACAATAATATACTTGTTCATTTTTGAACTTCCAGTCGGCCTCTTCAAGCAGTGAGATCTCCAGGTGTGCACTGTAGCAGAAGGAGTCACGCTGGCTCCAATCAATTCCTACATGATTGCCAGCAGGAAGGGGATAATATTCATGACCACATAGCCCAGTGTGGCAATAGTCCTTTTTCAGAGGATGTGTTCAATGATAAAGTTAAATAGTAGTAACTGCGTGGATTAGACAAATCAGAGCCCTCTTCAAGCAGATAGCCCAGAGAAGGTCATTGACAAGGTAGCTGACCATTGCATCAACTGCCAGAGTTTCCCACGACCACTCTAAGCTCATGCAAATTAAGAATATGAATGATACTATGCTTTACCACTTCTTTGTGTGTACATGTATACACTGTATGTATGCACATGTGTGTATGTGTGAGCATGTATGTGCATGAAGGCCAGATGTCACTGCATGTCTTCCTCAATCACTTTCTACTTTATATTTTGAAACAGGTAAGGTGTCTCACTGAACCTGGGGTTTGCTGATTTGACTGTACTGGCAGTCTGGCAGGCAAGTATCCTCCCGTGTCTCCCTCCAGCCCACTGGGATTATAGACGCATGCACGTCATGCCCCACTTGTTTACGTGGGTTCTGGAGATCTAGTTCAGGTCCTCATGCTTGTGTAGCAAGCAGTTTCCCAACCAAGCCATCTTCCTAGCACATTTGTTATCACCATTTTAATCAAATTAAATTCAGAATAACATTCAGATGGTTCTCAACATGGAATTCATTCATGATTTTCTATGATGTTGCTAAAGTGTACCTGCCTAATCTCCATATTTTCATTAAAATGTTCCATATATTATGTGAGGTGTTCAACATTATTATAGAAAAGACTGTAGTCATGGAACTATGATTAACGGAAACCTGGGGGAGCTAAAGCTAGGACTGGCCACTTTGTAAGATCAATTCAACCTTAGGTCACTGAAAATCCATCTACTTTCCACAGAGTCTCTGGTCATTCTGTGCTTTTGGCATGGACTTGGTGTCAGCTTAGCTCCTGATTAAGCATTAAAATGTACCTGTTAACCAATAGATTCGTGGTATGTGAGGCACCAGGCTGACCCAAAACTTTCTCAGAGGCTCTGCTGAGAGGACAAAGGAAACTTTAGCTCTGTATTCCTGTTCAGGTACGAACTGGTGTGGACCAGCAGGTCTTTCATGAACAGGGTCCTGGAGGATGTACCAGGGGGATGAGAAAGAGAGAGAAGATAAAAATCTTGGGTCTAGAGGTATTTCACAAGCTTTGTCTTATACCAAACAAGTTTACTAAGAGGCGCAGCTCTTTATACTACTTAGGGGTGGGGAGTGTGGCCAAGGTGAACAGAGAGCTAAGTCAGTCAATGCTGGCAAAGAGAGCACAAGGTATCGCAGATGCAACTGTCTTGGGATGAATAACCACACCCCAGAGAGTCAGAATTGGGTTCCCAGAAGCGACAACCTTGACTCCTCTGAGACATAAGTCAGATAAGCCTTGCAAAGTCCACTCCTGGACAAGGACAGAGAACGAAATTTCTTTGTCCTTTCTTAGGAGCCTCTCAGGATGTCTTGGGTTGGTCTAGCTCTCCATAGGGTTACTTAAAGAATGAATGATTTGAATTAAAGGCTGATACTGCGTTTAAACCTAATTTTAATTTAGATTGTTTAAACCTAATTTTAATTTAGATTCTGAAGGCTTTATTCCTATAGGAGAAAGTTCAAAACTAAATGATGCTTCAGTATTACTTCATTATGGGGAGGTATATTTATCGTTTGAATGTTAAATTCCCACAAAGGCTCCTGTGTTTGAATATTTATCTCCCCCGGTAGTGCTCCATTGAAAGGTGTGGAACCTTTTGGATGTGGGGACTAGATAGCCCACCCCAGTTCTGGCCTGAGAATGCTGCTTGGTCCACAAAGATGGAATAGATCATGCTGTGAGGTCGTGACACCATAGATGCAGCCCCAGATACCATGGTTTCTGGACCATGAAATTGCGTGCCTAAATAAGCCCCCTTTTCCATTAAGTTGCTTTAGTTCATGCTAATATGTAAAAGTTTATTCATAGTCTATGGAATCGTAGGAAAGGGACATATGTTTGTAACCATACCCAAAACATCCTAATATACAGAAGTGTCCTACCCACCATGTGTCATATTGGTAGATGTTTGTTTCCTGATGTCAGTAGATATTTCAACTATTGCTGAATGCCCACCTCCAAATGTTCACCATCAAGCCAGCAAAACACATCCTTGCAGGAAATGTCTGTAGTTTCCTGACTTTACCAGAGACTTTCCAAGGACTCTCCCAAAGCACAGGCATCGAGAGGATGACATAACTCAAAGTAGTGATGCAAGCAGTGGGTAGTTTCTTTAACACAGAGAGAACATCTTTATTTCACAGTCACAGGGGAAGCAGGGGAGCAGAGGCCTGGGTCTGCAAGGCCTGGGTCTCTTAGGGTAGCATGCGGAAACTAGTGTTACTGTGACATCATTTGAGCTACAGAGTGGGATGGCCTGAGATGCTGAGGCAGCTGCCATACAAGCACTGGCAGGCAGCACGTCTGCATCTTTGCCAGGCAAGATGGAGACAAGGCCTAATGGAGGGCCCAGGCCATCCATGAGTTTGAAACAAAGGACAAGGAAAATGCTGAAAGCTCTGCAAGAGCAGGAGACAGCAGAGGGAATGTGAGGGAGGGCGCTGGGGTGTGTCCATTGATTGGGAACTTCCTAAGTTCTACCCACAGCCTTGTGTTTTGTAGTCTCATTTTCTTCCATTCTCCTTACACTTTTTTTCTGGTTTTGACCTCCCTTTTTATGTTCACAGTTATGTTTTGCTGGGTAAATCAACATTTCAGTCTAACTTTGGAAGCTCTCTCACATACTATTGTCTTTAATTTTCCTTTTCCTGTTTTCACAAGGCATTGTCTTTAACTTCCCGACAATGTTTGGAATCCCCATCTAGGCAAATTCACTGAATTCCTACTCCAGAGTCTTACAAGTTATGGGAATGCTCCATGCCTATGCTTTCTCTTCTGTGAAATACAGGGCAGTGCTATCACAAGCCTTCTGTGGCTCCTGAGTTGAGATGAGATGCTATACTGTTAGTGCTTATTACACTGGTTCTTTCTGAGTCTCCAAAAAGTTCACAAGAGGCAGTGATTCATATATGCTACTATACTTAAGTCCTTGGTTTCTTATCTGCCCATATTCTCATATTTAAAGTTAAAACTAACCTCTTGCAAATCCAGTTTAATTCTGTTTCACTAGTTTGACTTTAAAGTATTGTGGAATGATTTTAAATTTCTTCTTGTGTTACATTCATTGGAACTAGAAATTTTATTTGTAGCTATTATTTCGCCACTCATCAGTTGTGTTTAACCTCAATCATTTTACATTACCTCACATATTCCATTTTCTTATTTTAAATGACAGTGTCTCTTGTATAGGCTGGCTTCAAACTAGCCTTGTAGCTGAAGATGACCTTGAACTTTTTGAGTGTTAGGTTTACAGGCATGTTCCAGCATGTCTGTTATGTGTGATGCCTGGAATTGAAGCCAGGCCTTCAGGCATGCTAGACAAACTCTACCAACTGAGCTATGCACCCAACTTTTCTTTTCTTTATGTCACTTTTTATCTTTTATACAGTATTCTTTTTCTTTCTAAAATGCCATTTATTTCATTTATGTTTACGTGTGAGGGTGCCTGACTGTATGACTGTGCACCGTGTATGTGCTGTACCTGCAGGGGCCATAAGAAAACATTGGATTCCCTGAAACTGTAGTTTCAGTGGTTGTGAGCTGCCTGATGTGGACCCTGGGAACCAATCCTAGGTCCTCTGTAAGAACAGCAAGTTCTTCCTACCACTGAAGCCATCTCTCCAGGTCTGAGAACATTCTTTTTAATTTTTTATGAAGAAAGACATTGTTTTTGACACAAAGTATGTATTTTCTTCCTACCTTCTAAGAAAGACACCAACAACTGTTATCAATAGGGTGGTGGGCACAGATTTGCCAGGCCAGAGAAGATAACTTGATTTTACTTGTGAAGAAGAGAGTTACAAAAGGGGTTAGGAAACAACACTAGGGAATGGATACTCAGTGGAGATTTATGTAGGAGAGGATGATCATAAAATATAGAGTACCAAGCAACGTGCACAGCTTCCTCATAGTCCTCTGTGACATCTTCAATCAAATCTCTGACTCACTGGGCTTGCAATTAGGTTATTATTCCACAGTTTCAAATCTTCCTTTCCACATGGGTCTTCCTGATGCCAGGTTTATATGGAAGCATAGTTCCTAGCTTCTCTTAGGCTCTGCTTTGAGGCATGGGAGTATTGGAGGGAGACTGTGAGAAGGGAGCCTATTGTTCCTGGTGACCTCCTAGTTCTTCCTGTTCTTGTCCCCTTCAAGACAGCGCAGCTGCAGGACCAGACCTGCCAGGACATTTAACTCTGGCAGCCTAATTGTTGCCCAGGCTGTCTTCCTGTAATCCATGTAGAATGTTTAAGTAGCAATGGTATGAGTTGGGGGTTGGGAGATAGGGATGAGAGGCCAAGACTGTTAGATTGAAGACAACTCTAGATTTAAGAACATATCTGGGCATTTGGAAATAGGTAGATGTGGGGTAATTTCATCGACACTAACACTTGGCTTCACTACGCTCATATATGGAACAAGGTTACCTCAGCTGAGTGTTCTCTTTCCTGCTCCTACAATTGAGTTTTTGAGTCACCTTGCTTGTCCTGCTTGTTTCATCATGACAGAATGGTTTTCCCTCACTCCCACTTCTGAATTTACTGGAATCCAATTACAGGAACAGGGTATCCAATCTGTCTTAGCTTGCCATTGAGTTGGAATTTCCCTTGATTTAAAGATGTCCCTCTTCTGGGAGGATTTATGATTTTGTTCAAAATGATTGCAGTTCGGCGCAGGCGTTTCCCTGCAGTGGTTCTCAACTGTGGGTCATGATCCATCTGACAAATCTCTATCTCCAGAACTATTTACATTACTATTCATGATGATAATGAAACTGCAGTTGTGAAGTAGCAATGAAAATAATTTTATGGTTGGTGGGGGTAGCCACAACATGAGAAACTGTATTAAAGGGTCATAGCATTCAGAAGGTGGCGAGCCTTTGCCTGGCACAGCCCCTCCTACAGCTCCCACACAGGTGTCAGTACAAAGGGGCTGAGCCCATTTGAAGGGTCACAGAAGTAGCCAAAGACTTCGTCCTTCTTCAGTGAACCTTAGGAAAACTTTCTTGATGAAGTGGGTGCCCACTGCTTTAAAAAACTTACTGAAAGTGGGAGGAGAGTCAATGACTCAGCAGATGCTCTGCCACTGACTTGTCCCCAGCCCTCTTTCTACCTTTTATTTGGAGACAGAGACTTCATTGAGTTCCTCAGGCTGGATTCTGGAGTCAGGCAGGCACTGAACTTTCAATCTTCCTGCCTTAGCACCGGGGATTACAGGTCTCTGCTACCAAGCCCAGCTCAATGCCTCTTTTTAACCGCAAAAGAAAGAGAGCAGCTGACCTGACAAGGGTTAGCTCTTGAATCCCAGACTGATGGCTGAAAATCCAGCATGGGACTGATCAAGACCCCCTGAATGTGGGTGTCAGTGAGGAGGCCTAGGTAATCTATTGAGCCTTGGGTAGTAGATCAGTATTTATCCCGGGTATACAAATGGACTTTGGGCACCCATCCAACAGTGAGAGATGAACTCTCACCCTGGACTCTTGGGGGAGGGTCTAGGCCCTGCCCTATATGAAATGACAGACTATGGACACCCCCACGGAGGGCCTCACCCTCCCTGGGGAAATGAGGGGATACGGGAGGGCATGGAAGGAGGGGAGGGAAAGGGAGAGGGACCTGGAATTGACATGTGAAGCAACCTTGTTTCTAATTTAAATTTTAAAATAAAATAACATTACCTATTGAAATGAGAAAGCTTTTCTTTTCTTGTTGCCTCTGTGCCATGCAATGATGCAATCAGTTTCATAAAAGTCAGTTAGAATAACTGGAAAATTCTATTCTCTATTGCATTGGCAACAGGTTATCTACTCAGGGACTCCGTGTGACTATGGCTACTGTACTGGCCAACGCTCACTTAGAACATTTCCCTTGCCACAGAAAGGCCATTAAAGGGGGCCTGGCAGGCAGGACAGTCTATAAATGCTTGCCTTAGAAGCATGAGGACTTGAGTTTGATCCCCAGCACCAATGTGAAAAGCTGGATGCGGTGACACAGAGTGTGTGTGTGTGTGTGTGTGTGTGTGTGTGTGTGTGTGTGTGTGAGTGTGAATGTAATCTCAACTTGAGAAGACAGAGACAGGAGGATCCCTGGAGCTTGCTACCCAGCTATACTTGCTAAATCAGTAAGTTCGGTGAGAGAGCCTCTCTCCCCTCCAAAAAGTGGAGAGCAATTGAGGTAAATACTCTACATCAACCTGTGGCCTCCATTCACATATACACATAATATACATCTTTCCCACACATACATGTGTGTTACCCTAGGAGTGGAGGGGGGCCCTCTTACCTCCTCTGGTATAGACTTATTGCATTCTCTCTGTGCGTTTATTACACAAGGACAATGGCTAACCTCAGAATCTGTCACTCCCCGAGATTCCCACTCTCCTTGTAATTGCTGTATAGTCTGATGAGTGAATTCAGACAGGAAGACTGGCTCCTTTCTGGCTTTCCTAGGGGTTGGTTTTCTTGTCCATTTTATGTAGAGCATGGCCTGCCACTAGTAACAGAAGCCCAGAAGTTAATTGATTGTTACGTTCCTTTCAGAGCTTGACATCCAGATAATCTAATGCATGTTCACATAACCACAAAGATGTACAGGGCCCTCATAAACTTTGCAACACACAAGTTCACATTGCTTCCCTCCATCCCAGCAACAAACTGACAAGCAGCCAGCACCTAACTTGTGGGAACTTACAGTTAAAAAGAAACCTCGCAATGGCAACTAACTTTGTACTAGGAACCAGTGATTTGAATTCTAACACATAACCATCTGATTCCTGTTCTATTAGTCACTGTGCTGCTCCTTTCTTTCCTTTGTCTCTTACTGTACTCTCAAGACCCCTTGTTAACCACCTACCTAAAGATTCAAACTTTAACAAGGGAAGCAAACAGACTATTTTTTGCTTGTTTGTCTTTGTCTTTATTTTAGGGACTGGCATTCAAATTCAGAGTCTCCTGCTCACTAGGCAAGCACTCTACCTAAAACAAAGTCCCACCCCCAATGCATGATTTTAATCCCAGGCTAGACTGGAGGGTGAAATAATCAACAGACCCATCTCCCATTGACAATAATGGAAAATGGAGTTCATTTGTCTGGGAAGCTATTGCTTCCAGACAAAAACCAATGACTTTTAAAAAATCATTCATAATGCATGCTGAATACCTGTATTCTTATGAAGAGTCATATATGCACAAGTCATCCCAGTATTTGTTATTGTATTACTTATCATGATAAAAAAAGACAGGAGATGGAAAATGTTCAGAAGAAGGAAATGGTTGATAAACGATATACTCTCTGGCAAGAGATGTAACCATCAGAAACCATGCTTCTGGGGGGGGGAACAACTATAGCAGAAAACATAACTGACATATAAAATGTGACTTCAACCCAGACTCCAATCTCTCCATCTATAAATAATGTTTACTATACTCTCCTTTCCCCACTTTAGGCTTTCTGCAGAGGTTAGATGAAATAGTGTTCACAAATTGCTGAACACAATGCAGAACACAGGCAAGAGACTCAAAGGGCAACTATTGTGACAGCTTATGTGGCAAAATACACATGTAGATACATGGAAACTGACCAATGTGCACACACAGAGAATACACGGGAGGCAGTAATACGGTAGGAATCTGAACAGGGAGATTACTAGTGATTCCCATTCCCTTCTTTTTAAAGGTATTTATTTTCATTTAAATGTATGTGTATGTGTGTGCCCACGTGGGTTTATGTGCACTGTGCAGGTGCTCAGGGAGGTCAGGAGAAGGTGTAGGATTCCCTGCAGCTGGACTTGCAGGTGGTTGTGCGCTGCCCCACTTGAGTGCTGAGAACTGATCTTTGGTCCTCTATAAGAGTAATATGTTCTCTTAACTGTTGAATCCTCTCTCCAGCTCCAAATTCTTCCTTTACACTGGTTGGTTCTTCATTGCCATACAACGTTATCACCCTAAGCCTGAGATCCAAAATCCAAAATTCTCCAGAATATGTAACACTTTGAGTGCAATGTGATACCACAAATCCACAAATGGTCAATTCCCAAGTGAGTTCATGAGAAGTTCAAACATAGACATGCTAAATATTGCATATAATTATCTGCAATGTTCCAACATAAAGGGCGAATGAAACAGAAGTGATGTGTGTGTTAAGGCTTGAATATCATCCCTCAGGAATCTCACTATGTGTGTGTGCAAACGAATTTGGAAACAGTTATGGTTTGGGATGGGGTGCTCACACTACATGGTGAGCACAGTGAGCTACATTTGTAGCTGTAAAGAACCAGCATAAAAGTTTACCTTAAGACAATGAAAACGACGTGGTGGACTAAACACCCCATGCTGTTTTAGAGAGTTTGGAATCTGGAATTGAGATTATGGCTGCTAAAGGAGTAATCTATGTCCATGCTGCTCACTTTTTTTTGGTTACCTCATATCCTTGGTGAGGGACACTACCCCAATAACAGAGAAAGGACTTCAGTACCCCTCTGGCCTACTTGTTCTCATACTCACGCATTCCTTTTTATGTATCAGGTGGACACTGTGGGGTAGGTCAAGATCTTTTCTAGGCAGTCCTAAGAACTTGACTGGCCAAAGCTCATTGCAGTAACTCTGTTTGGGAAGGAAGGGGTAAACTTCCTGTCCAGGGCTTCCAACCCTGGCCTTCTGTGCTCTTAGGAGGACAAGTCACCTCTTCCTATGGACTTGGGATGTATAATTCAGAATGATCTCTCCTGATTCTAGAATCTTCCATTCATAAGGAGATGAACCGAGTCCCACGGAAGGGTTGCTGTCTTGCTTGTGCAGAATGAGACTTCAAGTGAGTATTAAAATAATGTCATATTTCAGGGTGGATGGAAAAGCTTTTCCCCAGAATGGTTCCAGTTCCTGCTGCAGTACCTCTTCATTAGAACTTGTAGGCATCGCGTGTCTCCAAAGCCATTGTAGTTTTAATTCCAGGACTATGGACAAGCCTTGGGTCTCCCTTTGTGCCCATGTTTGATTCTTCTGTTCAGATGTAAAGCAGGGATAGCCTTTGTGAAATTCTTTTCCCAGCATCTGAATGCTCTACCTTTCCTTTTGAGTGGCTCTTAGACTTAGCAGAACTAGTCAAATAGAGTAATTGATAATGTTTCAGAACATAAAATCTATTAGTAGCTCATACTTTGTATTAACTCTACCCTCTGCTAATAGCTAGAGGCAGGAACAGATTCCAATCCCAAGTGATAAATAAGAAAACTGAACCTGGGAGAGTTAGGCTGCCTGCCCCAGGTTTTAGGGCCAGCAAGAGGCAGACCCTGACATGACCTGAAGAGTCTGGTGTGAGACTGGGCTCTTGCTCACCATGCTTTTTCATAGCCCCTTAAGGATGTGTGTTAGTTACTTTACTCATTGCTATGACAAGCTACACCTTAAGAGGAATTCTTTAAGATTTTGGCTCATAGTTCAGAGAGCACAGTCCATCATGGCAGAGTAGGAATGGAGGCTAGAGCTGACTTGCTCATGGAGGTGAGACTTGCCATGTCTCTTTACTTCATGATGGCATATAGGAAACAAGAACTCAAATCTGAATATACGTATCAGTTATGGATGAGTTAAAATATACAAATCCTGACTTCATCAGCCAGTTAGGTTCAAAAACCTCCTCCAATACCACTGAGTGGGAACCAAATGTTCAAATGAAGGATGATAGTGCCAAAAGCCTAGCAACCCAGGATCCTGGATGGCACCAGCTACCTCTGCTAGTTTCCCAGCAAAGCATCTAGCAACCATGACCCAGTTGCATGGAGCTACACATAACCTTTAAACAAACACACAAAACAAAGCAACTGAGCTACTTCAATTTATCACTCACTAGCAACTCTACTTTACAGTCAAATGCATCATGAAACATCTTGAAAACATTAAGTTTGCATTAAGGCAAACTTTTTTCTCCAACAGAACTTTTAAGATGAATCTCCTGTTTACCATTTTATGCCTGTGCATGCTTGGGTATACCTGTGACTAAAATCAGATAAGTCATGGTACAGGATATGCTCAGAGAACATGGCCTTGTACAATGCAAACCCATATCTCACCCATAGCAAACAGTTCCTCCCCCTGTTTCATTTGCCTGAACACAGCAAATGACAACTATCTACCTGGAACAAGGCTGGGAGGTAGGGAATCCCAAATTCTTTCCTCTTTGAACCAGACAACCACCCCCATCCCATGTGTATGTGTGTACATGCCACAATGTGAGTCATATTGGTCCCCACCCCCCACCTTGTTGTTGAGATAGGGTTGCATCCTAGCTATATATTCCGGGCTAGCTTTGGGATATTCTCCCGTTTCCACATCCCACTTCTCCATAGGCATGCTGAGATTGCAGACACTTGTGCTACTGTGTCCAATTTTACATGGGTCTGGAGATCTAAACCCCAGGACAAGCTTACATGACAACCCTCCCCCCATCTGAGCCATCTCCCTACCACGGACTTTTAAAAGTTCTAAAGATCAGGAAGTGTTTAGGACTGAGATCTAAGAGTTAACTAAAAATCACAAGAAGGATTCCAAATTAAGTGACTTGGAAAACTGTCACCCATTGTAACACATTATAAACCAATTTCCTAATGGAAGTTGGAGAGGGGCTGCCAGAGAGAGAGATTTACATCTGAAGGGCTTAAAAGCCTGGAGTCCCCTCACTGATGCTTTAGCATGTGGAAAAGGCTGGTGCTTCCAGTCTCTTTATTGGAAAACCCTGACATAATGAGGTGGCATCAAGCTCTAAGATGATGCCTGGGGTGTGACTAGACATACCCTTTGATGTTCAAGGAACAGTTGTGTCTTTGTCTGGGCTGAAGAAAATGTGCCCCAGGACACTTCCAAATTGGCCCTCCTCTCCCAGGGGAAGAAGGAACGGAGGCTTCTGACTACTGCACACCCCCTCCCGATAGAATCCTCCATAACAAGACACCACTCAGCAATGTCCACAGCATCACCAAAGCCTTAGTATTAGCAGTGCCAGGAGAAAACCCAGGAAGGATGTTAATTATCAGAGATGGCACATCATTATTCTTTTGCCTCTTTGGACCTTTTATTTCCAGCCATCTTCATCTAAATGACACCCATCCCTACAAAGCCACGTCAAATGTTTTCTCTGGACTCCTGACACCTAGTGATCTTATTTCCACTCAATGGAAAAACAGATCTATGCTCCTGATAGCAAAAAGTCATTTTGCTTCTGAAATGTTGGTCACAAGCTCAGTTCTGTTACTCCACAGAAAGGATGCCAGGGAAGATGTATAAACACATACACACACACACACACACACACACACACACACACACACACACACACACACACACACGTTTCGCTTACCATGGGGTTACACCTCAATAACCCATTGCAAACTGGAAATATTGCAATATTGAAAATACATTTAATGCACCTGGCACAGCCAGTGTTGGCACTTAGCAATAGATCACACAGTAGCAGCAGCTAAATGTCCTCTTGTTTACACAGGAACTGCAGCTTGATACAATCACCCAACGGCAGGAGAAAATGATGTGACTATGTCACATATTGCTAAGCAAAAAGATACCAGAATTCAGAGCATGAGACTTACTGAATGCACAGTTTCCCACCATCAGGAAGCTGCAAAACCATGTACAGAGTCTTTGTATATCAGAGACTATTTGTAGATTACCCTTAAAGTATACAAAGATGTCTCAGAACCTGAACAAGTGACTGAGAGAATGGCCACGGGTGATTTTGTGACTATAGTTGTTAAGGGAAAGATGCTGTGCTGTTTTCAAAGAGGAAATTTCAAATTTCAAAACTGCAATGCCTTAGAGCTGCTGAGTGGGTCACCGATTGGCTCGTTAACCACCAAGGCAGAGCTGCTAGAGGGCTGTGTTCATGAGTGTGGTTTTCACTACAGTCCAGGTGCACGTTTATTGTGTCTTCTCCCTCTGTTTCAACTTCACTGCCATGGAGACAGTGAGAAAGGTGTTTTAGTCAGTGTTCTATTGCTGTGACACCATGGCTAAAGTAACTCACAAGAGAAAGCATTTAAATCATGGCGGGGAGCATGGAGGCATCCAGGGAGACACTGGAACTCTAGCTGAGAGCTACAACCTGATCCATAGGCAGAGAGAGACAGAGACAGAGAGAGAGAGAGAGAGAGAGAGAGAGAGAGAGAGAGAGAGAGAGAGAGAGAGAGAGACTGACATTGAGCTTGGGTTGGGTTTTTGAAGCCTCAAAGCCCCCGATCTCATTTTACTTTTCGTAATGGCCTTGAAGGGCAGGTACTCTGATTACTTTTGAGCCCAGAGAGGGCAAGTAGCTAGGGTAAATTCACACACATAGTAAACTGTGGATGCAGCTTTCAAATCCAAGTTGTTCTTGTTTATTTATTCTTTTATTTATTTATTTATTTAGTTAGTTAGTTAGTTATTGTATCACAATACCAGTGTCTAGACCATACAAATCCTAATACAAGGACATAACTTCTTGGGGGATACTCTGGCATAAGGTGCTCTGTACAGACAAAAACCATCCTCAGGGATGAAGAGAGCCAGAGAGAGAGGAGGTACCCTACCATTCAATCTATATAAGTCCTCTTCTCAGCTAATGTGTCTTCCTCCCTAGGTGGTAGCCATCAGAGTTCATAATCATGGCACCTGATAAAAACATCCAGTGCCCAGTCTGCAAGTTCAGTCAGGAGGCTCTGAATGTGGTCCTTCTAAGTCCTTATCAGAACGCACATCTGGGTAGTCAGCTTGGCTGAGGCACCTCTGCTTACAAGCTGAATGAACACATACAAATCACCTAATATTTCTGGCCTCTATGTTCTCTTTGGAAAATAAGAGTGAAACAAGGTTATTCCTAAGCTGATTTCATCCTCTAAAACTCCATAACAGATCAATGAACCCAAAGCATGCATCCCTTGTTACTTAATAAAACATTATTCTATATATTGTTTTCATATATCTCTATTTTTATCCATTGCCTTTCTCTAAAAATTAGGAGTCTCTTCCAAACAGAAGCTCAAGATCCTCGATCAATATTTACGGATTTTATTTTAATGTACAGAGCCCTGTCATCCACCGACAACCTTGTATATTAGTCTTCTTAAGGTTGCTATAACAAAATACCTAAAGCAAAGGTACTTAAAAAATGAGGTTTGTTCAGCTTGCTCTTTTGGAGACTGGAGTCCAAAAGCATGGCTGCCCTCTGGCTATGTGACATCATGGCAGATGACATCTCAGTGGGAATGTGAGTGAGAGTTATCACACATAAAAAATGGGGAGTCAGAGAATGTGGTGAAGCTAATGTTGTTATTTTAAAAAGTCTCTTCCATAACAGCAAACTGTATCCTCGGTGAATTACTTCAGTTTTTTCAGGGGAAATCTCCACAGTGACCTGGAGGCCTCTCCCTAGGCTCTGACTCTGGAAGGTCCCACTACTTTTTAACATCACCATAAGTAGGGGAAACTGCAGCCACCCTACCCAAGCAGCGGTGGCCCTGTCCCCAGGGCCCAGGCCAGCCCACATGACATGTGCATGCAAAGCCTGCCTGAGCTAAGCCTCCAAGCCTGCCTCAATGCCCAGAGTCACTGACAGAGAGACATCTGACCCAGAGACACCACTGAGAAGAGGACAAACCCCAGAGTCAGCCACCTGAGCCAATAGGACATTGGGAGGGGCTATAAAGGCAGGTCTAACTTCCTTAATACACGAGTCTGCAGCAGGTTCTGCTACTCACTGACTCCCACTGCTGGTGCTGCATCTTCTCACCCCCTCACCCACGGGGTCTCCGAGTAGGGTAACCCGCAATTAATGTTTAAGCTTACAAAAGATGAGCCATTGGGGATGAACCATCACGTCTGAACTCCAGTACCTTGTGTGTGGCGTGTTTTCTGTGTGCCTGAATGTACATCATCATGGTATCACATATACAGAATAAAAATTGTAATGTTCTGAAAATAAGAGAAAGAAAGCAAACTGATTTTTAAAATCTGCTTTGTGCTATATCTAATCGTAAACAAAGACCTACACAAGTAATAGCTCCTCTGCTAAGATATTCTTGAATACAGTAAAATATTAAACGAGTTATATCAATAAAATAACAGGCATATAAAAATTACATTTTACTCCATTTTCCAATGTATTTTCCCCAAAAACTTAGAGCAAGCATAATGAACTGGGCCACTTAGTGTAAATTTCAGACAAAATGTGAAATTTTAAAATGGTGAAGCTGGGGAATGAAATGTCTCACTGGCTAAGGGTGCTTGCTAGGCAAGCATGAGGTCCTGACTTCCAGTTCCCAGCACCCATGTAAAAAGCTTGAAATGGCTTTTATGCCTGTAACCCTAGCACCGTTGAGAACAGAGACAGGAGGATGGCTGGGATTTAGTGGCTGCCAGGCTAGCTCTGGGTTCAATAACACATCCTGTTTCAAAGGAAAAAGTCAAGAGTGAGAGAGCAGGATACCTGACATCTTCCTGTGGTTTCCTCCCAGGTCTGCACATATGTATACACACAACACACACACACACACACACACACACACACACACACACAACCAACGTTGACCTGTTGAAATGTCATGACAACAACCAGGTAAACAAAAAGGTAGATGCCATCAACTCCAGACACCACTGTCTTGACATTAATGGGAAAGTCTTAGAAAATAAATGTTTTCCTGGGGGTTCAAAAGTTACTTTAAATTCCATGTGTACACTTTAGTGAAAAACAAATCAGGCCTTCAATAATTAAAACCATCAATATGCACTGTTCAGGGTTGAAAAGACCCAGAATTTTCTGTGCCGTCTGCTACCATTGCAGGGTATTGTTAGAAGGTTAATTTAACACCAGAATATAATTATTAGGTCCACAGACTGATGAATCTTTGCCAAAGCATTAAAAAAAACTACTCCTCCTCTCAGTTGTAATTTTTTAACTTCATAAATTAAAAGTAAGAAAGTGATTTTATAGTTTGGAGTCCTTCTCTGAGACAGAAAGAGCATGAAGATGGTGGGCGATTAAAAGTACAATACAATTGAGAGTAATCACACAATTCCCTACAGGATACAATGGTAAAGTGTGCAGAGGTTTCTCCCACTCATGTGAGAAGATTTTCTTAGGACTTCTATTTGTAGATCTTGAGAAAGCTTAAAAGGATATTGCAAATGTGAGTGAAGGTAGGTATTAACCAATCAGTGAGGAAACCCATCCAGTGTTTGCCCGAGAACAAAGGGAGCCTACTGAGAAATGCACTATTTCACTGGGCACCAGGTGAGACCAAGAAGCTCCAGAAAAGGCTCCCGCCTATATGGAACCACCCAGCAAACAATGTGAGACTTGGTCACAGAAGAAACAGGAGCTTACATGAGTCCCTAGCTAGGAAGTAGAGAATGAAGCTGACATGTCATCACAGGTGCTGTTCTTTAGATGGGAGGTGAGTTAACCTCTTCTGGACCAAGTCAGGACTATGGGGAGAGCTAAATTTAAGGCTTGTCCTAAATAGGTGTGGGATGGCTGTTCCATGAGTAAGGGTCCAGGGGTTGTGAGGAGCAGAGCCAAACTTGGGTTTTGGTGGAAATGGAGAGCAAGTTTCATTGTTTCAAGGACTGTGGAGAAGGAAGACTTGGGGGATGGGTCAGATAGGGTATCTCAGAGGAGGTCCTGGTTGTGACAGATACCAAGGCCAAACACACTTACCACAGCCTGTTAGGGCTAACCCTCCATAGTGGGATCTAGGGAACACTGTTCTTTTCCTCTTGTGCTTTATTAGTATATCATAAATATTAATATTTTGCTAATACATATTAATAGCATGCTGTGTGGCCCTTCCATTCACACACATTATATGTATTGATCACATCCAACCATCCTTCTTCTTCTGCACCCTTCCCAGTCCTTAATAATCAGTATTCTATTTGCAGGCCAGCTTGTTTTAACTTCAACACTTATCTAATGTTTCTGGATTATTTTTCTTATGTAAATCCTATAGTTCCATCCAGTGATAGGATAGCCTTCCTCTTTATGGATGAATAATATTCTGCTCCCTGCCCCCCAGTGTGTGATGCATTTTTTATTCATGTGTGTCTATACCCAGAAACATAGTCAGAAGTGGAGTAGCTGAATCATACAGTTCTATGCTTAGCTTTCTGAGAAAACTTTGTACTGTTTTCTACTGTAACCAAACTAATTTATATGTTTTTTTTCCTTTAAGACTGGATTGGTAGGCTTATATCCCTATCACTATTTAGTATTAGAGAAAATTTCAACCGTATCTGTATTTGTTATTTTAAGGAGTTCTGATAGTAGTGATTTTATGTTTGAATCCACCAGTGTTAAGAAAGGGGCTACAGTTGTGTGTTTATTGAGTAGTGAGACAGCTTTTTTAATTTACTTTTTAGATAACATCCTTTGTGGTGATAATTGTTTGTGCCTTAACAAATAAAGCTTGCCTGAAGATCAGAGTGTAGTGCTAGCCACTAGTTAGCCATAGAGGCCAGGCAGTTATGGCGCAAGCCTTTAATCCCAGCACTCGGAAGGCAGAGGCAGAAGGATCTCTGTGAGTTCAAGATCACCTTGGCCTACACTAGACAGATCCAGTCTTAAAGAGAAACAGAGTTCACACCTTAGATTCCAGCACTTGGGATCACATGTCTTTAATTCCATTAATAGGGAGGAGGAGACAGGAATGATATGGCTGGGAGGAGAGATGAATATAAAGCAGGAGGATACAGGAGCTCCGAGCAATCAGTCTGAGGTTTCATAGAGGCAGCATTCAGTCTAAGGATTTGCAGAGGCAGGATCGCCCCTTGGGTCTGAGGATTCGGTAGAGGTAAGAGCTAGTGGCTGGCTGCTCTGCTTTGATCTTTCAGCATTTACCCCTATATCTGACTTGGGAGTTTTAGTATTAAGACCAGTGAGAATTCGTGCTACAAGCCTTATGACTGTTATCTCTCTTGCAGGAAGGTAACTGCCTCTGGTAAGTTTGGGCATTCCTTTATCCTTAGGAGGTTCATCTTTCACTGGTCCACCAGCACCCACATGCCATATGCATTCAATGTCTCAATTTTAGTTCATCAGTGAACTATGAAATTGTTTTATAAATGACATATCTTTTGATATTCAAATAAGACTAAATCTGGCAAGGAAAATTACATGATGCTAATTATTTTTTGTGCATATAAATTAACTGTGAAATCATTCGAATCTCCTGTGTGTTGTGTTTGTTACTGGCAGTGAAGAATAGTCATCAACAAACCCCAGTTAGCCTGTCTCAGCAAAAGGTTTGATTATTCCATGTGAGCAAAGCTTAGAACTTAGAAGCAGAGGTGGCAGCAAGCATAGCTAAGCATGAGCTCAACTGAGCAAACTTACAAAAGGTAATGATAGCTCTTTGGTGGTCTTATAGTCATATCCTCTTTGGAAGACAGGAAGGAAAAGTGCAAGAGAGGGAGGGAGGGACGGGGAGAGACACAGAGAGAAACTATAAGGGACAGCAGACAATCAATATAAATGAACAGCATAAAGAAACACAAGCAAGAAGCTACCTCTCAGACATTCAAAGTGTGAGTCTCGTTGCCTATAGCCCTTCTCGTTGGCACCACACCCGTTCTCCTATCTGTGCTTCAGTCATGTACTTAAATTGATGAATGCAAGACATTACCAGAGAGAAGTCTTAGCAAAGATCAGTATTGCTTATGTTTTCTTGCGGTAACTACTGGCTGTTGGTGACTCAGTGGGCTGCGGAATTAATAAAATATTGAGAACCATTGGTAAGGGAACCCACATTTCCCATGTGATGAACCCCTATGGTTGCCACTACTGGATGAAGCAGGTGCAACTGCTTTAGCAGGTCAGCATAATATCCTCTTTATAGTATCATTTTTTCTCTATCAGTACTATGAACACCCACTTTCTCCCTGTGGTAGTCAAGAAATTTCCTCCTTTCTTTCCTTATACTGAGTCAAAGTGATCCTTATTTCTAGAAAGAGTTGTTCTATGTTGCGCGATGGATTCCTGTGCTATTGGAGCTTAGGTATAACCTTTAGAGTTCTTGGCTTGCAAGAGTCACATATATGCTATGAGAAGCAGCGACTGTGGCTAGAGGAAACAGACGGGCAATCCCTCTAACTCCCCGTTGTTAAACTCTCCTCCATGATTTGCACAGAGACCTGCAGCATGGACTTCCCCTTAACACCTCCACGCTTCTATTAATTCACCCCCGCTAAGTCTATCTGAAATCAATCACCTGCAGTAAACAGCTTTGCTCAGTGTTCCCTCAAATCCCCTCTGTGATAAGATAAACTGGTGTCAGGGGCTCCTCTGAGTCCACAGCTCTGCGGGGATGAGAAGTTTACCATTAACAAAGAGGACAGGGATTATCTGCTCCCTAGGAAAAGTCCTAAATCTGTGCCTACCTTCTTAAAAACAAAACAAAAATGCAGTGTATTAGAAAGCCAACCCCAAAAACAGCTGTTTACAAAGAATGTCTTAAGATCGAAGTTCTTTGTTGTTTGTTTCTAAACATACAGCAACTACCTCCGAATGGGTCACTTCCTCTGAGAGGACCCTCCTGTACATGGGGGTTTCCTGGGGGCCTTTTGTGGCTCTCCAAGAACACTTGACACTGGGCGGATGCTACTTGCCTATGTCAATCTTCCCATAAGATGGGGGTCAAGGAGAGCCCTGGCTAAATTCCCTGGCTAAATTTTATTTTCTTTTGTCTTCTTCCTTCAATTTCACCTCTAAGCAGAAAGATTATGTTTCCAGCTATTTAAAAGAATGGTTAACAGCTGGACCTGATGATATATACCTATACTCCCAGCACTTGGGAGTCAAGCCACAAGTTGAAACCAGGGTTGGATACATAATGAGTTCCAGACTGGCCTGGGATACAGCTAGTTTATCTCATACATTCAAACAAACCTCAAAGGTGGCACATGTCTATAATCACGGTACTTGGGAAGTGAGGTAGGAATATTCAAGTTCATCCTCAGATAGATAATAATAAAGTCAGTCTGAGATACACAAGACATTGTCTACAAATGTTAAAAATCCAAATGACAGGCTAATATATTTGCCTGAGAAGTAATTTAAATTCTGAATTATTTTTCCCATGAAGAGTTTTCATAACAGCATCCCATGAGCCAGCCTACATGGGCAAAATTCTAATTGTAATACTTATCAATTTACATGCCCCAAATAACCTCTTATGACTACAATGTGTTTCTCTCTCCATCTCATCTACCATTTGCAAAGGAACCTGGTTACACGGACACACACATATGTCCTACCTGCTTCTTCTATTTCTCATCAGAAATTAGTGATTTAGTATTTGGGTTTTCTAGCTATTGTTTCTGACAAGCTTGTGTGGGTCAGAATATTTCATTGCGTCTAGGACCATCTCAAGGGTGAATCTCTTAACCCAAGTGGTACCTGAGGACAACCTCTGGGTGGTCTTGGTATATACTACTCTATTGCTGGTTCCCATGGCAACTATCCCAAGAGAGCATATAGCAAAGCCCTTTCTTATTTATTTTCTGTGTGAGCAAAGAAACCAGTCTCAAAGATGGAGCAGGGTTTTCCTTCTCCCAGGCCACCTTCCACACACATATTCTTCTCAAGACCTCTTCTACTATGTTAGACACTGTTTACATGCCAGAGACTCTCCCATAATTAACTACACAGACATCTTTCTCTTTTGAGCCTTGACCATCTATGCCATAGCCAACTAGACCACAAGTTCTAAGCTGTGTTCCTACCACCCATAACAGGGGGCCTCTTTGCTCCTGCTCCTTAAACTTGGAGGCTTAAATCACAGAAATCACCCTTTCCTAGTTCTGGAGGCTGAATGCTCAAGTTCATCTTGTCACCAGGGTTGATCTTTCTGCAAGCCACAAGGGAAAAACTGTTCTAGGTCTTTCTACTTGGTGTTGAGCTGAACAATTTTTTACCTGTGTTTGTGTCCAAATGTCATCTTAGTATAAGAACACTGGGGACTAGGATCTTAGCACATGAATATTGGGGAAATCCAAATCAACCCCCAGTAACATCCTTAACCCCCTGCCCTCCATCAACCGTCACATCAAAGTTATCAACAACCCCACTGATTCTACATCCCAAGTATTCCCCTGTCACTGTTGGTACCCCCACATTGACTCTTCTCTTTGTCTCCCGGTAGTTTTCTTTCCTATTCTCCTGCTCTCTGCCCCCTTCCCAAGACCCAATTTATTCTTCAAATGCAGACCAAAAGGACTTCCTCTGAAGCATTTCTGTTGCTTAATGGTCTGCAGTGGTGACCATCGTGGTCGGTACAAACTCAAAACTTGTTGGCATGGGTGGTAAGCCCTTGCAGGTTCAGAGGCTCACTCACTGAGCCTCACTGCTTTACTCCCTTCTTGGTACTGCTGCACATTCAGACAGACTGATCTACCATGTCCATCCCATCCAAGGAGACACATTTCCCGTTAAGTCCAGAATTTCAAACACGCTTCTCCTCAGCTTGGAACCCCTTGGCTCATGTCCTCCCACTTCTTATTCCAATCACTGTAAGACCCTCAACTGACCACCACACCAAGACTGTGTGATGTGTCCTCTTCTTGTTGTCACACACATCTCTTCTGTACTTGCCATAAAGCACCAATATGGTTCACCATTCATACACTTTCCTCAGCAGTCTAGAGACTGAGATGGGTTAGACATTGTTGTTCACCCCACAATCACCTCCTCTGAACCTCACATAGGTACCTCACAGGTGGCAATGAGCAGCATTTCTAAATAGTTATGGAAAAGAGTGACTTCATGATCATTTATTTAGCAATGATTTATGACCAAAATATTAATAAAATCACATTTTAACCAAACTAATTTATACTTAGAGCTGCGGATTAGGAAATAAGCATTGTTTTGTTGCAAAACCAAATGGACAAGAATTCAAACTTTTATACTCACAGACAGTATACAATGACAATATTTTCACAAAAGCACAGTGACCATAGGTGTCTGTTTGATTGGGACCATCTTATTTAAGCCTATTGTTGAGCATAATTGTTACTGACGCTCCTATCGACTCTTACAAGTGTTCTGCATGATTAATTGTGCGTACACAATCTCAGCACTTGGGATCACATGCCTTTAATCCCAGGAATCATAAGAGGTATTCAACATAGGAACAAGGGTCTCAGAGCTAGCAGCATTCATTCTTCAGCCACATTGAGACATAAAGGGATGTCAACACGTAGAATATTGCAAATATATCAATATCTATCACCATGTACAAAGTTCAAGTCCAAGTGGATCAAGGACCTCAACATAAATCCAGCTACACTGAACCTGATAGAAGAGAAAGTGGGGAGTAGCCTTGAATGCATTGGCACAGGAGACCACTTCATAAATATAACCCCAGTAGCACAGACGCTGAGAGCAACAATTAATACATGGGGCCTCCTGAAACTGAGAAACTTCTGTAAAGCAAAGAACATGGTCAATAAGACAAAACAACAGCCTACAGAATGGGAAAAGATCTTCACCAACCCCACATCTGACAGAGGGCTGATCTCCAAAATACATAAAGAACTTAAGAAAGTAGACATCAAAATACAAAATAACCCAATTGAAAAATGGGGTACAGAGCTAAACAGAGAATTCTCACCAGAAGAATCTCAAATGTCAAAAGACATTTAAGAAAGTGTTCAACGGCCGGGCGTTGTTGGCACATGCCTTTAATCCCAGCACTTGGGAGGTAAAGGCAGGTGGATCTCTGTGAGTTCGAGGCCAGCCTGGTCTACAAAGTGAGTTCCAGGACAGCCTCCAAAGCCACAGAGAAACCCTGTCTCGAAAAACAAAAAAAAAAAGTGCTCAACATCCTTAATCATCAGGAAAATACAAATCAAAATGATTCTGAGATGCCATCTTGCACCTGTCAGAATGGCTAAGATCAAAAGTACTAAGGACAGTTTATGCTGGAGAGGATGGTGATTTATAAGAAAACTGGGAGTCAATCTGCCTTATGACCCAGCAATGTTCATAGCAGCATTATTCGTAATAGCCAGAACCTAGAAACAACCTAGATGACCCTTAACCAAAGATAAGGAAGTTAAAGAAAATGTGGTACATTTACACAATGGAGTACTACTCAGGTTAAGATGTGTTTTCTAAGAATTATTTTAAATTGTATGCATGTTTGTATGTGTCCATGTTAGTACAGTACCCAAAAATACCAGAGGAAAGCAGTAATTCCCCTGAAGCTAGAGTAGCAGGAGGTTGTAAGTGGCCTGACATAAGTGCTGGGATCTGAACTCTGTTCTTCTAGAAGAGCAGCAAGCGCCCACAAGACAAGATGTAGATTTTTAACATGGAGCAAACAATAAAAATTAATTTGAGCCAACTTGTAATCAACCCAACAGGGGAATTCATGTATCTGGAGTAATTGAGTTAATGCAGATTAAGCTCTGGATGAAAACAAATCACCAATTTCCATTTGTTTATTTTTTTTAGTAATTGAAAAATATATCCAATTAATTTCCTTATATTAAGGAAAATCGTGACCAAGCATTCACTGTTCAAAAGCAAAGGGGTGTGTGTGGAGGTCAATTTAGCTTCTAGCCTCTCTCCATAAGTCAGCTCAAAGTTGTTTCAGTTGCTCCCATGCTAAATGCTCCCTCACTACCACTGTAACCAGGGTAATATATAAGCATGAAACAACAGGCCACAACCTAACGTAAGCACTCTGGAGTTGCCTATTCCCATAATTTTCCCTTGCTATTGTAACTTCTTTAAGTAGCTGCCCCTTTAAAATTAAAATGAAATAGAACCGAAGAGGAACATATATAAGGAACACACACACACAACATACATATTTATTTTTCCCCCACCCCCATACATATTTCTTATATACAATGCATTTGAATCTCTCTCCCTATTCACCTGTCTCTTGTAGCACTGAGAACTGAAGCTAGGGCCTCACATGTACAAGGTAAATAAACAACCACTGAACTACACTCACTATCTCTCTCTCTCTCTGTCTCTGTCTCTCTCTCTCTCTCTCTCTCTCTCTCTCTCTCTCTCTCTCTCTCACACACACACACACACACACAGAGTGAGAGAGATTTTAGTACACAAAAAAACAAGCACTTTAAAGTCAATAAATTCTACATAAAACATAGAGAAGAAACGGACTCCCTGGAGCCACAGCCCTGAAACACAGCTGAAGGCTTTCACAATCTAGCCAGCCTGTGCTCTCAATATGGGGTCATTCTGCCCACATCAAAACTTGAATTGTCCTCTGAACTCTAAAAGTTGAGTTCATGCCCTCTGAGAATTGGTGGAAAATCCAATTTGCTTCATTCTATCCATGCCTACAGAGGCGAGCTGATTTAATTGCGAGAGAGGTTTCTAATCTCAACAGTGCAGAACTTCGTATAAATACAGTCCCCGCCCTTCCTTTTCATGATGGATTTTTTTTCTTTGTACAGTCCATGGTGTTACACCTCCTCATAGACAACAGGGCCCACTATCATGGTTGACTTCCTAAATCAGAACATACCACCCCAGTTCCCCAGGTATTATGGGTCAAAGCAGCGGAATTTAGGCAAGTTTTTACTGGTTGCCTCCACTAATGGCATCGTTAAGATATACAGTCTGGATACCTCAGAAATGGGTCTAAAGCTCACCTCTATTCATTGCCAGCTGGGTATCATAAGCAAATTTCCTTGGCTATTGTAGTCCTCAGTTTTCCCACCTATAAAATGGGAACAAAAAGTCTCTAAACCACAAAATTATTATGAACATTGTAAAGATAGAACACCCAGTAGTGCTGGTACAATAACTTTTGTTGTACCAACAGGGTTGTATAATAGGAAAGAAATAATCTTCATTGTTTTCATCTCTATTGTTGGTGATTGAGCCCAGGACTTTGAACATGCCAGGCAAGAACTCTAGCACCAAGCAGCCTCCCCAAATCCAAACATACATTTATGAGCTGACATCTCTGTTTCCCAACTCAGCTCTGGCACATACCAGTTGTATGATTTTCAGACACCTTCTAAACTCATTTGAGACTCAGCTTCCTTGTCTC
Source organism: Mesocricetus auratus (assembly GCF_017639785.1). NCBI lineage: Eukaryota > Metazoa > Chordata > Mammalia > Rodentia > Cricetidae > Mesocricetus > Mesocricetus auratus. The sequence continues at coordinate 22,088,482 of NW_024429196.1, read as the reverse complement.
TAAATGGGAATAATATCTAAACCACATGATTATTGTGACTTCAGGCCGTGCTTACAGAGATACCTGGGGCAGAGCAAATAATCACCAAACATTCACTGTGAATAGTGTTCAGCCCACTACCTCCAGTGAGGACCAGAACTATTTATCTTGAGAACTAGCTGACTCGTGGGATCTCCTTCACAGAAAATCAATCATCTGGTACTTTCTGGCATCCCAAGTCAGTGTAAAAGGTAAGAGCTTTGCACTTCAACAAGAACAGGAACCAACTAAAGAGAGAACACGCAGGTAGGCTTTTGTTTCTCTACCAAAATAAACAAGCAAACAGAACAACAACAACAACAAAACCACCATTAGACAAGCACACAACGGGAAGAAGCTCAGTGGAATGGTGGGTGACCAGGCAGCCTCACTGGTTTCTGTGATGTGGGCAGGGGCCTCAGATACAGATGTTGCTTCAGACTTTACATGTGTACACATATTTATCTATGTTCATGTGTATGTGGGTACACATGCATGTTGGGCCCAGAAGCTGATCTTGAATGCCTTCTTAAGCTGCTTTCCCCTTTTTTTTTTTTTGTAAAAACAGAGTCTCTTGCTGAACCTGGAGATTGCTAATCCAGCTAGATTGGCTGGCCAATCAGCTTTAAGAATCCACCTGTCTCTGCACCCCTAGTTCTTGGCTTAAAATGTATTCCTGGCTTTTTATGGGGTGCTAGGGTCCAGACTCAAGTTCTCATACTTGCATAGCAAATGCTTTTCCCACCGAGTCATCTGCTCGGCTCCTCTGCTTCAGGGCTGTTTCAACCTGGTATTTAAAGACTAGGGAGATGCTTTTGAAAGTCATTCTTCAACCATACATCAGGGTGACATAGGGAAGAGATTCTAAGGGGGCAATGTTTTACCATTGATGACAACCCTCACATCTTTCCTTGGTTGCTGTATGGAGATAAGGAGGCTAAGAAATGTGTCCTGAGCTGATGGTATAAGAAATGGGCTGTTCTCTTCCTAGCTTACCCAGAGTGCAGCATGTTCTTGCTGTGCTCAGCCTCAAAGAAGCAGTTAAATGAAATGTGTGGTTCATGACCAAAAGCCTGACATCACATTTTTGAAGCTATTGATATTAATTCCCTGTTTCCTAGGACTCCAGGGAAGGGGGGAGGGATGTTTAGGGCTGCATGTGTTAGCCACTACTACCCTGTGCTTCTGAATCAGGTGGTGTCAACTCTACAAACACCTGAGGCAACACATAGCACTACTTAAAGTATCACACAAAATATTTATCTGTCACTCTCTTATCTGCAACTTGTTCTCCTCTGTTGTCTACTGAATTCCCCAGAGGGATTCCCAGGTGGATATGAAATCAGGCATGAAGGAGTCTTTTACATCATATCTGCAACTTGCTCTCCCCTTTGTCTACGGAACTCCTCAGAGGGATTCCCATTCGTCACAATCAGCAATCAACACGCCAAATACAGGGGTGCTCTGAGCTATTCCCTAAATGAGCCACAGGGGCTAGGATTGGCTTGGCATCCTAGAAGCGTATCTAATATGAAGGTGGGCCTTGTGATTTTGTAATATTGGCCACACATAGTTAGAAGAGCCCTGGTCTTGTTCTGGAAAGAGAACTTGATAGTCCTCATGGGCTTTCCACTAAAGGCCAATTTCTTTGTATTAAGATGGCTGTGGTGCTGAATCGAGAACAGCTGGGGATGTGTCTATACTTGGCGTTCAGATCCTTCCTAGACCTGCACCTAATAATATCCCTGTGGCTCCACATTAGATCAGCCATTCCTATATCATCTCATTCAGGATCCATAGATTACAGAGACACAGGATCACACAAAAATGTCTCCAAGCCCAGATTTTAAGACGTTAATGCTATTGTTTCCAGCTTGCTGCCACATAAATACATGACATAGGCAGAAGACACAACTGTCCTCTAGTTCCTTCAATACAAAACAAAAGAATCCAGGCTGCTTGTTTTTTGGGGGCTACACTACATGCAGCTCACTTCTGACTCTAGTTATTCCACCTGTAGTCTGTGCTGAAATCCGTATCTTCTCAGTCTGTGCTCCATCACTGGGGAAGGGAAGGGTTAACCTATCCTGTCACTTGGCAGTGTCACATCCCTGCTTCCTTCCCATAGCACTTACCCCTGAATTTCTAGGAAGAGTTTTGTGGTTACTCATATATATAATTTTTTTTTGGTTTTTATGAGACAGGGTTTCTCTGTATTGTTTCGGAGGCTATCAGTCCAGCCCGGCCTCGAACTCACAGAGATCTGCCTGCCTCTGCCTCCCGAGTGCTGGGATTAAAGGCGTGCGCCACCACCGCCGGGCCCCATGTATATAATTTTTGAAGAAATATAACCATAAAGATATCTATCTATCCATCCATCCATCCATCCATCTATGATCTGAAATACAACTTCCATACCAGTGTGAACCATGTCCAGTTTTTCAGTGGGGTATTGTTGCTGAGCATTTGCTGTGCCTGTTAACATGAGTATTACAGGAACAGCTTCAGCCGTGCATTCCATTGTTGGGCCTCTTACCATGGTCCCTCCAGTCAGTCCCAGACAGCTGTGCTGTTGCAGTGTTCCAACGAAGGATTTGAGAATCCCAAAGTACAGCAGAATATCTCTGTCCTTGGGAATACTCACTTGTTTTGCCATCTGGCAGGCAAAGGAAGTCATTAGAATTGAGCTGCCATGAGTTCCTAAATACATGGAATAAATACACACTGTAATCCCAATTCCAAATATTTGCCCATGATTTTTCTAAGATTTCAGTCTTTGAGGGGACTGAAGAGATAGTTCGGTGGGAAAAGGGCTTGCCATGCAACCATGAGAACCTGAGTTCAAGTCCCCAAATCCACAGGTATACACATGTAATCCCAGAGCATGGGTGGCAGAAACAGGTAGGTCTCTGGGGGTTGCTGGCCAATGAGCCCAGACAACCTGACAAATCCCAGGCCAGCAAGAGACCCTGTCTCAAAACCACCAAGGTGAATGGGATTAAGGAACAACATCTAACGCTGCCGTCTGACCTCCATATGCACACACGCGCATGTGCACGCATACAAATATGCACATACATGCACACAAGAATCCAGCATTTAAAGATGCAAATGTACTAGGGATACAGATCGGTGGTAGAGCACCTACCTAACATGCACAACCCTTAAGCTGAATTTCTGTCACTTTAAAAATGAACAAACAAACAAAAACTCTCTTGAAGGGCTAGCAATGTAGTAAAGTGGAGGGGCACACATTCAGGGTACATGAGGTGCTAGTCCCTCCCTTAGCACTGAAATAAATGGAAGGAAGGAAGAAGAGAGGGAGAAATGGAGGAACGGAGGGAGGGAGGGAAGGGGAAGGAGGGAGGGAGGAGAGAAATGTAACTTCTCAACATGAAAGACTCTCACCAAATCCTGTAACAAGCATTCTACAGGAAGGATATGGAAACAGGAGGACCCTCATTCATCCTCTTACATGATGAACATGGAGTTCCTCTGAGCTTTTTATTCCTATTCTTGAAGACTTTCTACAAGGAATGGTCTTCTTGGTGCCTATGCCGTCACTATGATGGCAGAATATAAAGGAAAGACTCCTTCCAGTCACCCTACGTCAGTAAGAGGGATGCCTCTTCCTATGTATGATGCCCATTCTTGGGCTGGTGGCTTGATCTTGTAGCAGCATGGATAAAGGCTTTTGGTTGAAATACAAGAAAGTGATTCTGGCTGATAGAAGCAAGGAAATGCTGCTGGAACATTCTGTGGAGACTACTGAAATGAGGGGGACACTAGAGTACAAGAGTCAGGGGATGAGTAAGGGTTGAGGTCCAGGTACACATGGGGCACTGGCCATACAGCACTAAACAATTAACACTGTCACTGAAACTTTAATGGCTCTGTTCTCTGCTACATGGCATGCCTTTGTGCCAATGCTGATGCCCAGACAGGAACATCCAATTGGCTGCATCCCAGTCACAAACACATATTCAGTCCAGCCTGGGCAACAGGAGCCTGCCATTCACAGCACATGGACTATTCTCCTACATCAGCAAGAGGTTCAGAGGATGGTCAGCCAAGAAATAAACGGATGGTCAATCCAACAAGCAAACATCAGATCGGAGGAGATTTGGCATAACAATGAATGCTTTGAGGAAAATTCACCTGCCTCATGTGTGACCTTGGGCATTGGGTCTTAGTCTACTTCTGTGAAAAGAATAGATAAGAGCATCTTTGCTGAAGAGTTACAGAACTGTCATAGTTGAGGGCCCTCAGTGCAGTGCTAAAATGTTAGATCAACAAGGAAATCTCAGGGTTTGATAGAGGGAGGGCCAGCAAGAAGGAAGGCTGCCCCCAGAAAGTCATGACTGGCTTAAACTGGACAGGACAGGAGGGATGGAGCTTCACTGGAGACCCCTAAGGAGTCTTATAGAATGTGTCTCAAAATTACCTCTTCTGGAATGGGGAACTGGCCAGTTTCCCTGGTTCCTATCCCACTGGGTTGAAACTATTCCTAAGAATCAGTCCCTGGTACAGAGTTAGCAGGCTGTGAGGAACCTAGAGAACACAAGGTACTGTTCAGGCAAGCTTCTGGGCACACATAGGATGCTCTCTCAAGTTGCCCTGAAGCTCAGTGAAGAGGGAAAAACCTGGGCACAGCTGGCATCGGCATAGTAAGTCACGATTCAGGAAAGTGTGGTTTGGGGGTCAGAAGTCACATGTGACTACTTCTTGGGCTGCCCCACATCACCAGGGATAAGTCACATGAGCAGTAGATTTCCTGTTTGTTAGAAACAGAAAGAGAGGAGAAAAAGAAAAGTGAAAAGGACCCCAGGCTAGTGTATACTCTTCAAAACTGTTGCTAGGACCTAATGGGATAATGTGAGGAGCTCCCCAGGTGAGAATCAAGTGCTATTCATTATGTTGACCGCTTTATGTCTCTTCTGGGAATCCATTATTTACTCTTGGTTGGCTGAAGCACTGAGTACCAAGTCTGCTGATGCTGCTGGCTGGGGTCCTCCTCTGACATCGTGGGGTGGCAAAGTAACACAGCCCTGATTTCTTATCTGCTTGTAGTAGCATTTGCACTCATTTCATCCCTGATACTCCAGGGTCCTGGAATAGGTCTGCTGTGTTGACCTGTGTTGCATCCCGCCCGTATAGTGCCCACCTCCCCCCTCCAAAAAAAGGGCTAAGCAATAATGGCTGCTCTTGTGGTCAAGTCCACTCCCTGTTGCTCCCTCTTGGAGTTGTGCCCAAGAACTTTCCCAGCTATTTGACAGTAACAGTAAGACACCAGCTATACTGCACCAGCGTCTGCTGCCAGCTCCCATGTGCCAAGCACATTGCAAAGCCCCTTTTTTTCCTGTCAGCTGATTCTCACACTCACTCTGCCAGGGAGTTAAAAATAATTATCCCCCACATGTACAGGAGCAGCAGAGACTTTTCTAGATAACATATCCGTCCTGATGTGTCTCGGCAATAAGCAGAACAACAGGTGAGCCCAGACATGATCCCAGAGCCAGGCGCTTACCACTGTGTGTTATTCAGCCAACTAATTGGATCATCACTCATTTCATTTCTTCCTTTGGAAACTAATTCCATACCTGGCTGCATTATTTCTCTAAAGACCCATTTACATAGCTGTTTCCTTACTTTTGATTTTTGCAGAAAGATGCATTCTTCCCCCTGCTGATTCATTTCTACTATTCCTTCCTTGTTATATGTAAAAGTATCGTCTATGTGACATTCTAATATTGAGAATGCAGAAAGGTGGGTCTGACCTTTCACCCCAAAGCTGCTGGCATTTTAATCATCCTATTCTTCATAATAAATGTCTTAGACACTCCTTCCTTTTCTCTTATTTTTGTGACAATGTTGGGATCACTCAGGGGTGGGGAAGTCTGAAACATGGATGCTATTCACACTGTGAGACTCTATAGGGATTAATACACTCACAAACTTCTTAATTTGCTCTATTTAAAGATGGCTTTGTATAATTGTTTCTTTAAGAAGGTTTATTGAAAACTGTTCCCTTTAAGCCTGCCCCCCCCCAAAAAAATAGAGTGGAGGAGTCAGGGCAGGTTTCAATCTATTACAATCTAAACTCTTAAATTGTGTGAATCTCAGTCCAGCTGCTGAGGCTGCATGGTCTGGCCTAGAGTAAGAAAGAACAGGGGATCCAATGAGTAGGTGCTCTTCCTTTGACTTTCGGAAATGCCTGACTGGGTTTAAAGATGTTTAGCCAATCAGCTCAATCAACAGTGGGGGCATGCTGTTGAGCTGGTACAACATATTTTAAACAGTAAATATCCCTAACATCTGGCATGCACTGATAATCCCAGTGCTAGGAAGAAGGAGGTGTGAGGAGCCCTGAGCCTTGTTGAGCAGCCAGCCTAGCCTAGACTGGGTGAGTACCAGACCAACGAGAGACAATGCCTCAGCGAACAAGGTGGACATCTAAGGAATGACTACAGTGGTTGTCCTCTGGCCTCCACATATGTGCACATGCAAATGCAAACACCCACTAACACATGTCTTTTGACACACATGTAACCCTCCCCACACACACCCACAAGTATCCAAAACAATAAACAGTTTATAGTGGCATCCTGCATAACCTCAGAAAGGGAACCATACCGTGAAGTTTAATCTCCATTATGTCAGAAGATAGTCCAAGTCAGTTCCTTATTTGTATCCCAGGCTGGATCACAACACACAGCAATTTTTCTGCCTCAGTCCTCTCAGTGCTGGTATTACAAGTACATGCCACCACACCAATTAACTGGTGTTCTAAACTAGTGCCTATCTGGGGTGAGTTTTGATCATGAATGGAGCTATGCCATTTGTTGCTAGAGCCACCACAGTCCTACTGCTGACACAGGAATGACATTTTCATTATTCCTCTCCCCCACTCTTCCCTTCCTCTCGAAGAGATGGGATGGACACATTGTAAATCTAGTGCCAGCATTCAGCTGTAGAACTGCGGTGTAAGTTTCAGTCAGAAATCATGTAGGGAAAGGTGTGACGCCTATTCATGATTTCTCAGGCCATCCCAGCACACGTTCCTCTTCTAGAGTGTAGATGACATTTCCGTCCTGTGGCAACCCGATGCATATGTCAGGCCCTTTCCTCAATAAGATTGCTGGTGTATGATAATTAAATAGAGCCATGATCCACAATGTTTCCCACCCTTCCACATGCTGACAAAGGTCGCCTAGCAACTGTTGTTATGGGCAACACTAGCGTGTTCAGTTTAATTCAGTGGCAACATCTTTGGTCTCCTGAAGAAGGTTCAAGTTTATGCCCTAGAGAACAGGAGCCCTGTCACAAACCATAGCAGTTATAATCTCACTACAACCCGCTTAAGGTTTAACTCTTCCTATTAAATATTGTTCACTGAATAAGAGCAAAATGCCAGCTCCGAACCTTCTACACAGACAGTGGGAAAGGGTTTGCATCTGATTCTTATTAGAAGGAAACACCTTGGCCTCATTCCCTTCCCTACTTAATATTCACAACACTGACTTCAAAAATGATTTCCAAACCATGAAGCTTGTTGCAAGAAGGAAAAGTCAAATGGGGCGGGGAGGGGGAGCACGAAGGGAAAAATCCTTTATTAAGCCCCTGCTGGGATTCTTTCCTCTTTAATGCACTTGAAAAAAATCCTGGACCATTTTGCATTCAGATGCATCAACAGAGCTGTGTGGAAAATGCCTGTGTTGGTGGATTACACCACCCCCTACTGATTGATCCTCTTAATGGCTCTACATTTTGCAAAGACAGCAGTTGCCTCTGTTCGGTTGGCTATTAATTCAGCCTCCATACCTCCATGTTGTTGTAATGAGAGCAGAGTATTTCTCACCAAAATTCAGTGATTTCAAGCTACATGGTAGCACTGCTCTATAAAATAGCCCACATTAAAAATGACCCATAAGATAACATAATAAAACAGCCCAGCTAATGTGAAATTTCATTTCATGTCACCATATTTATAAAATAGGCACCCAGTCCCTATTCACCAAAGAAAGGGAACAGAGGGAAGGCCAAGCAAAACCCAGCTTTGATCCAAGCTCTTTCTAGAAAACACAACAGCAACTTGGCTGTGACTATTTTGTGGCACTTAGGCCCATACATGCACTGCCTTGGTTTCTCTATCTTCCAAAGAAATAGAAATTGGTAAAGGGAAATGGATTTTTATGTAGTTTTTCCAAATGAGGAGAGAAAAATCTAATTCCATTCTTATGGTAGCTATGGCCACTTTACACTTCACAGGAAACCGTGAGACAAAGCCAGAACACATGCAGGTTTCTCTGTGAGACAGGTTGTCCTCCCCAGGGGCAAATGGACAGGCCCGTTCTGTTTTCCTTAGGCCCTATAGAGGAAAATGGGGCTGTGGGAAGTCAGCTCCCCACTAATGGGGGATTGTCAGAGCTCTTGAGCCCCAGGTTCACTCCTTTGGTAAGTGGAGAGCTGAACCTTCTCTATTTTTTCTTTGGAAATCAGTTTTAAATTTCAAGACCTGCAAGCCTATTAAACTCATGTGAAAAAATCTGATAGCTGAAGAGAGGAGACAAGTGTCTCTCGCTAGATTATTTCCTCTCCTGCCAGGACTTCAATACCATTACAGAACTAACTGAAGTAGCCACTACTTCTTGCTAGAGTCAGCTTTTATCAGACAACCTATATTCTGGTAAAGCGAATTAATCAAGACTAATTAAGATTTTTTCCTTTGGTATACATAAGACAGATTCCATCAGAAGTTGATCTTTAAATCTTGGTGTAAAATCATAGTTGTCTTCTAGCCACACAGAGTGATGCACATCTTAGTCTTGGATAGCTGAGACGCTGAGGTGGGAGACTCACTCAGATTCATGAATGCACCAGCAGCAGCCTGGGCACCACAGGGAGACTCTGCCTTGAAGCACTGGTCCAGTTCTCCCAGGCTTGAAAGTCGTCCAGCGTTTACTCCTTTCTCACAATCAGTAGCCTACGCAGCCAGCGACCGGAACAGAAGGACTTTGGTTATTGTGCAGATTTCTGGCCCCTGTTAGAGACGTGACTTTGTGAATAGCTGAAAAGATCTTAAGACTACTATCTAGCCAGAGGCTTTCTAGCAGAAAATAAAGACACATCATTACTCCTCTCTCAAGAGTTAATCAAAATGAGCCTGCCAATCACCTAAACATGAAAACACTCCTAAGGAATCTGATCTTGGGAGCTTAAGAAACAGTATAGGCTCTGGGGATACAGCTCAGTAAAAGTCAGGTGTAGTGGTACACAGTTGTAATCCCAGCCCTGGGGCAACAGAGACAGGCAACTCACTGGCCAGCAGCCTAGCCCAATCAGTGAGTTCCAAGCCTGTGAGTATCTGTCTCAAAAAACAAGGTGCACATAGGCTTCGAAGGAGCAACACCTGAGGTGGACCTCTGGCCTCCACACACATGTGAACAAGTACACATACAAAATATTATAAAACTTACCTAAAATGTAGGTTGAGAAATGGTTCCCTTTGTCCGTTGTCTACTCTCATCCCTTGAAAATGTGTTTTATATATTGCTTTTGGCCACCATCCACTTTCACTTCTCAAGAGTGCATGCTTCACAATGGCCTCTACAGCCACTGTCGGTTCTCGTCTCTTGAGAGTGTGCTCTACAAGACTGTTTGGCCCTTGTACACTTTCACTCTTCAGGAGTACACTCTGCATAGCACCCTCTCTGGCTAGTGTCCACCCTCATTCCTTGAAAGTGTTCTCTGCACTGGTCCCTTTTTTCCTCATCCATTCTGACTCTTAAGAGTGCCCCACATTACTCTGGGATAAATTCTATGTATTTTTCTATAGCATTCTCTGTGTGTAACGTCTGAACTCTCTCAAAAGATACTAAAGAACTAGGAAACTGAGAGAAGGCCAGAATGAGATCCTGGTTGCAAAATAACCACAAAAAATAAACAAAACAAGTAAGTCCCAAATCTTCAGTTTTTGGAAGTCACTTCATGGTTTGAAGACATCGGAAGATTCAGATCAGTGCCTTCCAAATTTATATAACTTATACTCAAGTTACTTTATTAGCCAATGCAGAATTTCACAGTGATTCTAATCCCCTTCTACCACCTTTTGGAAAGGGTTTTAGTTTCCTTAAAAACAAAACATAAAAACTTAAAAGAGAACTGAACAGAGCTACTGTCAGAGTAACAATGAAGGTATATTAAGGTAAAACTTCTGGTCAAGAGAACAGAATCCCTGGCTGTAATAGAGGCCTAACATTCCAACTGGGCCAAGCTAACTACCTGGCAAAGGGACCACCCCGAGGGAGGTGTGTTCACCTTCACCTGTGCTAAAAAGGCACATGGAATGATTATTCCTCTAATAAGATACTGGAGTTTTCCTTCTCAGACTTCCCACCCAACAGCATAGTTCCTGTGGTGTTCTGAATGAAAATGGCCCCCATAGGCTCATAGGAAGTGGCACTGTTAGGAGGTGTGGTCATGCTGGAGGTGTGGCCTTGTTGGAGGAAGTGAGTCACTGGGGTTGGGTTTTGAGGTTTCAGAAGCTTTAGTCAGGCCCAGTGGCTCTCTCTTCCTGTTGCCTGTCGACTCAGAAATCCAGATAAAGAACTCTCAGCTCCTTCTCCAGCACCATGTCTGCCTGCATGCTGCTATATGTCCCACCATGATGATAATAGACTGAACCTCTGAACTGTAAGACAGCCCCACTCAAACATTTTCCATTATAGGAATCACTGTAGTGATGAGCAAAGGGGTCAAGACCATGATGATGAAACCCACAAAGACAGCTGACCGGATAAGGGGGAGTTCTTCAATCCCAGACTGATGGATGAGAGACCAACAGGGGACTGATCCAGACTCCATGAATGTAGTGCCAGGGAGGAGGCCACAGAAATCACTAGGGCCTTGGGGATAAGTATTCACCATGGTTTATGAATGAGCTTTGGGAGCCCATTCCAAATAGAGGGATGCTCTCTCAGTCTGGACACATGGGGAAGGGCCTAGGTCCTGCCCTGGATGAAATGACAGACTCTGGAGATCCCCCAAGTAGGGCCTCACCCTCCCTGGGGAATGATGTGGGGACTGGGTGGGGGGATGGGGGACTGCTGAAGGGACAAGGGAGGAGGGGTGGGAGAGGGAGTTGGGACTGACATGTGAAACATTCACGTTTCTAATTTAAATAAAAACATATTGAGAAAATATTAGGTTCTATTTTTACAAAAAAAAAAGAATCACTGTGGTCATGGTGTCTTGTCACAGCAATAGAAATACTATGAAAGACAGAGGTTCCTATGTAAACCGAGCTGATGTAAGATTTCTCTTTCTCTTTTTCTTTTTGTCTCTTTCTTTAAGATGCTGGCTAGAATCCAAGCATACTTTCTCTGGTACTTTGGACTTCCTTGTGCTTTCCCCAAAGCCCCCTTCCCTGCCATGTGGTTAACCTCTGTGTTGGCATTCAAGTAGCATGATTTTTTTCCCTTTTCTCCTCCTTTTAGGCAGCTACTGAGATTTACAGGCTGATTGCCCTGGAGGTAACTTAATAAAATTTTAAATTTTATTTAAATTATCTCCTAGAGCTTGTATTTATGTCAATTCTTAAATCATTTTATTAATGAGACTAAGAACCTCAACAGGAGATCCTTATTTCCTTGAATCCTAGTAACAATATGGTCAGGAAAAACAAATGGAAAAAACAAACAAAAAAGGCATTAATCGTTCATCTCTTCCTGGAAGGACAGAGTGTGGCCCTCAGAGTATCCTTGGTAGGTGTTAATGATTTAGATGTAAAGTGTCCCACATAGACTCATGTGTTTGAACACATAATCCTCAGCTGGTGAGGCTGTTTGGCAACATTGTGTAAACGTTTGGACCTGGAGTTTCAATTGCAGAAGTAGGACCCTAGGACCAGTATTTTAGGGCTATAGGTCAACTGACTTCACTTCCTGCCTAAGCTTTCTGCTTCCTGTTGGGCTCCATAAAACAAGAAATTTCCATACATTCCCAACACAGTATTCTAAGCCTGACACCATGTTTTCCTCTGCTTTGACGGATTCTAACTTCCTGAACCCAAATATTTCCCTTAGGTTCATTCTGTCAGGTATTTGGTAATGGCAAAGGGGAACTAACACAGTCGAAGTTACAGGGGTGTGGGAATGATAGACCATTCCATCCTTAGGGTATCTTTTGTTTCCCTAAGCATCAGTCACATGGGGCTGCCATGCTTGGAGTGCTAAGTACACAGGTAGTTAGTGACCTGGAGTGTTGTTACTATTTTCTCAGGCAACCTGTACCATAACAGCTATCAAACCAGGGAAGAACTTACTGCTGTTATCTTCACATCCAGTTCTGCAAGTACCTGTACCTGGTGCCATAGGCTAAACACACAAACATAGGAGACCAGAACCTTCTCAAGAGAGAGTCAAAAGTGGTAGAAAAGGATCCCATTTCTAAAGTGAAATGGGAAGACAATAGTGGGAACATAGATACAAATTCCAATTGTTGCTGTCCAGTATCTCCCAGAGGATAGAGAGGGTGGGTAAGCTTCTAAACATTAGGCTTCAACTTCCCCATGTGTTCCTTTTCCCCTAGCATGAAGTCAGAAACACCTAGCACACTTACAAGTCAGATGCTAACTGAAATTAAAGGAATTCCTTAAATTAATTTTATTCTTGTAATTCTCTATGGGACAGCATCTCTTACAGTAGATCTTCCCGACATTCCTTACTTGTCATTGCTAAGGATCTTGGAGAAGTTCAGTGTTAGATAGCCTGTAGGTATAGGTAGTATATTAGTGGCAATAAAAAATGACAAAAGCCCAATAAAGGCATATGAAGGATAACTTCTGCATTCTCGTGTTCTTTTTAAGGATTTAAAGCATAACCTATGCCTCTAGTCATGACCTCTGGAGAAAATTACAAAGTAAAACAAGGAGGAGGGAGCAATAAATGCCAAATTAAGCCATGATCAATGGTCCACAAGAGAGACTCTGTCCTTTGCACAAATTATGTGAGATGGAGCCACAAGTACTCCCCAGCTCTTCCTCGAGAGGGCAGACAAGGAAACAGACATCAAAGGGATACAGCTGGTCAACTGGAGAGTGATGCAGCCACTACAGAAAACAGCATGGAAACCCCTCGAAAATGAAGCAGAATGACTACATTTCATTTTCAATGTGAATAGATTGAGAATCACCATGGAAACGTACCTCTGGGTACATATATGAGGATGTTTCTAGAAAGGTTTAACTGAAAGAGGAAAATCCACCCAAAATGTGGGCAGTATCATCCTACAAGTTGAATGAAAAGTAGAAAGAAGATAGATGCCACTGCTCTTCCAGCTTCTTGACTGTGGGCACAATGTGGTCATCAGTCCCCAGTCCTGGCACCATGCCTTCCCCACTATGATGGACTGTAACCCTACGAACTGTGAGCCAAGATAAACCCTCCATTTGTGAAGTCAGTGCTTGAGAGGGTGGCTCTTCATGAGAGTAAGGAGCCAGGGGCAGGCTTATGACCCAAGATGTAAATAATTGTAGCATCTCACCAAGATTGGGTGAGATGGTATACAGTGCACCCTAGCCTATTTTTATAATGAAATAAATCAAAACTGTATACTGAGGCACCTTGTGTGTATAATCTCTAATCTTGTGATGACCCTGTAAAGAGTCATCTTTTTTATTTCAGATGGAGCAGTTGCATCCTAAAAATTGCTCAAGGGGACAGGGAGATAGCTGATTGGTATACCACTTGCCTTGCAAGTTCAAGAATCTGAGTTTCGATACCCACCTCTCATACTGTGCTCTTCATTTTTAACTGTCAACTTGGCACAAGCTAAAGTCACTTGTGAAGAGGGTCCTTATGAGGAATTATCTAGATCAGGTTAGCCTGTGGGCATATCTGTAGGGGACAGTCTTGAACCATACAAGAGATGAGAAGGCCAGTTGAGAGCAAGGAAAGATTCACATGTATGTTCACTTTCTGCCCCTGACTGAGATGTGATACTTTAATCTCCTGCCTTGACTTCCCCACAACAATGAACTGTAACATGCAATGGTAAGCCAAATAAAACCATTCCTTCCTCAGTTTGCTTTGTTAGGATATTTTATCACAGACACAGAAATGAAATTAAAATACACATAAAAATCCAGGCATGATAGCACATGTATACAAGCCTAACAGCTAAGGAGGGGTGGGGCTGAAGATGAACTGACCCCAGGGGCTCAGAGGCCAGCCAGTCTAGTCAAAGCTATGAGCTCTGTGAGAAACTGTGCCTCAAGGAATGAGATAGGCAATGAGCGATGGAGACATCTAATTTTGATCTCTTGCCTCCATACCCACCACCTGGATAGGCATACCTTCATACACTAACACCCCATATAGCATTAAAAAAATCACTCAGGAGAGCAGCACTTATGAACTTATGAACAAATGCCAATACTCCAGATTTCAAAACCTATATTCTTTATATATATTTAAATTATATATATTTAAATTATATATATTTATAATTTAAATTAGAAACAATCTTATTTTGCATGTCAATCCAAGTTCCCTCTCCTTCCCATCCTCCCATACCCCACAATGACCTCCATCCCATCCCCCACCCACATCCCAGGGAGGGTGAAGCCTTCAGGGAGGGATCCTTAAAAATCTGTCAACTCATTTGGAGTAGGGCCTAGACCCTCCCCTGTGTATCCAGGCTAAAAAAATATCCCTCCATGTGAAATGGGCTCCCAAAGTCCTTTCTTGCCCTAGGGATACCAGAAAATGGACAGCAGTCCCTTTAGTATTTGTGTTTAGTCTGAAACATGAACACCCACTTGAATCACTGTCTATCACCTCTGAGTTTACTCCCCAGGGAAAAGAAGATGGAGGCTCTTCTCTCTTTATCCTCTAAATAGACAGTCCTTGCAGAAGAACAGTTTTGTTGGGTGCAGAGGTCTTCTGAGAGCAGACAGCCCTTGGGTAACAGAATCTACATGAAGAGATCCCTTGCAGCGCCCACACTGTCAGATGGGAGGGAGCCTAACATGCATCTTTGTCACAAGCTTGCTCACAAATGCTGCACAAGTAGAGCCTGAGCCTGGTCACAGAGAACCTACGAGCTCCTATTCCATTCTGAGATCCCCAGAATGGTGTCAGAGTGGTAGATACCAGCGGTAGAGGACAGTTGGCTGAGTCCCAGTTGCAGGTGAGCACAGGGAAAAGACATGGGTGCTGGAGATGGGTCCCTGGGTTCATCAGAAAGGACCAGCTCTGAGGCATAGGCAGGTGGTCTTTCATCTACTTCAGTCTCCTCATAAGTTCAATGGCGATATTGTCTACCTCTATGGATGTATGTGTGAAAGAAATGAGTTCAAACCTATAATACACATGGCGTATGTCTGGGGTAAAATGTAGACTCAGAATTCTGGCATTAAAAAATGAGAACCAAGCACCCTCTAAGAAGCTTCCTCATTCAGCAGATGGAAAGAAACATAGAGAGCCACAGCCAGACAATATGCAGAGAGTGTGAGACCTCAAAGCACTCAGTCCTCGATGCAATTTCTCATCAAATCACTCCCCTCAGGGCCTCGAGAATCCTGAGGAAGAGGAGGCAGAACGAATATAAGCACCAGAGGGATGAAGGACACCAAAGAAACGAGGCCCTCTAAATCAACATGATCACATCTCACATGAACTCACAGAGACTACGGCAGCATGCACAGGGCCTGCTCTGGTCTGCAGCAGGTCCTCTGCGCATATGTTATGCCTTCCAGTCTTGTTTTTGCAGGATTCTGTGCATGACGATAACTGGGTCTTCTCTCGAGCTCTTTTTCTTCTATTTATTTATTTGTTCAACCCTCTCTCTCTCTATCTCTCTCTCTCTCTCTCTCTCTCTCTCTCTCTCTCTCTCTCTCACACACACATCCTTCATGCTCTTGGTTCGATGAGCTGTAAGTAACTAAATTACTTGGCCAAACACAAAGTACAGTAGACATATGTTTTTGTCACATCTTTTATTAGACATGATGAACCCTAAACCAGAGAGGGAAGCAAGGACTGTTTTCAAAGGACCGAAATCTTAGAGAAGAGTGGTTTGGATCCAAGTAGTAGTTAGAATTTGCAGTGGACAGCAAGAAGAGAATAGTGTCAGGCAGAGGCAGGAAGAGGGAGCAGGCCGTTGTCAGTCTGTAAATCATCCAGAGAGCAGCCACAGCTGTATAAGTATGACTGTATAGGTACAGCTGTGTAGAAGGAGCAGGTGCCTGGTAGAGGCACCAGTGGCCCTTAGAACTGTCAGACTCCAGATGGGTCTATCTCAAGAGAAGGGTTTCCTCAAGGAGGATTGTTTCACTCTGAATGCAGGTGGAATATGTGGGCTCAGTTATGCTAGTGCATTTACCAGCCAAGCTGAGCAGCTGGCTCAGGCCAATCCTGCTCACGTTGGAGCACAGGTATAAACTGCTGGCCACATAGAGTGTCCAGTTAACCAAGAACCAGGGAGGCTGGGGTGGTGGAATGTGGTCATCCCACTTCCTTCCAGAGAAGCCAATTTCTCTGCATGGCTGGAGGCAGCTCAGTTCAGCTCAACTCTGTTCCACATGGTCTCTTGTAAGCTATGCAACTGAACAACTGGACTTGGGCCTCAGGCCCTGGGATGCAGATAATTACACAGTGCCTAGAATAGTGACAAGTGAAAAACACATCTCTTGATGTTTGTCCAAGGAAATAAGATGATATTAAATTCTTGATGCTTTCTTTTTCTGCTGAAATAGGCCATTAGCAAGGATATGCCCCCTCCCTTTCAGCATCCCTCTCAGGTCAGTTTTCTGGACTATAGAGCAAAGATTTGTATGTTGCAACCTGGAGGAGGAAATG